>NC_051083.1:116065483-116394054 GCF_004664715.2 Peromyscus leucopus
TCACCAAGAGTTTTCATTCAACACATCCTATGCATTTTACTGCTCTAAATGTATATATGTATTCACTCATTCATATTTCAGTATCTTTCTATATAGACATTTCTACAATTTCACTGAGGAACATGGTGTGTACTCAAAATGCTTACTGAGCTAGATATAATGTAAATTTGAATGCATTGTAGAAGAGTCCTCATTAATTCTGATATATATATACACACACACATACACATACTTTCATGGTAATTGCACATATTCATGAAGTAGAGTATAACTTAAAACCTAGTATGAAAAATTGAAAATAAATTTATTGCTTTCTGTCATTTGCCCTTTTGTTTCTTCCACTGGTAAATTTATTTTTTAACTAAATTAAAATAATTTATAAAATATAATAATATTCTGACTTCAAATATATCTTTACATTTTATTGTTAAATCCTGGAAAATGAAGACATTATACATACTAAGGGTTAGGAATGTTATTATAATGTTATTAATAATTCATACAAGGAGCTTAGGAAAAGTTATACAACTTCAACACAATAAGGACTGTAACGAAATTTTCACCCACACTAAAATCACAATCTCAGGGGTCTTTTCCCAAGAAAACTGTAAACATTGTTCTACATCTACTTTACCTCCCTTAAAGCTATGGCAGTCACGGGGATTACAGTGCCTAGACCATTCACCCTCCAGCACCATAACTAAGGTTGTCTGGCTCAAAAATCCAAAGCCTAGAAGATGCATAGCACTTGGTGACTTCCTTCATAGCATGGCAGTTTATGCTTCTACTTCAGCCATCCTGCTACTCCTTCCGGACCCCAACAGCAAAGATTTCCCCAAGGCTCAGGCCTAAATCCTGTTCTCTTCTCTCATCTCATTTCCCCAGAGAAAGGGAAGTGTTCCAGAGTTGCAGGCAGCCCTGGAATTGTCCAGATCTTAAATCGCAATCTCTCTCTGACCTCTCTTCTGAATTTCAGGCCTTTCCTCCAGCAGCTGCAGCTGCACGGGGGCTCCTGCCCTCTGACCAGGTGGAAATACCTTTGCCTATCTTTCATCTTGCTGCTGACTCACAGTCAGGGACATTGCATCAATTCCTATGGTTTGGGGCGGTTACACAGCAGCAGTGAGGAAAAGAAATCGGGCAGCTGCTGAGCAGGATTGCCTTGGGTTGCAAAGCCTAGATAATTTAAGACAATTAGTAGATGTAACTATGGAATATGATTTGAAACCACCCTGCAAGAGAAAAACCATATAAATACATCTTTTATATTCAGAAGTCCAAACAACAGAATATCTGTTCAAGGGAAAGAAAGGGGACTAATGGGATTTTAGCATTTGCTAAAAATTACAGAATTTTAGCAAAATTTACATTTACTGTAATAAAAGAAAGAGAAAGAACAAAGGAAGAAAGGAAGTACAGTGTATCTGGCACATTTTCTGCCAACCTAGAGAGAAAAAAACTTAACACGCCTTTATGATTTTACATTACTGTCCATTACAAATAGTAACTTTCCTTAAGCTTCTTTTTTTCAGAAACTAATGAGATTTTTACAAAGCAAAAACAGTACACAGAAATAGCAAAAGAAAAAATAAAAATGCAAGTGGAAAAATTACATCAAGTTGGGCTATAAAACCAAATCATGGGATATGAGGAAGCATAAAATTAAAAAAAAAACAACTCATTCATCTTAGTTATGAGATTTTACTTGATTTATAAAGCATTCTTTTTTGAATGGCAGAATCCATAATTTAATTCTATAACAATGCAAATGCACAGGAACACTACCTTACCAGAGACTGCTGCTTGTATTTTAAAAAATCTTATAAAATACAAAATCTACATTTTTCTTTCAAAACAACAGATGAGGAGACCATGTAATTTAATATCTATGTTATCTGTGGAATACACTGGTACAAAGGAAAACTAAGTCCTTTATATATTTTTTAAAACTCACTTCAGGATTCAGGGTAATATATTTATATGTAGAACATTTGGTGATAATAAACCTGTAGATAAAGTTCATTCTTCAAGAATCCCAACTTTAGTTACAAGCTTAAATATTTTAATTGGCATTATGGGGGATCTAAATCTAGTTTTGACATTTGGTAACCCTTGTTTTTCATTCTTAGCAGTAAAACGACTTTGGTAAAGCATTTATCTATAGGATAGGATGTGGATGTGGACTGTCCCAAAAGATTGCTGTTGTCCTTTGGAAAATAATGACTACGGATTAGAAAGGTTCCCATGATGCCCCTGGAACCACTAGGCCGTCTGAATGGGCGACAGGACACACTTTCACAACCCAGTACCAATCTTGGCTTTGAAAAATAACCCCTCATATTCCCCAGCAAAGTCAATGGTGTCTCAAGCCCTCTGTATTCTTATTTAGACCCAGAGGGTCAGAGGTGTCATGTATTAGGTAAGTATTAGACCATGTCATTAAGGACTTCATAAATGTTAGGAGATAACATCCTTTGGCCAAAGAGACTTTATCCTAACAACAGGAGCTAAGGCTGGCCAGGACTTTTAAGTCAATCTTCCTCACCCCTTAACCATATAGTGACTTGTGTTTTAAATAAAGGACTTAGAGTGAGCTAATTTATGCTTGCCTCAATTTCCCTCTTTTCCTACTTTCTTTTGAAAACCATGTCATTATCACCTGGTCGTTATTATGTTATTAAGTTAAACAACTAGCACAATGATTAAGAAGGAAAGTAGTTCTCTGCTGAAATAAGTGCTTCCACACTGATGAATCTTCCAGTTCCCTCTTTCCCAACCTACAGTCTTGGAAAATGCAACAAAAAAGCAACAGAGCAAGGGAATGGCTGATGACATCTGTGAACGACATCGGCATCAAAAGGTTGATAACAGACAAAGGAAAAACTTGGAGAGCATTTATAAAACCTCCAAAATTCAATCTATTGCCTTTCCTGTACCTTCAGGCTTTTCACACGTGAATAGAAAGCCTTTAACCAAGAAAGAAAAAGTAGCATTGTAATAATTCAAATCCTATCTAAGTCTTGGGAGTTATGAGAGAGTCTGTCAGTTAACAGAATACTATGTAGTTGGTAGAAAAAAACCCTATGAAAAGTACTTTTTATGTTCATGAGAAAGCCCTGCCATCTATCAAAATAAGAAAAGGACCCCAGGAAGCTGAAAACTACCCTCTGTCAGTAACTGTATCTTTAACAACAACAACAAAAAGGTGTTTGCAGAATAACTTGCTTCTTCATATACATTTGGATTTATGGAGGTGGGGGAGACGAAAATAACCTCTTTCAAATACAATTATACCTGAATTACCTTTTCAAAGACATAATCTTATTGGCCTGCCAAACACAGCAGCTAAAAATTAAACGTTAAATGTTAAACACACCACCTATATGATTTGTTCAAGACGAAAAATAGTTGTTCTGTTTTAATGATCATGTGGTAAATGAAGGAAAAAATCCTGATCTGTGATGTCCCACCATAACATCTGCATGCTTACAGACGTGGCTTCTCAGAGGATGTAGGAGTGAATATAGAATCTGCACTTCCCAGGCACTAGGATGTCTGCTTTCTGCAAGCATCCCAGATCTATTGAAATCTAGGAAATATCTGAAAGGGCAAAAGGAGAATCAACATCAACCACACTGAGTGTTAGCCACCTATCAGCAGTTACTAGCAAATCCCCACTTTCTTTTTCTTGGAGTTCTGTCTTTCCGATAATAGGGATAATCTGCGCAATTTTCTCTTCCAAATAGTTTATCACCAGCCAGTATTGAGGTATCGTACCAAGAGTACCCTTAACTTGTTGCATAGCACCTTTATATAAATTTGAGTTGCTGGTAAGAAACCTGGAAAAAGAAGTTTTAACAAACAATTTAAAAAAAATATGTTGAAGGCAAAATTAATGAGGCTGAACACAAACTACCAAGGAATGGGCTAGCTAAGTGCTCCTCTAAATTAGTCAACACCCTCTTTCATACTATTAGAACCCTCTTTCTTGAAACAACTCAAAGGCACATTTCTCCAGGCAATCATGGCTTCCATGCAAACAGCTATCAAGTCTGAATAGGCAAGACTGGGAAGACAGTACAATTTTCTTGCCTATCTTCTTCAAGAGAGTTTTGTAGCTGTGACCTCCAAAGAACGAAGGGAGGATTAGGCTCAACAATTGTCTGTTGTTCTAGGAGAGCCCACTATGATAATTTGATTCCGAGAACTGAAACATTTTAGGGCTGAACCAGGAACATCTTGTGTACCCCTATCTGGCAGAGAAAGAAAATGAAGGCCGAACGGGTGAAGGAATTTGTCCTAATTCACAAGCAGCTTAGTAAGCAGAAAAGCCAAATTTCCACATTCTCACTACCCAAGATGGAGTCTGTTCCAATGACTATGTGTCTGTAAAGATTGTTCCTGAAGCTTTCTCCCCACCCCCATACCCCTTATCTCTCCCACTTTTGTACCTCCAACTGTACACTCAGCATTGCCTAAGCACTTATCACTAAATACATCAATAAATTGTTTGCATGCCTATCTCCTCTGCTAGACTTCTAGTCTATTTCTGGGAAGAACTCTATCTTTCTCATCGTTGAATTCCCCCAGGAATGTATCTGGTGTCTGGTGAATAGTGGTCACAGAAGTTTGCTAGACTTTGGACAAACAATTTTGTAGAGCACCACATTTAAAACTTCTTGCTCTCCTTTCTATTGCCTTTCAAAGATCCTTCTTTTTCCAAGAGAGAGAATAGTCAACATATGACTGAGATGACTCCTAGTTGAATTTTCTAAACAAACTAATATTTCATTTAGGTTTAGAAAACAGCTAGTTTATAAGTTTTCTGCTATGATTATGAACCTGGAGGGATATATAATCATCATGGTTGAAACATCCTAGTAATTTAGTATAGCTGAACCAGAAGTGACATAAATCCATGAGGCACACAGATACGGCCCCTAGTTCTAATCCCAGGAGTCTCAATATCCCCCCAGAATATAGGCCCTCCATCAGATGAACAACCACAAAAAAATCCAGCCATTGATCCATATCTAATCAGTACCTGGGCCTGTCCAAGGGGAGCTCTGTATTTCTGGGTCAGTTTAGAACAAAGTGCTTCTTTGCCTGCCCCACCCCTCCCCAGAATTTCTCAGAACATGCTGTAGGTCCAGTTCCCCTAAGCTACTTAGACAAAGGTGGAATCCATGGCTTTAGGAAAATCAGCACGTACAGCCTCCTTGTGGCTTTCTCCTGTATATATCAACTTTAAAGAAATATATTTCGCCCAAGATCACCTTAGTTCACATAAAAGATTTACTTCTGAATAATAAGGAGCTTGAATTTTTCTTTGAAAAATTTGAAAGAATAAACAACAGTAAAAGACCTACTTGCTGACCACAGGCAAAGCAAGCTGACCTCACCAATATCCCACATCTACTTCTGCTGCTCTTCCCCGCTCCCCGCACTCCACATACAGTTTTTACCCCTGCTCTAATCAAATACCTTCAGTCATTTTAGATAAAATTTTAACTGGATTCACAAGACCCTTGTGAATGAATCATCTCTACTTAAAAAATAGGCAGAATCAAACTAAACTCTTAAGATAAACTCATTGGTGGCAAGTTATCATGAGATTCAGAAGGCATTTCTGGTGGTAAGCATTCATAGAAGCTGGCTTTCAGCATCTGGTAGCAGCTAACATAAAATGCCATTAAATACAGAAAACTTAGTGTATTACCCGAAAGGAACAAAATACACTTAAAGGCATGCACTCAAACTGCTACTTACTACATAGACTTTGTTATATGTCAATATAAAACGGTGTCTCTGCCCAGCAGTTCAATCTACTGCACTACAGAGCCTTTACCTTCTTTGTCTGGACACCCCCTTCAGCATCTACCACCGCAAATTAGGAAGCTGGGACAAAGAGAACACCAGCCGCTCGTGCCCTTTCTCCCCCGCTAAGGCTTTTGCTTGGAATCCTACCTAGGGATGTTAAATTTATCAAATAAAAATACAAGACTCCTAATTTAGTTTGAATTTTTGATAAGCGATCCAAGTATAAGTACGCGCCATTCAATATTTTATCTGGTAACTTTCTCCACATTCCCTCTATGCTGTGAACTGAGCTAAATAAAGTCAAACTCTCCCAAACCCCTTTTACTCCCTTTATCAAAAGGCCCAGAAGCTAGCTCCCTCGTATGGGCCCGATCAGCCCACGATCAGTACACAGTCACCCAGAAGGAATGCTAAGCTCCAGCTTACCTGACCAGCTGCAAGGAACTGAAGGAAGTTGACTGTTGGAGAAGGCAATATGTTCACTGCCTGGCTCCTCCCACCGCCAGCTTCACACCAATCATTTACTCTGTCAGCCACTCCACCTTCCAGGCCACAGAGGCAAAACTGTATACTGTGTATGTGACTGAGGCGCCTGGTGGAGCTCCCTCTTTGGGTTAAGAAGAGAAGGCGCATGGTACGTGACTGACTATTTATTTTGTAGAGTTAGTGGTAGAATCTAGACCTTCCGCAGAATGCTGTACCTTTGAGCTACACTCCCAACCTGACTCCAAATTTATACCACATATTTTTTTGAGCACAGAAAATGCTGCATGAAAACGAGGCTTTTATATTTTTAAGACTTTCTTTTTAATTTGTGGGCTGGGGAGAGGTTAATCAGGGAGGCTGGCTTTTTCTTTCCTACTCCTGTCTGTTGAATACTCCAATTCAAGCAGAAGTCATACATTAGTATCCAGGAAAATGAGTGATTAGTGTCATGTAACTATATATACTCACATAAAATTTATGCAACTACATACTTAAAACACAAAATTGGAATAGTTTTTTTCAGTCAATGCTTGATCACTCCTATTAAAACAAAGGAAAAGTCAAGGCCATGGCTAATTCTAATGAACAAAATAATATGTTCCAGAAAATGGCTATAAGAGGCTCACATTACTGAATATAAATATAAATCACAGAAGTGGCGATCAATTTAGGAATCAATCGATAATCACAGTCCTGAATTTATTTTTATTATTAGTAATGTAGACTCTTTGAATGGAATTATCAAAGAATCAGAATTAGTAAATTCTAAATGAATGAAATTACACTATGCTGGGGTACTTTCTACATGAATAGACATATAACAGAAACACTAAGTGACAAAAGTGGAAAGAGCCCTGGAAATCTTTTAGTCTAGCATTTGCCAGGATGTGCACTACAGACCACTAGGTCAGGGAGTCCTGATCAAACAATTGGAAGAAATGGCATAATGTGTTCCTCTCTCAGAGAGTGAAAATATACCAGAGTCCTATATGGCCTACAGTAAAGAAATCTGCTCACTCTTGTTCACTAAGCATTTTACAACCATTTTTAATTATTAAAATTTACCACACTGCATCAAATGTCCATTACCATCCCTCTATAGAGTGACTCATGAAAAATCCCAATCAAATCCATCTTCCTAATGCTACAGATAAAGAAACTGATGCTGAAACTAGAACTCACGACACTTCATAGGTCAAAGTTGTTTTTGTTGTTGTTGTTGTTTTGTTTTTGGTTTTGTTTTCATTTTCATTTCTGTCCTAAATTGAAAAAGAGCTTTTCCATTGCAATTTTTTTTGGTTGTTTGTTCTTTTGCCTAGACTCAATCTCCTCAAAGCTAACAAGATGGGCATGTTTTCTATGATTGCTACGAAACAACATCCCACTATCGTCTTCCCAAGGCCTCTTAGAAGCTGTTAGCTTCCTCGGGAATTTTGCCTTGCCTGCTGTGGCTTTCCTTTGTTTGAAGGCTTCCTCAGACAACTTTTCAAGTAAGAACTTTAAGTCACCTCTGTCAAACTGGCTTTCCCACATTGGGACTTCTTTCCCCTGGAACCAAGCCAGTTACTCCAGGCTTTCCATGACTTAAGGGTCTCAAATGAGTTTTAACTGTACTAAAACTCAGGAAGTAGGAAGGTATTTGGCAATTCTCTCCATTCCTATGGGGTTTAGTTATGTGCTACGCTTAAACTTTCGGGTTTCCATTTAGTAAAATTAAATTTCCTCCCTCTATGTAAAATAGGTTTCAAACAAGGATTTAATTTAGATAAATATCTTCCAAATATGTAAGTAGAACATAAGATGAGAAAAATGCTAATGGTTGTTCAGACTTAAACGAGTTAGCTTTGTAAGACTCAGTGTGTTGCTAATAAATGTGGTAACTGTCTCAAAATCCAGCCACCTATCCATCCACACAAAGGTTGTACAATGGGTACATACAATTACAGACTTAATACTGCATTTTAAAATCAGGGTCATCAAGATAAAAATCAGTTGTTCTTGTGCGAAAGATGAATATTCCTTCAGACAATGAATTTTAAGAGCATAGTATCAAAATGTTTACAGGTTGTTGCTAAGTTTGTAAGTTTGAGATCATGTTACAAGGCTCAAAAAGAGACAAATACATTCACATTAAAATTATTATTCTTCTCACACGCCTATCGTACTCCCAACCAATAAAAAAAGCAACCCCCCCCCCCCGAGCTCAGGACCAAACCAGGCCTTGTGCTTGCTAGCAAGCACTCTACCACTGAGCTAAATCCCCAACCCCGGTTTTTTTTTTAGATTTATGTATTTTTTATGTATACAGTGCTCTGTCTGCAAGTGTCCCTGTGGCCAGAAGAGGGCACCAGATCTCATTTCAGGTTGTTGTGAGCCACCATGTGGTTGCTGGATTTGAACTCAGGACCTCTGGAAGAGCAGTCGGTGCTCTTAACCACTGAGCCATCTCTCAAGCCCCCAAAAATGCAATTTCTAGGCATCAGGTTTTATTTGGTGACACAGGCCACCTCTATAAAATACTTGGCAGCATGCACTAAAGCACATTTTGTTAGTTACTTCATATATATTTATGTATATCTATTCTAAGTCCATTATTTAATATTTATTTAAAGCTGTAATATCTAGAGTCAAGGCAGTTTAGAGTGTCATACAAATTCCAAAATAAAACTCCAAACCCCAAGTGTACTATATTTAAATAAAGTGGAATTTTCAGCAAAATGTATCTGAAATTCATCTAAAAGTTCAGTTTCCTTTTTTTGTTCTGTAGACATGAAAACAAGTAAATGATTCTGTCTTGCCTTAACATCCACCAACTTTCCTCAATTTCAACCAATTTCAGAGATGTGTCTCAGAGATATAAACTGAATTGACAAAAAGTTCTAAATGATACCGCTATTGTAACTTTTTTTAAAAATGTGTTTTAAAACAATCCTTGCCAAACCTGGTTCAGTAAGTACAGAAATCTTATTAAAATCACCTGCTGCTTTTGGTGAGCTGTTAATATTTGACAATGATGAAACTGTTCCTACTAGTCAAAGACCTAAACAAGGCCATCTACAAACAATGTGACTAGAACATGGATTACTTTAAGTGAAAGAGATTAAGGGAGGTTTTCTCTTTTAAAAGAAATCAATCCTTCGACTACAAATGTCTCACGACTTTACAGAGAAGTTGAAATATGATCATTGCCAAAAGATGCATATCTCTAAATCCCAAACAAGGAGAAAAATTAAGCAAAGCAAAGAACAGAGAGAACTAATTAGCTGTGTTTAAAATCTATCAATTTTACTCCTGAAGTAAGCTTAAAGAGCTGGAAGAAGACTTATAGGAAGCCTTGTAAGGAGGTGGTACTTTTTACAATATGAAAACTTTATATTCAGCACAGAAAGGTGTCACCATGCCACTGTGCAGTCTAATCGGTGTGCTTTATTAAGTGGAGTCCTCCATTTGGTAAGGAACAATAAAATAAAACAAATCTACTTCAGCTACATTGTGTCTCCCTTGTCAATCAGGATAAAATTTGGAAAATGGGTCTTTGAAAAAAATTAAATGAGTTTGTTTATGCTTTCTATATAAGGCAAGTCAAATTCCATTCTAGAAAATATGTCATAAAGCCAATTTCATAAAAGCCAATATTTCATAAAGCCACAAAGTAAAAATAAGCTAGGTAGTGCAAAACATTGGCATACAGGTCTTTCACATGGATTTTTCTACTAAAGGTAATTGGAGCATATTTTTTGTTTTACAGCATTTCATGTTTTACAGTGAATTTATTATACACTACATTCTATACAGATAAATGAGCACTGATATATTAAGCAATTCAAAGTATTTATAAGTATGATGGAGGAAAGTTGTACATATAGTTTTAGCTTAGGCTGCTTGACACGAGACTACTATTAACACACATTTATGTTTTCCACTAATCCCATCACATCAAAAAGTCATTTTAAGGATTTACAGGATGATGTGAACTGGTTTAATTTTGGGGAGTTGAGTCAGTGTCTTACCATGCAGCCCAGTCTGGCCTCATTCATACATACATACGTACATACATATGTGTGTATGTATGTACGTATGTATGTATGTATATGCCTCAAACTCTCAACCCTCCTGCCTCAGTTTTGGGGTATTGGGATTACATATGTGTGCACCCCCACCTATTTGGTTTGTATTTTTTCACAGTGTGTCCATCTAATATAGGTGGATGCCTTCATTGTATATTTACCATGCACTGGTCAAAGTGTTATAAACGCATTACCTCATTGACTCTTCATAGTGGAGAGAAGTGAAATACAAAATGAAGAAGGTGCCTAAGCTCATGGAGATAAAAAAGGAACAGAGTTTGGACTTTAACCTAGGTGCTTTATTCTAGCCACAGATCACATTCTGAAGACCAAGATCCCTTATTGCCTAGTAATACTTTGGTAGAACTAAATTGAGGATAGTTTGAAAGATAATTTCTAATAGTTCTACCAGCTGAATGTCTACATTCCCTCTAGAAAGGATTGATATTAACTGATATTAGGTATAGTGAGAAACTATTTAATATACAAATGTATGTAGAGTGAGACACTTTATTAAGTACACAGGTATTTTGAGTGAAGAGAAAATAAACTGACAAGGTAATTGAATGCTAAATATAGTCTTCCCTGGGTGACTCAGTGGTTAAGGGTGCTTGCTATCAGGTCTGATGATCTTAGTTTGATTTCTGGGATCCACAATGTAGGAGAGAACTGACTCATGCAAGTTGTCTTATGACCCTCAGGTGCCCACTATAGCACACATGTGCATAAGAACATACACATAAGTAAATAAATGTAATTAAAAACTATTTTTCATATAGTGCACTAAATATGGATGTGCAAGTATTCCTATAGTTAGCTGACTTAGGAGTCTTTGTATATGCCCATAAGTGGTACAGTTGGGTCATATGGTAGCTATATCTTTAGTATGCTGTGGAATCTTTTTACTGAATTCAATAATGGCTGCCTAGTTCATATTGCCACTAATGGTGTATGTAGGTTCCTCTTTCTTGTCATCATCACCAGAACCTGCTTTCTTGACAAAAGCATTGTAACTGAGATGAAATGGAATCTCAAAAAAATTTTAATTCATGTACCAGACGGCAAAGGTTGTTGAACAACTTTTCAAATACTTATTGGATGTCTACATTGATTTCATTGAGAAGGAGACCACGATAGGGGAAGAAGATATCTAAAAGGAGAGGGTAGGGGAAAACAAGAGTGTAAAGGAATCTGAGTGACATAAAAGCAGATGGGAGGACTATCTGTAGGAACAGAGGAGACCAGCCAAGAGATGGGGAATAGGAGAGGGCAGAGAGAGGAGGCAAATAAGAAAAAGCATAATGATGTATATTTGTGAAAATGTCACAAGGAAACCCATTTTTCTATAACCTCAGTGCTAGGCAGGTAGATCTCCAGAGCTTGCTGACCAGCCAGTCTTTCAAAGCATGCACCCAGGTTCATCAAAAAATGTTCTGCCTCAAAATAAACGTAGAGAATGGTAGAGAAAGACACAGGACATCAACTTCTGGCCTCCACATGCACAAGAATTTGTACATCCAACACACATACAAGTTTAAAAGGGAAGGGACACAAAAACATGCAGCAACTAGTAAGTCACTGAAACAAAAAAGAAAGTCTTCCCTCTGTCCTAAAGTGGAATGATTAGTCCTCTTTCAACACAAAGTTTCAGCCCTTCACCAGTTTGTTGGGGAGAAACAATGTTAATTTTTCAGGAGTTGGGTCATGGGAGCTTAAGCACAAGCCACTAAGACTCAGCAAAAGGAAACAGTTAAGCAAAACTCTACTGAGAGAGAGAACCAGCAGGGAAAGAGTGGCACTTTGTGACCATTATTACCACCCTAATGGAAGAACGTTAAAAACACAGTGTTTTTATTCTAGAGCAGGCTTACTCTGATCACAAGTGTTTGAGTGCTGTAAGGTTCAACATTATCACAAAGTGGGGCAAAACTCCAAAGGGTTTACAAAAGTTCAACCTCATTTTGAAAAGAGCAGTACAGATTGTTCTTCTGAAGTATTCCATTCCTCTAAGAACAGAGGCAAGTGACAACTCAAGGAAAGTACACAACACTATCTGCAAAAGTCTTCCCCCACCAAAAGCTTAGTTCTGTGAACTCTGTGATTTTCAGATATAAGTGAGTATGTGGCTACATCATGTAAATACATCAGTAATGTACACATATCAATTCTTCAATTTATCATTTAGTTTTTTTCCACGACTTTTAAAGCATAAAGTGCTATAGACATCTGCTGATGACAAGAATCTGGCTCATATGGCAAGTGACTGAACGACTGAACACACAGAATGAAAAACATACTTTGGGAGACAGTATTACAGAAAAAACAATAACAATTGATATATCCATTGTAATGAGAAATAAGCATTTATAAATGATTATTTTGGTTTGGATCTGCAATATCCATAAAAGGGTCATGTGTGAAATCTTGCCACCCAGATGGTAACTCTACTGGCAGGTGACATACACTTTAGGATATTAGGCTCAATTATGATCACTTAGAATGTTTACTAGAAGTCAATTTTGAGACCTCAATCAATCAATCAATCTCTCTCCCTTTCTCTTTTGAGCTTTCTGTCTATCTCCTCCATATCTATCTTTTTTCCTTTTGGTGGCCATGAGGTGAGCAGGCTTCCTTTGCCACAGCTTTCCTATCACAGGACTTACAGATCAAAGGACAGACAGCAGATGAAAACCTCGGAAACTGTGAGACAAAATATATCTTTTCTTCTTTTAAGGGATTTTTGTAATAGCAATAGAAAACTAGCTAACACAGACTATTCACACTCTAAATGTATTTTTCCTAAACTAAAAAGGAAGAAATTTCAATATGAATGCAGATTCTACTGGAAAGAATGCTGAAGTGGAATCCAAGTGCACTCTATTGTAATTATTTCAAATTCCATTAATTTACAAATAATTCCTAATTCCATATATTTTATAGGTTCTCTGAATGACTATAGGGACTGGGAAAATTTAGTATGTTTTGGAAATAAAATAGTTACATGTACAAAAATGTACTTTCTTAGTTTTTTCAATCAAACTAAAATACTTGCTCATAATTAACTATAAATAGTCTAACAAATTGCAGATATTTGTATCATTTTAGCTTTCTATTGGAAGTAATGCATTATTCTCTATATAGTTATTGATTATATAAGAAATATAAATTATCAAATACCTAGACAAATAATTTATACTTAATGCTGAAAACTGAGAAGATCTCTCTTGTGAGAACTGGGTATTACTGTTAAGCAATTGCTACTACCATATCCTAGTGTTATAGTAGGTGGAGGAGCAGAAGATAAACAAGCAGAGCCGCATATTACTCTAATTCTCCTAAATCACTTCAAATATCCTTTGCTCTCTCCTCTTGGACTGTCAAGAAACTATCACTCAAGAGACTAATTGTTCTCTTCCTATTACAAGTGGCCTACACTATGATTTATCAGTAACAAAGGCTAGAGGAAACCTCAGTAGTAGAGCATGGCCATCATGCCAAAGGCCCCAGGATCTAGTCCCAGCACTCAGAAAACATAAACAAAATTTCTGAAAATTAGCACAGTAGAAATTCTTGTTAGAATCCTAATGAAATATATAAAAATCATCTTTATTATACACAAAGCATAGAACAGCACAGTCTCTGATACAGTTTTTCTAAGATAGTAGGGTATTATATGTAGCAAATGGATTTCAAATATTATACAAAGTAGTTAAATAATAAAAGTTGAATCCCAATTTAAATCTGGTTATATGAGTCAGCTTATTTTCCATTTTTCCTATCAACAAGCCAACCTTTTGGAAGCTAAGATTGACTCATATAAATGTAAAGAATGCAAAAAAGGCTTACCTACTACATACCTATAGACATAAGTGATATGTGCATACATATGCATATATAGCATATGCAAATACACACATACAAATATGCACATGAATTTTGTCCTCACATTTGCTGCTTATAAAATTTTGTAGGTCCATAATACTGACAATAGAGCTTCAGAGGTACAGAAATTCACTAACCTTTCTAAAGCATTATAACAGACAGATACATAGCTAAGACAATTTTATTTAATTTCATTTTCTCACATTTATCCAACAATATGCATCTTGGCTAATCACCTATACAATATTTCATGAGAAGTTTCTATATAGTCCACCAAAATAAAGTTCTATGGTCAAAGAATTTTAAGAAATGTTAGGATATGAAGCAGTAAACTACTGTCTTAAATGAAGAACCCCTCGGAGCCTTCCCTCACATGATGAACATTGTGATGCTTTTGTATGGAGAAATATAGCAGGCTTCCCAAGGGTCTATGAATCCTGTGAATCAGACACCACTTTCTCCCACATTTGAACAAGTGGGGAGGAACAACGAAGCACTGGGGAGAACAACACACACTTGTAACGATTCTCAAGCATTGGAACATCATCTTGAATTGTTATAGTTTTCTCTAGACTAAAGCCTATCAAATATTTGTGATCATCAGAACTACCAGGAGGGTTTCTGGAAAATCAGTAAAATACTGATTGTCTTCTTCAGCAGCTATTGGATGCATCAAGAGAACATACATTTACAGCAAGTGTCCAGGTGAAGCTAGTCTGCCACCATACTTCTGTGAACCTAGGCTATCAGCCAATGCTGTTCTATTTATCAAACAACAGATTTAGCTATTTACCAAGCATTTTCCTGTTACTGATAATTCTATTTATAAAAGGCCACAGTGTAGAGTTGCACATTTTTGCTCTGTGACTCTAACATCAGTAATGGTGCTAGCAGTGATGTACAGGAAGCCAATGTAGATCACTAAATGAAAGACTGGTCTTCTCAAAGTTCCTAGGAAATAAATTCATTTTCTGATTACAAAAATAGGGCTATTAGTTATAATGGGAAGTAAGTACATGAGAGCTCTGGTTCCATAGTGAGCTTATTTGCTCTACAAGCATTGCCAGGACTTTTCCTGAATGTTTCTTCAGGACCCAAATGGAAGTGAAAAAACTCTCTCAGCTTTCCTTAAATTCGTACCTTCACCGGCTTCAGAAAGCCCCAGTCATTTGAAAACATTACCCCTTCTCTTCACACCCAAGAAACATTTCTGGAAAGTATGAGGTAAAGGCAAGAAAATGCTTTTACCTCAAAACAAACAGCCTAATGCTGACTAGTGTCTCAATATGGATAATCTAAAACTGAGGATCAGCAGATTCCTAACCCTCAAAGCAAGCACTGGATACAAAGTTAATCTGTAACCCTGGAGATAGCAGGGTCCTGAGAACTCCCTGCCTGGCCAGCTGAAATCGCCAGCTTCTGGTTCAAGAAGACAATTGTCTCCAGGCCATATAGCAGAGAGCTAGACAAAGGCATCCCAAAGTCCTGCTCTGGTCTCTGCACGTATATATATGAGCATGCGTGTGCACACGTGTGAGCCCCCTTCCCCACATAGCGCTGGGTAAAGAACCAGGTGCCTTAAACATGCTCCCACTGAGCTACATCCTCACTCATCCTTTCTCACATAGTGAAGAAAGTATCAACAAGTTCCACATATATTTTTTTCTTTTTCCACTTTATGTTAAGATTAGTTACAGCTGCACTTAGTTTATTTCTTCTTCACTTTGACTTTAGACTGATAAATAATTATACTGAATGTATATATAGGGCACAGTATGATGTGATTTACCACTGGAAATCGATTTTAAACTTAGATCTCCAGTTCCCAATACTGGAGTGCTCAGAATACAATAACACATCTAAATAAAAACTATCTAGGCACTTAATGAAGTGCAAAACAAAAAAAACAAAACAAAACAAAACAAAAACAAAACTCAGACACAGAACCAGATCCGTCCCATGTTGACCTGCTCTATTTATAATTTATACAGCTACATTCCTCAAAAAAATCTTAGAAATTAATTACAAGAAAGGTATTTTTCCAATAAGATCATTACATTAGGCCTACAGAGCAAGTCCGACACAGTAGGGATGACAGGATATTCTTTTAAAAGTTGATAATTATATCAAAGTATTACAAATTTACAGTACAGTTCATTACTGGGCCCCAAAGGTAATGAGAGCTTTCAGACAACCATAAGAAAACATGAAGATGTATTTAATTGCATTGCCTTCTCCGCGATCAAAGAATTAAAATGATACTAAGCACCTCTCATGTGGAAACAACTGTGCTAAGATATCGATGAAGAAACGAAGGGGACCCAGTTTAGCTCCAAAGACCTCATGGAACTCACCCATGAAGGCCAGCTTCATCTGTTCTGAAGGTGCAGAGCCTAAGGAAAGGCTGAGTGGGTTCTGGGACTTGAAGCCTGTTGAGGGGGTGGGAAACCAGGAGAGGAAGCCAAGGTGACCAGGATGACTAATGGTAGCTGAGAAGGAGGAAGAGCAAGTTTGATGGGGAGACTAGGAATTTCCCTGAGGCTTCACTCTTTAGAGTTCTGCCTTTGCTTTTTTGTGGAAAGCAGAGCAGTTTCAAATGGAAAGTATGGCAAAATGACATAAGGATTTCTCTCTCTGGGGGAAGGGCCTTTCTCTATTACCCTTCCCACACACATTGTAGTATGTAATTTACTCATTACATTTTCATTATAGTTTGGTTTCAACACAGTGATATTAAGCTAAATTATTTCAAAATGAAAAGCTTGCCTATCCATCCTTTTGTGCCCCCTCCTTGTTTTTTCCTTCCTTGCTTCCCTTCCTCCTCTACCTTTTATAATCTGTGACTTAGAGCAACTTCATTTCTTCCTTACCTGTTTCTCTACTGTGATAATAGGAAAACTCAGGGAGAAATAAGAGTGTTAAAAATAAGAAATAAGAGTGTTAAAAAATGTTTTGTCATTTCCAACATGGAATAGATGTTACATGCCACCAAAGCAAGGCATCAAAATTTGAAGAAAAGAGTGTTGATTCTCTTGACAGGTCAGTTGTTCATTAATACATTCAAATCACTGTTATGGAAGTCATTGTCAAAGCTGACTTCAACTGAATGCTACTAAATACTGAAAATACTTATTTCTTCCTCATTGAAACATTTAAAAAAATTCCAGGAATTGCCTCTATCTATCTGTCTTTCTGTCATTATTATTTGTTTGTTTTGTGACAGGGTCTCACGTAGCTCAGGCTGGGCAGGAACTCATTATATAGCTAAAAATAACCCTGAGCTTTTGATGCTTCTGTCTCCAACTCTCAAATTCAGGGATTACAGGCACTGGCCAACATGCCCAGCTTCTTTCCTGTTTTTGAAAGAAAACAGAGTCAGCTGCCTAAACTGGCTCATATCTTGGTTACTGAGGATTTTGCATGGCCTCAGAATATTCTATTTTGAACACCAGACATTGCTATCTAGGAATGGTCATAAAGATGGAAAAAGTGGAAGAGACTGTACTCGCTTAAAAAACTCAAAGATATTTAACTCATAAGCCTGCCTAGACACCCTTCCTTAAAATTATATCTTCAGACTACTATCTTAGTATCTTCCCATTTCTTTCAAAGTAGGTTCTTGCTACTAAATTGCCGTTACAGAACACTTTGTGAAGTGTCAGTGCACAGATTATCTTTATTTGAAATTTTCTTTGCCTTTCTATGCTCAGACTCTAAGAATTCCAAATATCACAGAGTATTTAGAGCAAGTTATCAATTGAACTGTGTGTGTGTGTGTGTGTGTGTGTGTGTTTATTGGATTAGGCAGTCATGTTTTTCAAAAAATTCTTTGAAAAATGACCTCATTATAATTAATAATGATTCTAATAATACCTTGATTTGTAAGCTATCTGTGTGCTGTCAAATTCAATTCCAAACATTTTTATCCAGATTTATGCTTAAATTTTACTGGATTACCACACCAATTGTTTAGAAATAATATTTAATGGTATCCATATAGAAAAACACTGAAGGTCCCAATGTAAGATAAAAGTACACAAAATGCAACATTTATAGAATATCCAACAACATTTGAACAAAGAAAAGTTCTATGATTCTGAGGGATAGAATTCCATTTGCACAAATCTGCAGTTTATTGGTCATCAAATTTAGGCTAAAATGTGACTGAATGAAGAAAGTTGGCATATAATTGTATAAAAGTTTTGTCCATAAGGTGTTTATGTTTTACTGAAAAAGTACTTTTAAAGGCCTTATTATGTGCTAGTTACAAAAAAAATATGCTAATAAGACAGAACCTAATGCACAACAAATAATATAACACAGAGAAAGGGAGATCTTTACTAAAACTTCATTTTAAAAACTGTTTTTTGAGACAGGGTATCTATCAGTAGGTGGCTTAAGCTGGCCTCAAACTCATGATCCTCTATCTCAAGCTCTCAAGTGCTGGGACTGCAGGTGTGTGACACCACAGGCAGGCTAAAATATGTGGGGTGTGTGTGTAGTATATGTGTGTGGTGCATGTGTGCATTGGTTTAGAGGCGTGCACTGATGTGTGTGCAGGTATGTAGATGGCAGACGCTGATATCAAATATCCTCCTGTATCATGTTTCACATTAAAAAACAAAAGACAGAATCTCTCAATGAATTTGGAATCTGCCAATTATGCTAGGTTAGCTGGGCAGCATGTCCCAGGGATCATTCTTTCTCCACTTCCCAGCACTGGGATTACAAGCATTTGCTAAAATACCTGGCTTTTTATGTGGGTGCTGGGGATCCTGACTTAGGTCTTCATCATTGCACAGTAAGCACATTGACAATTCAGCCACACTCTCAGCCCAACTCTAATTTTCTTTAATTAAAAATTATGTCCTTTTTTGTCTATGGGAGTTTTATCTGCATGTATGTCCGTACACCACGGTGGTGCCTGGTGCCTACAAGGGTGTTAGATTCCATGGAACTGGAATTTCAGATGGCTGTGGATGCTGGAAATCAAACACAGGTCCTTAGCAAGAGTAGCCAGTGATTTTACCCACAGAGGAAGTCTAAAAACTTTCCTAAATGGTTACCATTGAATATTATTTTAAAATATTTATTTGTGTGATAATCCAATGATATTCAAAATTATTTTGTCTTAAAATTATTTGAAATTGAGTCTTCACTTTTAAAATACTCAGTAACAGCAAATCAGTTCAAGCAATCCAATGTCAAGTTGAACACATGATTTATGGGCTACAATAGATTGATAAATAAGCACCCAAATGGCTTTGTCTGGATTTCCCACACCCTTGATGGCATTCTCTTACCACTGCCATGACTTGATTCAAATACATACATACATATATACACACATATACACTCATTGAAAAAATAGCTATAAAATAAGCCTAGAGTCCTAACTCTGTACTAATTGTTTCTGTGTGTGCTGAAGACAGAACTCAGAACTTTGTATGCATGCACTAAGCATGCACTCTACCTAGAGTCACATCCTCCACCCTACTCACTGAATTGTAAGCCCACTCCTCTTCAATTTAAGCTCTATGTTCCTGCCTGTCCAAACTTAACACTCAACTCTGCAGACACACCAATTTTCCCTTTCTGACTTAGCTTAGCTTACTCCTTCTGACTTGAATGTCTGCCTATCCCTTCTTCAAAGAATACTTCAAACACCACTCCTTCCATGACTATGTCTTTAATCTCTACAGCTGGACATAATCCTGTCCTATCCTTCCTCTGGCCTCTTTAAACTGCGACATAATATATGGCTTATGGCACATGATAGAGCAGCTTTATAATAAGAGATCAAGCAAGAGTCAGATCTTCCATAATTTTGTGCTGAGCCCAATCACTGTCTAATAAGTAAAATGTTTCAATAACTGTTTGTTAAACAAATCATGTCTTTGGGAACTGAATCCATATAGATTCAATTGGATATAAGAGAACTTTCAGCATTAAATAACCCTTGACATTTAGGTAACAAACCACAAATAGTCCTCCAAAGTATGTGCCACCAAAGGCTGTTGTTTGAAGAGAAACATAGATGGTAGGAGTCTCATGATTTACTCGAGGCCACACAATGAGCCCTTCTCAGAGCTGTTAGTCTAAAGTAACATTTTCTCTGTGTATTGCCACTTACTGATACCATGTCACATTCCAAATATTTTAATGGTTACATTTGTAATTCACCCAAGAAAGAAGCATTTATCAAGATGATTCTCAAGCTTCCTTGAAAAATAAGACAATATCCTAAAATGAAATATTTTCTTCTATGTTATGTACTGGCAGAACGAAAATGTCCATAGTTTTAATGTTTGTTAGTTACATTTAAGACTGAATTTGTTTCCAGAACTTATTTTTCTCTGTGCTGGTGATGGAACTTAGGGTCTTGCAATTATGAATGAAACATGTTCCTTATCACTTAGCTGCAGACCCAGCTCTTTGAATTTATTTCCATATAAGGTACTTTCTTGGCTATTAAAAATGAAGGAACCAAACTATGCTATTAGAGAAGCTAGAAGAAAATTTAAGTTCATGTAAGTTTTAAGCATAAACATTAACAAAAGAAAAACAACGTCAGGGATTAGGTATTTTTGAAATCTTTAAAACAAAAACGCAGTGTTCTTGAAAGATGTCAAAAATCCTCAAATTGTTGTGTTAGTGTTCCTATCTTTCACAAATAGGCCCATGAACAAAGGTCTAAGACAATGTGACAATGTAGTCTTAAAACAATCTCATCTCTGGGTCAAAGATTAGTGATAGTGCAATGCTGTCCATACAATGTATTTCAGGGCATAAAACAAACTAGATAAAGAGTATGACGTCAAGGAGGGAAAAAGTTTTCTGACACCCAAAACACACCCGTATCCCCAGCACTTGGAAAGGCTAAGGAGGGAGGACTAGGAGTTGGAGGCCTGTCTGGGCTACACAGTCAAACTCTGTCACAAAACAAAACAGCAGAAAACAAGGCCTTCAAAAATAGCTCACTGGAAGAACTGGTAGCTAGCAGGCAAGAGGCCTTGGATTCCACCCCCAGCAATGAAAATAGGCAACAGCACAATCTGTTCACTTTTGCATGGAGAAAATTTAGAATATTGGTACTATGTAGATTGTCAGCAAATTGTGACCAACACTCAAAATATGTCTCAGTTTAGGGAATTTGCTCTATTTTACATAGTTATGTTACTGTGGGCCCTACACTTTCAAATTTAGGGACAATTTCTACAGTTTGAAAACTACCTTCACTGTCCATTCTTTACCCAGAAAAATATGGGTAGGACCAAAGGTTAATTTTTATACCAACTTTTAGTGTGTCAAAAATGAATTTCAACAGAAAAAAAGATGTCCATTTATGATAGAAAACATTCAGCTGAAAGCATACATTTAATAAATGCTTCTGAAAAAGTCATAGCTGAAAAACTATTTCTAATGAATGGATCCTATAGCCTTATGTTCTTTAACCAAATAACAGATCAGGAACAACAGTAAATAATATTGCACAAATATATCAAAAACAAGATATAAAAATGATTTAGTCTATCTCCAGTGACCAGGTGGTTAAGTCCAGATAAGGGAGAATCTTTTAGAAAATAAAACATGGACAAAAATGGAATCATTTACTGACCTTTTAAAGAGAATAACATCAAGACAAAAAAGTATGAAAGTATAATTTAAATGTGTAATTACTTTGGCAATAAACTTGACCTTGGGTAAAGTAACCTGCAGTATAGGAATAAAAACCCTGAAACATGCCGGGCATGCTGGCCCACTCATTTAACCCAAGTACTCAGGAGGTAGAGGCAGTGGTTTCCTGTGAGTTCCAGGCCAGCCTAGTGTACACTGTGAGTTCTAGGACATCTGGGGATACATAAAACCTCTCTAAAAAATTTGAAAAATAAATTAAAAACTAATTGTAAAAGAAAAAGAAAAACCAAACAATGCTGAAACTTCAAACAGGATTACATGCCCAAGTTATACAACAATAATCGCAAAAATAGATTAAAAAACCCAAACACCGATTACATAGTTAAATCCACACAGGAAAATGAAAGAAAATGATAGGAGGTGGCTATGATTTCTCTGAAACACATAAAGCCTGTAAGTTGAAGATCAAATGTCACAGGATTTAGAGAAAAAGAGTCACTTCAAAGATTGTACAGGCAGAAAGTTCATCTCTTGCAGAGAAAATGAGCAGTAAATAAATGATGTTCTGGGAACAAAGTCATGTTTTTAAAAAACTATCCCCAAGTTCCAAATGTACATAAGTACCTGGTATCCACAGTTCACAAAAATATGGTTTAGAAAATGGCAGTACTTGTAATCACTTCATATAGTTATGTTAACAGAAATAAAATTATTTCTATATTTCCCTAGCATGGAAGAATTTCTTCATAACCAAGGAGCTGACATATAATATACTTTTTTTTTTAAAATTTTCAGATTTTCAAGTTTCTCCTATCACATGGTAATGGTATAATCAAATTGCGAATTGGCAAGTACATTCCTGATCCAATCCTGAGTTGTATGTCACCAGATGCCCAACTGCTACTTGGCTGCAAGGTAGGAGAGAAATGACCTTGAGCTACGGTCCTATAAAACATTTTAGGTAAATTAAATTAGTTGAAGTTATTTTTAAAAAATAATCCATTTTGAGGCTGAACAACTAGTACAATATTTCCGGGTGATTGGTAACAGATATCACCAGCTAGCCAGAGCAATTTACTACTAAGTACATAACAACATCAGACATCAGGGAGCATTACAAAAAATCAGCCACCAGTCTGGCTAGCTAACCCAACAATGTGGTGTTGGGGAAAAAGAATGAAAAGGGAACAGAGACAACCCAGTGTTCTGTTGCTTGGGAATTGAGCAAAGCTATCCTCCTAATGTTAAATAACATCCTAAGCCAATAGTATCTCCTTTCTGGTCCCCACTTTGGAACAAACAGTCTAAATGATTAACAATAAACTAAGAGTATGAGTCAGGCATTATGGCTCCTATCAGTAATCTCAGCAATTGGGACATGAGAATTGTTTAGAACTAGAGAATAGTCTGGGCTACTCTAAGACCCCATCGCCAACAATAACCACGGAAAAAGCTAAACATGAACCATAAATTTTAATTTAAATGCTTTTTTTATATTTTCTCCATTTTTTTCTTCTCATGTAATAAAGACTCAAATGATTGGAATCATCAGGGGCTTCTGATAATTTTGTAGTGATCTTGAGAAATTAACTCTCTCTCTCAATAATTCTTCAGTTTCCTCATGCATAAATGGTAAAAGTTTTTAATTGAATAGTCTTTCAGCAGTCAAAATTCTTGATTTCCTAGTTTTGTTTGAAATGCTATAGACATGAGAACTTCTTTAAATTAATTATCTGAACCACTGAGCCTTTGGGAGCCAGTTGGGGAAATTTAAATAAAGCCACTACTTTAGGAGCTTTGCTTAGTGCTAATTTTCTGGTTTTGATAATTGTATTATGAGTGGAATGCAAGTTGTTGACACTAGAGGAATCTGGGTGGAATGTACAGGGAGCGCTTCTGTTAGTTTTGCAATTTTTCTGTAAGTCTAAATTCATTTCAAAACAAAAAGTTGAAATAAACTAAGGCTGTTTGGGTACTAATCATGCATCTATTTTTCATTCAAGAGATTTTTGAAAATTTCCCCAAAAGACTATTATAAATGAAGGAGTATTCCTTTCTAAGGGCAGTATCAAAGAAGATATTTTAAAGTAAAACATTATTTTCCATGACTCTCTTTATAGTAGAGACAAACCTCTCTGCTAGAGTTCACAATTGGTTTGGTTCTATGTTTTGTGTAACCCTTGAGATTTTATGTTGCTAATGGTCTGATTTCTGGCAAGCTGTGCCTAAGCAAACATAGATGAGCAAATATTAAGTTAAAAATGTCTTTTCCTGTGTGGTGCTGGAGATTGAACCCAGGGCCTTGACTGTGCTGGTCAAACAACCACTGTGCTAGGCCTTAGCTCCCAAATATTTAAGTTTTAAGCTAGTGAAAACTGCTGTGATTGGTGGCTATAAATATAGAACATATGGATCGTAGGGCCAATTATTACCTACAATGGGTAGAGTTATATTGCTATGTCTATATAACAAGTTTCACTTGTCATATTATCACTGTACTTGTAATCATACATGAAGTTTGAAGACATGGTTTAGAGGTCTTTGGTGTGTATCACTCTCCCAGTTCTCATCATTCAAGAATATGTATGGATCGACATAATTATCCTCTAGGATTATGACTGCTCTTATGGCTTAACTAGCAAGTAGTTTTTACAAAACTACCCAAAGTAGTGATTATGCCAGGTAGATATAACTGCTGTTGATCTGTTATAATGAAATACTAGTTGCACTTACTTATTTCCTGCATAGCAGGTGAGTGATATCATATACTGCTTCAAGAAAAGAGTGGAAGAAGGTTCAAGACATGCCTGATATTTTTTTGATGTAGAGTAAGCTGGCTATGAAAACAAGCACAAGTAGATGATCTTTTGTTAAATCTAAGGAGAATTCATTTAAAATGCCAATCTAAATCAATGACAGCAAGTAATTCCAAGAAACCAGTATAAAATGGGTTAAACAATACTAAAGGTAAGTTTTGAAATAAATGTACCAAGAAGATAAGGCAATTGAGTAAAAAACAGTGGCATAGTAACATGACATGAAACTCTTCTATGTAGCTGAGAATTAGTCTACAGGCTTCACAAGCTAGATTCCTATCTGAAAATGGCACAACCTTCATCATTAAACATGCAGCATTTATACAGTTATGAGCACAACTCTTAAAGCACAATGCACGATCATCCATTCAGCTCAACCTCCTATTTTCATGACCTCCTCTCATTATGAGGTGAAAATAGGACACAGTACCTATTGTACCTATTATGTAGGCAAAGAACCATCATCTGGTTGAGTAGCTAGTGCTAATGGAATGAACACACATACATACACACACACTCATGCGCACACTCACGACCCAAAAAAAAAAAAAACAAAACCCACAGCCCACAAACCATCAAATGACTGTTTCATTTCTTTAACCACTGATAAAAAAGTACACAGATAAATTTTAATGGAGTTTCAATTATACAAATTCAAGAGGAGCAACAAATGTGGTAGGAGTACAATCAGCATAGGTCAATTACCCTCATCTAAGTATAGCGTTCATGCATAACTTGGGTAAGGTGCAACATAAAAAAGAACTACAAAGCTTTTTTACAGACATGGAACTAGGATGAATGTGCTATCTAAATGGCAAATTAAATATACAAAACCTTTTAATATTTTTTATATTAAATATATAATTCTTTATATATTTGAAATATTGAGGTTTTCATGAAAAATTAAAACTGTAAGGATTATGTAAAGCATCTTTATCTTGTGTGACTGATCATCAAGATATTAACATAATGCCTGAATTATTTTAAGAGCAATGGATCTAGGAGAGTATATAGCATATGAAAATAATTAAGTGATATATTTATTCTCATTAGTCATTATTTAGTACCTAAATTAAACATGTCCCAAGCTATAATGCCCAGTATGTGTTTTGTAAACAACTATTTTTCATATTATTTTCCTCAATGTGTTTACTTTATAGTAAGTACTCTTTTGCCTTTAATAGAAACAGTGACCTAAAGTATATCAAATATTAGGGAAATCATACATATCTCTCATTCTCTGATGCCTAGAAAGACAGAATGTACAGTCTGTGATGAATTCCCTACCACAGAATAAAGCACAGAACAGTGATGTGTAAATTCTAGAAATAAAATAGCAATGGATTTGGGCACATGAGCTTGCAGCATTTAGTAATAAACTCTACCTAAATGGAACCCTTTTTAAAAGCTCCTAAAACAAACACTTCACTAATTGCAAGAAAATAACCTTATACTTGATTCACTTTGTAGTTATAATTTTTGTTTCTCATTTGTGTTGTCTCTTTGGAATCTCCAAACATTATGAAAGTTAGGTAGTGAAGGCATTATGTGTTTATTAAAGAAAACATCACTCAAGGTTTGAGAGAACAAGGACTTTAAGGATCAGATTAGTGGGGCTCACGCGGACTCTATTTTAGATCTCTAGAACCAAGATGGCAAAGAGCCTAGTGCTCTGGACTTGCAATAGCTCTGGGTGAAAGATGTCACTATTTAGCTCAGTGCTCTGTTTTCCCTCAAGACACAACCTAGTCCTGTAGCAACAGACTGAAAGCAATACACAGAAGATGACTGTAGATAGAGCATGAATGAGTAAAAATGAAGAAAGAAATAAGCTCTTCTTTTGAAAGAGGGTCTCATTATGTTGCCCTAGCTGTCCTGAAACTTGATATGTAGACCAGTCTGGTCTTGAACTCTGCCTCCTGAATTCTGGGAAAAAAGTTGTATGGCACCAATGAAAAAAATAACATTTTTAGTTTTTAGATCTGCTTGAAATAAAAGCTGTTCAGAGTTTTTCAATTTAATAATATCTTTTTATCCATAATAAGATTCTACTATTGAACTGGAATGGTTCACAATAAAAACTAGCAACCAAGAACTAAGTAAAACTATGTAGGTTTGTTGAGCATCCATAATCTGAAAAGTCAAAAAGTTTCAAAATCCAATGTTTCTAAGCACCAATGTAATAACACAATTCAAAAATTCTATATATGACTTCATATTACATTCAATCAACAGATGAACTAAAATACTGTATTAAAATGACCTATGGCTTATATGTATATATGGAGATATGTAGATATATATGATATAAATGAATTTCCTATTTAAAGTTGGATCACATTCCAAAGATATCTCATTATGTACATGAAAATATGCCCATATCTGAAAAACTCTGAAGTCTAAAGCACTTCTGGCCCCAATCATGAGAATTATTTGCTGTGAATATCGCTCTGTATGCTGTGAATGTGTTGTTCTGACTGGTTAATAAATAAAGTGCTGATTGGTCAGTAGCCAGGCAGGAAGTATAGGTGGGACAAAGAGAGAGGAGAATTCTGGGAACAGGAAGGCTGACTCAGGAGTTGCCAGCCAGACATAGAGGAAGCAAAATGTAAAGATACCGGTAAGCCACGAATCATGTGGCAAGGTATAGATTTATAGAAATGGGTTAATTTAAGATACAAGAACTAGATAGCAAGAAGCCTGCCACAGCCATACAGTTTATAAGTAATATAAGTCTCTGTGTGTTTACTTGGGTCTGAGCAGCTGCAGGAGCTGGCTGGACACAGGAAAACTTCAACTAAAATCATTCATAGTAAAGCATTTGAAAACATATTCTGAGTAAGCTAGCAAACAAAGAAATGGATCTCTAATAGCCAATGCAGCCAGTAACAAAAATGTTAGTGAGGTGAAGTTGATCATGATGACAGTCACATAGTAACAAGAATTTTTTTTTTAATTCAAGGCCCTCTGAATGTGGGTGACAGTTGTGATGCTTGATCAGTTTATAGGACTCCTGGCAGGGGGACTAGGACTTATCCCAGGTGTACAAACTGGCTTTTTAGCACCCATTCCCTACAGTGGGATACCTGGATCAGCTTTGATCAAGGGGAGAGAGGCTTAATTGGGTATGCCAGACTTTGCTGACTATCCAAGGTAGGCCTTATCCATTCTGAGCAGTGGGTGGGGGTAGGATGGGGGGAAGTGGAGGGGGTAGTAAGAAAAGAGGAGAGAGGGGGAACTGGGGAGAGCATGTAAAATGAAATTTTTTTAAAATAAATAAAAAGTAAGAAAAAATTCTTGTTAAGCCTATTTCATCTGGCTGTAATCTCAAAAATCATTTCAAATGCATGATGTCAAATCTATTAATTAAACCAAGAATCCATCCACACTTTTTGCATCTCTGTTTTAATTTGGATATTCTTATCCTTACTTTAAGGTAACTATGAAAACAAATACATTCTCATGTTACACAATCATTTATGTCTTACTATATATAACACCCACATGCCTTCATAATTTTGCTTTACTCAAGCTTTACAACTTTGGCAGTTAAGATTTCCTTGATACTTACAAATCAGAAGTTGTTCAATCGTGTGTTCAAGAAGAAAATTTAGTGAAGTTATTTTTATAACAATATGCCTAATCTTCCTGAACAATGGGGTTTTAAGTTATATGCTTTGTCTTACTTTATTTATCCTCTGAGAGCTGACTGGTCTCAGGCATTATCTTACTAATATGCATAATAAGCTATATGTATACTGTAATTCATCAAAAAGTTTCTTTGTTGCATGATAATTCTTACTGTGTTAAAAAATCCTAATTTCATGAGCTGGGAAGATGGCTCAGTGATTAAAAGCACTTGTTGTTCTTGCTGAGGACCCAGGTTTGATTCTAAGAACCTACATGTTGGTTCACAACCATTAGTAACTCCAGTTCTGGAGGATACGATGCCCTTTCTGGCCTCCATGGGTACCCACTATGCACATTCTGCACATACTTATAGGCAAGCAAAATATTCACAGATATAATAAAATGAATAAGCATAATAAATTTTTTAAAGTCTAAATTCTATATAGAAATTAAAATCCCATGAGATGGTAAATTATTCAGGTGTGGTGGTGCATGTCTGCAATCCCAGCACTCAGGAAGCAGAGGCAGGAGGGTTACTATAAATTCAAGGCTAGCTTATTCTATGTAGTAAGTTACAAACCAGAGATACATATGGAGAAGTAGCTTAAACTTCATCTAGCATATAATACCTCAGACCTACAAAAATTCATGAGTTTTTATTTTATAAGTATATCTATTTTGATAAGTAGACTTTGGCAGAATGAGCCTCTTACTGGCTTAGTTCAGCACACAGAAAGGCTGTATCTACTCTTAAAGCAAGTAACACATAATTTAATGCTCTTATTAATTTTACTCTTTTCTAGTACATCTTCCTTCTAAATGTCTAGAAATGAATACATTGAAGTAATTATGTGCATACACGTGGCACTCACCTTTAGAGAATCAAAACAGGCCACCACACGGCCATTTTCCACATGGCAAACTCTTGGCGGATGGGCAAACCTGCACTCTGCATCAGCTCGAGAGCAAGTTCCTCTCTGAAATTCTCTACAAACTTCTAAAGTCAGCCACTTGGTATCTCGAATTAGAGCGACATTGACAGCTGTCATATTGAAAGCAAAATGGCAATCAAGTGCACCCTCTTTCGGACAATAGTATGACAGTGGATGGTTCAAGGCGTTAAGCGAATCTGAAACAAATGTGAAGTGAGAGCAGGTTGGTTTGGTGGAATGTGTTTGTTAGCACGTAGGTTCTCACTGAAGTCAAATCTGATCTGGTCAGACACAAAAAGCCACTTACTAAGTCAACTTTGTATCAGAATACCCAAGAATCAAATTAGAGACCAAGTCCTAAGAAGGCAACTAGAAAGGTTAAGATATTGAATGCTATATGTTGTTCCTTTGCTGAATTTGCTTCAAATAACTGGCAGACTTTCAAAGAATTCTATGCTGTCTAGTTGAGGTTTTCAATTATTCTTACAAAAAGCATATGTTGCTGGCTGCCCTTCAATGTGTGGAATGGTCTCAGATCAGGGGGAGAAAAGTCTGTTTCCCCAATTCTTTGCTCTGAAGAATAAGGTTGGGAGGATGTTATAACCTAAAAAATTGTTTTGCAAAATCAAGGGGATGGAAAATGACTAAGAAAACTGAGAATGAGAGAAAAAAATAAATGGGCAAGTTACTGACAGTGAACTACAAGCACAGCAAGTTTTGTAGGGGCAGGAGTGGGGGAGGGTGATTGGGAGAGGGCTTGGATAGAGAGCTCTAGAGTAGAATCCAAGCAGCAGAGTTTTCAGAAAAGGCACTTTTCAGAACCTGCAAGAAAAAAATAAATGAAATTAGCTAAAACACTACAATGCTTCCTTTCAAACTCTAGACTTGGAAAGAAAGGTAACTGTAACTTCTGTAAAACAGGAAGCATCTACACACTGACACTGCAAGAGTCAGCTATGACCAATAAAAGAGCACTTTCCAGTATACAGCTAGCTTTTCAGAGTAAAAGCAAGCAATTGCTTAGATACTGTTGTAGTGCAAAACTGGGTAACATCCCAATCTCTTAAAAATGATACTTTACTTTTTGATATGTTCAGGGTAGAAAGTCATTGTGGAGTCCACTATGCAGAAAGTGCCATGACAGCCCCTTACACAATCAATTTACTTGTATGTGTCTGGTTTTTAGAGGCTCTAGGAATCTGTGTTTAAACTAAACTTATCATCGTCTGATTGCAGCCTCGATTATTTGTTCTCAAAATTCAGAGCACAGGAATTTCTGAGAAAATGTAAGTTGCTCTGAAAGGTGACATGTATGCATAGGAAACATACATGAAACAATCATGACACAACTAGCTGGAGACTCACTTCATACCAAATAAAATGGGGGATGGAAAGAGAAAATGTGCTTTCAATTTTAGAAAATTCTTTGGGAATAAAGGACTGTTTTTCCTGGGTGTATTTTTTCGGGCTACTTCTTAATCTTCATGAAAGAAAGATTCCAACATACACAAGTAGGTGAGATAGAAAGCACTATTGAGCAACATGTTAGATATTATGCAGCTTGAAGATTTGCAGTTAGCCCAGTGTCAACCAGCAACAGTGGCAAGCAACTCAGCTGAAAAGAAACATGCAAGGTTAGTTTGCTGGTGCTATACCATGCACACAACCTGAAGTAAGAGTAAAGCAAAAGTCAGCTCTAAGCAGCAAATAAAGCAACTGTTTGTTAATGTCATCCAAAGTGGACTTAAAACCCTTGAAAATAGTTCACTTAATTTTTAAACATGTTCAACAACTTTTTGTTTGTCTTTTCCATAGTCCAGAAGAAATTCAACATTACTGGACTTGCAGTTACCATTGGGAAATTAAAATTACTTCTTGTGTTGTGTTTCCTGTAATGCACATACTACAAATAAATGCTTCTTTTAAAAGCTTAACAACAAAAAGAAAGAACGAAAGAAAGAAGGAACAAAAGAAAGAAAGAAAGGAAGGAAGGAAGGAAGGAAGAAAGAAAGAAACTCTGTTGAGTAATGGGAACAGCTATTCCAAGCTTTCTTGTAGTCATCGTAGACATTAAATCTTAGCAATGTTAGTTAACTAAGTTAATGTACAAGAGTAAAGCCAGTTCATATATTTTAAGTGGCTCAGTATATTATGGAAAGTACACTGAGAGAGTGTGCTCCAGTGGTGTTTAAGTTTACATTCACACTTAATCCTACAGCTAAATAACATAGGCCGCCTGAACATATATGACAGAAAAACAAGCATGAAAAAATGTTTATAAGGGTCGAGGATTTGCTCTGAACATAAACAGTGAAGATCTGGAGAAAGACTTTTCTACAGAGGTCCATCATATAGAGATAGGTATAAATTATAAATTTTAATTTGAACTCACACAAATGAAAAATGCAAAAAGGAACTGGCCTCTGGCCATGCATTCTATGTAACATCAAGAGTGGGAGTGGGAGGACTGCGTTTGGTTTGGGTTTTTTTTTTTTTTTTTTTTTTTTTTTTTTTTTTTTTGGCCTACGACCTTGGATAGGACCCTGGCCAATTCCTCGATACAGTTCCAGCCAGCACATGTCTTCCTTCAGGGTGAAAATATTTGGGGAGCTGGCTCAGAAGAAATGAGGTACAACAACAAAAAGAGCTGGTAAGAATGTGGAGGTCTTTCATGCAGCTGTACTGGAAAGACTATGCATAAAAGCCTATATTCTTAAGATCCTCTTATTTGGGAGACAGTAAAACTTTAGCCTTGCTGCTTTGTATCTGAGCAACAGCAATACAGTTTGGACTTTTCTGATTTATAGTTCTCCAATGCAAAGCATGAAATTAGTGCATTTGTTCTTGTCTGTATTACAGTTTTCACATGCTTGGATTGCACTTATCTGTGAATCCCTCAAAAAGACTGCAGTTTTGGGTTGTTTTGGGACTTTTTCTGAAATGCTGAGAATGGAACCCTAAGACTTTCTCATGCTATCTCAAAATACACTAAACCATGAGTGATAAGTGAAATATTCTGATGAAAGAAATGAAACTCATAAAGTTAAACCACTTGTTTGACATTACTAAGCTCTGAGTGGTTGAGCCATGACCCCAGGCAATATCTTCTGACTCCAAGTCTTGTGCACATATCTCGACAGAGACATTTATCTCCCTTGGGAATCTTAAAAGAGGAAAGCTAGTCATTTTGTGGTATACTTAAGTTTCCTTCACAACATTCCTTTCTTGCCTGGTGTGCATCATCATTTTCATAATATCCCCAAGTTGTGCTGAACCAACATGTATTCAGTATCTGCTATGTGCCAGGCACTTATTGAGGATACTGATAAGATGTCTGGTTTTGTGGAATTTCCTATGTTTGTTTAGATAAAGAACTAATCTAAGATGCAGAGAACTGGAAAGATTATATTAGAGTTGGTGAAGGGTTGGAAGTAGACAACAGATATTGTGAACTCAACACAAGCTTCTAACTCACTAAGCACTATGACTTAATACTCTTAAATCCACTTTCAAACACTTGCACAGAAGTGAGTCATGAAGAGAAATACTGAAGAATTACTCACACTAAGATTAATTGATGCCTAGATTCTTCCTGGAGAGGATTCTACTGCTCTCATCTTACAGATGGGAAAATGGAGGTAGGGAAGGTTAAGTAATTAACTTGCACAACTTCTCATAGCTAAGTAGGTGACAGAGCCATGCAGGCAGTTGGACTCCATAATCAACCTTTTAAACAATATCAACATACTGGGTCTTTCTTATGGCACAGATCACTTTTTTCATTATTCTACCTGACCTCACAACATAACTTTGCTCTGTTATTAGAGTATAAATCCCTGATAGTAAAGAACATGGCTTCTCAGGTTTTTTGGGTTTTTTGTTTTTGTTTTTGTTTTTTTGCCCTTTATCTTGTCATCTGAATTTCAAATACTGTTTTGCTTTTAAGGATTCCTAGTTTGAAGGATATTAGGGTGGCATGGTAATTTAATATTACTAGCCTTTCAGCTGTACCTTGCTAGAAAGGCATTTCATCACTGAGCACTTTTTAAGTGTCAGAGTTTTGTCCACCTCTCTAGATTTTGAATCCACTGGAACAGTAAAATTGAGTATTTTCCCACAATTCTAAATTTCAAAATAATGCTCATCTATAAGACCACTTGATAAAATGCAAGGAAACTATAAGCACTTAAAATGGCACACTCAATACACTCACCAGTAAGATTATCTTTTGAAAATGTACACTATGTTTTTTAAGGATTCCTTTTATTTTTTCATAAAACATTGTCACACACACAAAACAAACAAACAAAAAGTAGGAAGAACTACTTTCTGTTGCTCTGACAGAAACAGGAACTTATTCCAGGAGTGCAAACTCACTACCATCAGCTACTTTTGTCCCATTTCCCTACATTCTTCTTATCTACGTCTTTTCCCACTGTCTCTACAAGCCAGTATATAACAGAAACATGACCAATGCCTGGTTAGTTCCAAAGATCACAAAGCTACAATGACTGAGGAGGCACTCCTTAAATTATTTTTATAGGACTCCAGAATGAACAATGAATACAATGTTTTATTTCTTTCCATTTTAAGCTTTCCTTAACATCTGTATTGCCTCTGAATTTCTTGTGGTCATTTATTTTGGCTTTACATATATCCAACACACCTGCCATACACTGCTTGAATTGGCAGGCTGACAAGATTTAAAAGCCTTCATGTTTTCAAATTTGCTTCAGGTCCTAGTTCCCTCCTCCTCTGTTTTGTTTAGTGGCCCAATACTGCACCCTTTAGGGCATATGGGAAGTGCATAGCACTGCAGGTAGAGACCACAATTTCACAAATATCATACAGCATATCAAGTCTTCTGTCCAGAGAAAGAATGAAGACTATAAAAGGACATTTCACCCATGTGCAGAACATTTTCAACGATTTAGTTCAACTTCTGTTGCAGTTTTCCACAATAGCCCCAGGCTAACAAAAATCAGATACCTTTTAAAAAAACAACATTTAAGTCAAGTTATTCTGTTTCACAGACCCACAAAATGACCTACTTCAGTTCACCTCTATGGTCATAGAAGAAAAAAATAGATGCAATGACTTCTTCTGATCATTGCTGTACAACAGATGATGCTCATTTTTGTCAAATGGGAGCATCTTTTTGTGAAGCTGTGTCTATTTTGTTTATTTATTTCTTAGTGCATGTGCACGTTTGTAACTATGCCATAGCCCACATGTGGACGTCAGGACACGTTCTGGTAGCCGATCGGTGTCAGAGCATTTGGCTCACACGGCAAGTAGTTGAACCCCCTGAGCCGGCTCACCAGTCCTCAATTTTTAAAATCGCATTGTCTATAACGAGAAACTCTTGACAATGCAGCCAAAATTTCCACTGGTGTTTTTTTCCCAACTCCCTCATTCAAAATAATAATAAAAAGCTATCAAATGATGTTTATTTATCTTTCCAATATTTATAATTAGCCCAAGTACTTTACTAACTCTCTTGTTTTGCAGTACCGGGGATTAAACTCAGGCACTCAAACATGCTGTTTGGTGTGCTACCATGAGTCACACCTTCTCTGGTCAAAACTGTGAGTCTCGTAAGAAGGAATATGTGTCAGCAAGGTAAAATGTGTCAGCAAGGTAGTATATAGTGATCTTTGCAGCATAAAGAGATCCATCTCTATACTTAGGAAGCATCCAGTGAGGACTTCCCTACCTGAATTTATCATAGCATTACAGCAAATGAGTGTAGACTCTCAGTCTCAACAGTTGGCATCTATTCATTATTAGAGCAGTAATAAAAACAGTCAAACAATAGGAAAAATACTATGGCTGAAAATATTGGGAGAGTCCCATATGTACCCTCATTTCAAAGACCAATGTTGAAGTTTGTAGTAGGCCTGAAAGTAGGATTGCTACGGAAATGAATCCTGTGAAAGTGACCCTTGGTGTCTGAAGTTACTATTTCTAGAGAGGCTTTCTAGCACACATATGATGAGAAGATGTGCCTATAAATCAGTTGTTTAGAATTCATGGCGATAGGGAAATGGCTGCTGTAGGAAAGAATGAAGACTGGAATACTGGAAGCACAAATAGGACAGAGTTGTAAGTTCTCTACTTCTCTGTCTTCACACAGACTTAAGGGTGTCCACCAATCAAGGTTCCTAAAACAGGAATTTGATATTTTCTTCCTATTCCAGAGTGATGTAGACTAGATTGTCAAAACCAATTCTTCATAGAAAATTTCTTAATGTAAAAATTTAGAACTTTAAGTTTAATTAAACGTTAGATAAGTAGTCAATGTACTTGTTAATGCTAAAGAAATCTGTGTGGTTACAAAACAATAATAATAAAATCACTCAGCCTAGATGGGACAAGTTGTCTTCTGTCTCACAAGGTCAATCTCAACAAGTCTCAAAGGAAAGACCCCCACAGCAGAGGAAAGCTATAAATAAAACAGGCTTTGGGATTTTATTTTTAGTATGGGGGTGGGGGTGGGGGTGTACATGTGAGTGCAGTGCCCTGAGAAACCAGAAGAGGGAGTGAGAGGCCAGAAGAGGCAAGTTGGCTCCCGTGGAGCTAGAGTTTACTGGCTTCATGTAGGAACTGAACTCACCCTCCTCTAAGAGAGCAGTATGTGTTCTTAACAGTTGAACCATCTCCCCTGTCCCTAAAATAGGTTTAACACTGAGATTGGAAAGCAATATCTGAACTATGTAATTTAAGTCAACTTTCAACAACAACAACAACAAAAACAGTTTTCTAAGTCTGGGAATATGGCTGAGTGATAGAGTACTTTGCCTGGCATGTCTGAAGACCTGAGCTCATCTCCAGCACTAGAAGAAGAGGAGGAAGGAGAAATAAAAGAAAAAAAAGAGGTAAACAACAACAAAACAATTCTATGAACTTTATCAGTTTCAGCTCCCATTTGACTCAATAAGTTGGGAAATAAATTTTGTGCCTACATTTGTAAGGCATGTTAATTAAATCCAGACTTCAGTTTAAACAAGGGATGTGGTAAATTAAGTACATGTCAAATATTTAAAAACTCCAAAGAACTTTAAATGGGTGCCCAGTAGTTATCAAAGCCATTGGGGATAAAGTAACCTTTTGGTTACCTTAATCTTGAACAGAGACTAAGGAAGGTTCATTTCCTGGGCCAAAATACCTGAGGCTTTTAAGGTACAAATGAAGAGCTAACAATCTAATTTCATTACATATGCTACCTTGGCAGTCTGTGTTCCGAATGGGTGGTGGAACCAATTGGCCTGGTTTATTTGGTTTCTTTCAATAACAAGTCAGATCTGTGTTGCAGCTTAATTCCTGGCTGTGGAGGAATTTTTACATACTCCTGACAACCAAAAGCATATCCTCAGCATCTCTGAATCCACGCAGAAAAGGCAACCCCATCCTTTTAAGGTTATAAGCACTTACTGAAACTATCGGTCTGTGTCTTCCACTAATGTAAATGCAATTTCACTGACACCCCTCTTCCAGTTCATATAATACTAGTCCCAAATTTTAAGATCTGGCATATTTCTACTGTACTCTTACTTGTAAGAGTTCACTTTTTTCTATTACATTCTGGTCAAAAAAACAAAAACAAAAACAAAACAACCCCAACCAGGTTTCATATAAATTTTCTCTGTATTAATTTCTAATCAACAAGGATACTGGGAATTGTATTGATTAAAAACTCCAAGAGTGATTTTAGGGATGACAAAATAGTCAATAAAACATGAGAGTGTGTTGTCCAATACATTCTGCCATGCCATACAAAAGCTGGTATTTTAGTTAAACAGTATTTATTTGTAGTTCTTCCTAACAGTTAACATTGAGGCTAGGGAGATGTCTGATCCCTACCCACATAACCCTGAAGAGGGAGCACAGGTGTGGAATGCCAGGACTGAGGAGAAAGGGTCAGAGACAGGGAGGTCTCTAGAACTATTTGGCCAGCCAGCACAGCCAACAGGTGAGCTCCTGATTCAGTGAGAGGCTTTGTCACAAAAATATGGTAGGAAGTGATGAAGAAATCTCAACCTCTACCTCTTGCATGAACACATATACATGTACATATGCACATACCCACACAAACACATACACACTAAAATAAGAATAAAAATAGCTCACATTTATGGAAGTCTCATCTTTTGCCATCCAAGATGCTATTAATTTATAGTCACTACCTTGATCAATTATCTCCAACACTTCCTAAAGTGTGTACTGTTGAGAAGCAATGCTAAAGTTTAATTTAAAAGCACAATCTCTCAGAATTTAAATCCTAGATTTGACACTAAATAGTTGCAATGAGTTTTCCAACTTTTAAATTCCTCAGAAATAAGGACAGAGTCATAGACACCAAAACTTCCCTCCAAGTTTTCAATTTTCTTCCCAGTTCATGCAACCACAATATGAAAGCACATTATTCAGCAGAACCCAGAGGACTCTGAATTGCTTATAGTTTGGAAGGTCCTATCTTCTCATACTTACCTAGCAAATATGTTTAAAAATGTGTCACACACTGGGCTTAAAAATCACAATCAAGAGAACATGTGGTCTAGAAATCTGGCATCCAGCTGGAGAGGGGAAGTATAGCAGCCTTTGGGCCTAGTAAATCTCTTTCTCAGAAACAGAATTTACTGACCCCAAAATAGCTATCCAAACCAAAGTGAACACTTTGAACCAAGCTTTAGAAAGTATGAAAAAAACTAGAAAGTTATAATATTACAACAGGGTTGTCAGTACCTTCAAAATCTCAACTCTTTCTGTTGCTAACCCTCGAGCTTTCCATATCGACACCTGGACTACGTACATCATTCAGAGAAGGGAAAAATAAAAAAGATTCTGACACTTAAGGAGAAAACCTAAGTAAAAACCTTCAAAGAAAGCAGGGATTTGAAAATAAAACTCAGGGTGCTTGCTGGAAAGATGGATCAGTGGTTAAGAGGACTGGCTGATTTCCAGAGGACCCAGCATCCACATGGCAGCTCACACTCATCTGTAAGTCCATTCCCAAGGGAATTCAATGCCCTCTCTGGACTCCACAGGCACTGCACACAGGTGGTGCACAGACATGCATGTAGACAAAACACTCATACACATTAAATAAAGAAAAAATTGTAAATACATACAAAGAAAATAAAGCTCAAAGGAAATGTTGAAATTGAACCAGTTAGGGTCTGCACACCAAGTGTCAACAAGTAAGAACAGGCATATAAGATTACAAAATATCTTTAGTGCGTGCGTGTGTGTGTGTGTGTGTGTGTGTGTGTGTGTGTGTGTGTGACATGAATGTGGGGAAAGGCATTTATATGGAGAATAGTTTGACAGGGATTGAAAGAGAATAATTAAAAAGTATTTTATACATGTATGAAAATGTCAGAGAAAAATTAATTTAAAACCTCAAAAACCCTGTCTATAAAATCACCATAAGTGGCCAGAACAAAAGGTGGAAGAGCTTAAATACTAAATTAAAGAGAGTATTTACATTGAGATGGCGGTGAGGGGAATACTTAGCAAAGCATATAAAACTCCATACTAAAGCTACCATGTTGAATTCATGATTTTATAATAGTGTATACAGCATTATAGGGGAGATGAGGAAATTAAGGCTAACATTACATAGCATCTATGTTGTAAGTACTGAATGAGCTAAGTGATTTAATCTGACAGCCATACAGATGAATAAATACACAAAAAGGCCTAGATTCTGTTTAATAGAACAGTATAATCTCACAAAAGATCATAAAGGGCTGGGCTGATAGTATATGACTTTATTCTAGCACTTGGGGATCAGAGGTAGGTGGATTCTGTGAGTTCAGGATGATCCTGGTCTACATAAGAGACTTCCAGGACAGCTAAGTCTATATAGTGAGACCTTGTCTGAATTTTTTTAAAAAAATTACATCACAAAGGTTCTTGCTAAATACAAACTTCAGCTTATACTGACAAAACCTGAGATTAACCCTGCCTAAAGTCCTACCAAATGTTTGTACCACTAAAAATACTCAAGCTGAAAGTAACAGAGAAGCTTTCATATTAGTAATGGCTACAACAGGACTCTCCATTATCAGTTTTTTTTTAAACATCAGCAAGACATTTGTTTGGATAAATTCGAAGATTTGTAGTGTTAGATGGCCTAGTGAAAATCAACTTACATTCAAATGTATAATCTCTTCTTTAATACACATAAATCTGATCATATGCAACCTAACATGAAGAGTTTTAATAATCACATAACTATTCTTTAAAACCCATTCTCAATAAAACACAAACTCCATATGAAAATCATTCATCTTTACTTGATTTTCTCCCGTGTGTGTGTGTGTGTGTGTGTGTGCATGTGTGTGTTTGTGTGTGTGTGTGTGTGTGTGTGTGATCATGTTTGTTAAAAGTCAAATAAGACTCATTTGGTAAGGGATGAAGATTGGAATAATTCTAGAGTTGAAGCAATACTCAAAGACCAGTCCTAGGTTGTAGACTGCAAAGAGGAAAATGAAAGTCATTAAGTCATTTGGACTAGATGGTTAGAATCCAATCACTGAATTCACCTTAAGAGTAGTTATTCATAATTAATTTTTCATAATTTTATTCTCTAAACATTTAGCCAGACGCTGAGTGTACAAACATGGAAAAGCCACAGACCCTCATTTATTCCACTTTTTCAACATTTCAAACACATTTTCAGCAAAAAACTCTGAATGAGTAAAAGCCATAATTTTAAGAACTCAGATACATAAACTTCCCTTTTAAAAAAGACTATGTTTAAACCTAAAAGCTTACTGATGATTAGGACCAACTATACTATTATTAGGAACCACATCATTCTTTGACCCACACGTCTCATTATCTCCTAAGCTGAAATTCTGTCTCTGCAATAAACATCCATGGGAATTCCTTGTACATCAGTATTGCCCCTCTCAAGAAATACTTCCAAAGCCTTCACTGCTGAAATGTTTTCCACCTGCTACACCTCCTTCCTCAAATATTCCTGCATATCTTATGGTGTAGCTTCCAGTACCACCATTTCATTCAAGCTGCCCAGATTCAGTAACTGCGGCCAAGAGTAACACTAATTTGATTCCAATTTTGCTAAGGTTAGAAATGTATCTAGAATTTACAATTACTATAACACACTCCCCCCAGCATAGTACCTAGCACAAATAGATTCTTGGGTAGTACTAAGTCAAATGTTTCCTAAATAATAAAATGCAATATGTATTATCTGGTGATTGCATATTAAAATATGGCTTCAAAATGCCAATTGTGTTTAGTAAAAGACTACATATAAAAACTGAAGTCCCTGTATTAATTTTGCAATGTTAAGTATATATACAAATTTATACTTTAAGGTTAGGTAGAATTACAAAATACACTTCCTAAGAGAGAGAGAAATTGTGGTCATTCCTCTAGAGTCAGGTTTCACAACTCTACCAAGCAAAAGGAAACAAAAGATGTTCAAAACACTGTTCAAATAGAGCTCTCCACTGACATATAATTGTAACTCTATTTCAATGAGCCCCCTCATAGGATCTAGTCTCTTGCCAGACACTTAGTAGATTCTCAATCCACCTTTTCACCTCTTTCTAAGAGAAGAAACAAAAGTCCAAAAAGAGAAGAAAGTCCACTATTGTGTATGACAAACAATAAGTTTTAGAATAATATGGCCATGTTTGATAAGAAACTTAGCAGAGAGAAAACATGAACTAGATGTGCAAATCCCTGGTATAAGGTAGGTGCTCAATAAACCCAACATTCAAACTGGCATATAGGTGGGTTGTTAAGAAGTTAGAGGAAATGAAAATATGATCAAATCATAGTATTCATTTGGTGTTTTAGATTTGACTTTTGCCAAACTGAACATTAAATTAAATCCTCAGTCTGAGAATGCAAAGGACTTGGGGAAAAAAAAGTAAACAGTTACTCTTGGGACATAGCACAGAGCTGATGTAACAGTATCATTTGAGACACAAGAAAAAAAAAACTTACCCAAATATTAGCAATGCCAGTTAATTAAATCGGCTGGAGTTTTTATTTTATTTTATTTTACAATATAATTTAATTCTACATATCAGCCACGGATTCCCTTGTTCTCTCCCCTCCCGCCCCCCTCCCCTTCCCCCCAGTCCACCCCCCCATTCCCATCTCCTCTAGGGCAAAGACTCCCCAGAGGATTGAGATCAACCTGGTAGAGTCAGTCCAGGAGTCCAACTGGCGAGAAAGAGGAGGGTTTATATGTACGAGAATTGTTGAGACCAAGATTGGATAAAGCACAGGGACAAATAGCCAAATGAATGGAAACATATGAACTGTGAACCAATGGCTGGAGTTTTATATATTCAAAATAAATGTATAATGCTTCAAGGGACATAAAGTGAATAAAGAAAAGCAGAGCCTTCCCCAGGCTTTTAGAGTATCTTTTACACATTCTTAAAGGGGATGATTAATTTTAAAATAATAAAGTCTAAAAATGAAAACTTTAGGTAGCTAGGTACTTGTTAATGAGAACAAAAGAGAAATTTTAAATGTATGTACCTGGTTTTTTGAAACACATAAAAGAGTTCTCAGCATGGCATAATAGTTATAAACAAGCTTTAGGAAACAGAAAGGCTTGTTCATAACACTAACCCTTTCTACTAATTCAAAGACCTTAAGCAAGTTACAAAAACAATCTATGCTTCAGTTTCCTCATCCATAATGTAGTATCTATAGTAGTATCTATCTCACAAGGTTGTTTCACAGCTTGATGTGTGCTAAGGTTAGAATGAATTTACAACGATGTCTCATGAAACATAAAAATGAAGTACTTTTTATGAGGTTGATAAATTTTATTTTAAACATCTTACAAATAAAAGATATCACACACTAAAATTCAGTCTGTGCATCTCAACAAACTTCCTTCCACATAGTTTAAATAACCATTCTGAAGTTGTGGGGCTTCTACACTTTCACTCGCTATTGAATTTATTTTTTTTTGCATTTATTCACCACCAAAACTGAAAAATGAATGACTGAATCAGAACTAGACAAACAATTAGCTTTATATCCTGTTTTATAACTGGTATCCATTACCTACTGTCAGTCCTTCCTCACCCCTTAAGAGTTAGTCTTTTCTGTTCTCTCTTCTGTGTTATATGTACCCACATTTACTGATGTTTACATATAGACATATTGTTGGCTATGTTCCACATATGATGGAGAACATGGAGGCTTTTTCTGTGATTATGTAACCTCACTTAATATTATACCTTTTTTTTTTTTTTTTTTTTTGGTTTTTCGAGACAGGGTTTCTCTGTGTAGCTTTGCGCCTTTCCTGGATCTCGCTCTGTAGACCAGGCTGGCCTCGAACTCACAAAGATCCGCCTGGCTCTGCCTCCCGAGTGCTGGGATTAAAGGCGTGCGCCACCACCGCCTGGCTTATTATACCTTTTAAGTCCATCCATTTCCCTGAAAATTTTGTGATTACATTTTTCTTTAGAGCTGAATAGCATTCATTTATATATATGAATATTTATATATATTCATATACATATGAATATATATTCAAAACTTTCATTATCCCTTCATCTGTTGATGGACAAGTATGTTGAATCCAATTCTTTGCTTTAATGAATAAAGCGGCAATAAACATGGAGTACAAATTTCGCTATGGTAGGGTATGCAGTCTTCATGGTATATGCCCAGAAAGGAAATAGCTGGGTCTTACGATACTTCTTTTTTTTTTTTTTTTTAAAAAAAAGAAATATCCAAGCTGATTCCCATAATGGCTGTATTAATTTTCACCTCTATCAACAGTAAATAAAAGTCCCCTTGTCTCCAATTCTCTCCATTATTTACTGTCATATGTTGGTGATTGCCCTTCTGACTGTAATGAAGTGGTACTTCAAAGTAGTTTTAATTAGCATCTCCCTGGTGGTTACCGATAGTGAACACCTTTAAAATAGTCTTTGGTCATTTTTGTTTCTTTTTAATGAAACCTCTATTTCATTTGCCCATTGATTGGCAGTTTTATTTCCTTGATATTTATTTTCTACAAATCTCTGTAAATTCTGGGTGTTAAACTCCTTCTTTGAAGTGTAGCTGGTAAATATTTCCTCCCAGTCTGTGGACTGTTGAACTATTATTTTGCTAGGTTGTGGACTCCCCAAATTCCTACATTGGGATTCTGCCACTTTAGATGGGAAGCTGGACCAGAAACATCAAAATCATCATGCAAAAGCAAGATGCCAGGGACCAGTGATATTTATTTTGTTCATTTATTTAGGGAATGCTTAAGGATGGAACATGAGGCTTTACATATGGTATCCAAGTCCTCTACTACTAAAGCACATCTCCAGACCTGCAATAATCTGTATTAGATTATCAGACAGGAAATGCATTGTTAACCCACATACTATGTTCACAGTTTTGTTTTTGTTTGTTTGTTTGATTCGTGCTTCAGAGTAACAAAAAAGCACAAAACAACCACACAAAATAGCCTCCTTCCTTAACGAATCTACTCAGGAGATTATAAACACTTAGAAATTTGTAGAGATGGCAGATAATTAAGCTCTGGATTTCACTTCCTTTATAAACCACAAACTTCTAGAAATATAAAATGACAAGCCTATTTGAATACTCTTTTCTCTAAAGGTAATATTTCTTGTAAATTTCAATGACTATCTGTGCTAACAAAAGAAATAATCCCTGCAGGGTTCTTGTTTACTTTAACATGAATGCGAAAGTTGTATGTATGAGGATTTCCCAAATGCAAAGCACTGCATTGAGAGCAGCAGATCCAGAAAGCACATGAATGAAAAATAGAACAGACCTACACATTTCCATTGTACGTAAGAACTGGTGCTTTTTCTTTGAAGGTGATTCAGTCATGAACACAAAACCTGAAGAGAAGATGCATTTCCCTACATTTTTTTTTTTTGCTTTAATATGAAAGCCTGAGTCACAGGACTCACAGAGACAATAGTATTACAGAGGGTACATGACTGTGATAGTAATAAAAATGAATGAGTGGCAGTTAGCTCAAGAGCTCCACTCAGACAATCAAAGTTATATGCTTTTTTAAACCTTGGAGAAAAATTTACAACTCAACCTCACCCTCTTTCCTAGTACATTTTCCTCACCCATCTTCAGTCTTCCCACAAACTCATTTTTTTATGGCATGACAATACGTATGTCAAAGAACAAGCCATTTTACTTAAAAATAATTTCATTTATTTGAACAGGATGTTGATACAAATGCTTTTAATTTATCAGATTAAGAATAATGGCCTCCTTTTCCAAAATAAAACACAACTACAGGGAACCTGCTAGGGAAATTCTTCATTACTTGATGTAAATTAGTTTTGATGCCAACGCAAGCATCCAAGTCCAAAAGAAAGCCAGAGTTAGAACAGGTGATGGAATTTAGCAGCTTGTTAGAAAAGAAACCACAGAAACAGCAAGATTTCCAAAGAACAAGGGAAGATATAACAGACATCGTGTGAGTATATTATAGGACTAAATCCCAGCACAGGTGAGCAAACTTAAGGCTTGAGTAATGAGTATGAGTGACTCTGTGAGTGCGTGTGTGCGTGTGTGTGTGTGTGTGTGTGTGTGTGCGCGCGCGCGCGCGTGTGCATGTATATAGAGGTGTTGGTGGTAGAGGAGAAGGAATGGCTGAAATCGTAATATCTGTTGGCAGAAAAGGAAGCAAGCCTACTGAGACATACTATATACATGACACAGTTGTTTCCTATATAAAATGTGTCATAGAATATAACACTGCGTCTAAAATTGAGCACCGATCATTTGGAACAATTAGAAACAGTTGGAAAATAATTATCTAGGGCAGGGAAAGTGATGACTACAAGCAAAAATTGTACAAGAAATTGTACATAGGCATATTGTACATAGGCATATTGTTCCGGAATTTTGTTATATTTTGGTCTGGCTTTGTTAGCCTGGACCTTGGGCATGCAAGGCAAGTGCTATACCATTGGGCCACAGCCCCAGCTCAAGCTCCAAGGCTTCTTAATACACAAAGCATTTTAGGTAAAAGAAAAAGTTCGCAGGGCGGTGGTGGCGCACGCCTTTAATCCCAGCACTCGGGAGGCAGAGCCAGGTGGATCTCTGTGAGTTCGAGGCCAGCCTGGGCTACCAAGTGAGTTCCAGGAAAAGGCGCAAAGCTACACAGAGAAACCCTGTCTCAAAAACAAAACAAAACAAAAAAAATCCTAGCACTCGGGAGGCAGAGCCAGGTAGATCTCTGTGAGTTCGAGCCCAGCCTGGGCTACCAAGTGAGTTCCAGGAAAAGGCGCAAAGCTACACAGAGAATCCCTGTCTCGAAAAACAAAAAAACAAAAAGAAAGAAAGAAAAGAAAAGGTTCTATCTAAAGGAGAAAAAAGCAAAGAAAGGGCATAAGGTTAAAAAAATGTACTTACATTATGCATCTCATTCATTTAAATGATTATATACAAATACATCATTATAAAATGATAAACGATTTTTCATAATACATCATTCTATTTCTTACCTAGTTGAATATGTATGCTGGCCACTTTAATAGCCAATTAATGTTCATGGAAAGAGTAAATCTGAATACTTGTATACTGTAAATCTAGTTGCACTGTTTTCACCACAGGGCAATTGGTTACAACTTACAACTGGCACTGCCTAATGGCAGAAAATAAAATTGTAAGCATAGTAGCTAGTCAAAATAAGCAGCCCACTTAAGGCTCTTTGCAAACACAATGTAATAACAAGTGTGTGAGCAAGGGATGTGCAGTAGTTCAGAGCTTACCTAGCACATATAGGGTTTCTTTAAAAACAAATTAAAAATAGACCTACCATATCACCCAGCCTCATAACTCCTGGATATTTATTCAAATGACTTCAAGTCATTTGAGAACCTTGCATATCAGTGTTTATTGCAGCCTTATTCACAATAGCTATATTATGGACCCCACTTAAGTGTCCTCAACAGGCGAATGGGTAAAGAAAACAGAGTTTATATACACAATATAATTCCTTCAACAATAAAGAAGAATGAAGTTATGCCATTTTCATAAACATGGATACAAACTAGAAACAATATTAAGTGACTAAAGCTGGTCCTCAGGAAGAAAATGTCCCTTGTTTGCTCTCATTTGTGGGTCCTATAATTTATAGATTAATAAAATCATAAATGTACAGATATGGCAGTAGAAGCAAAGTCATCTAGAGAAACAAAGGGAACCAATGGGAGGGGGAGGGGCTAGAAAGTTAAGACTAGCAGGGTGTGGGGGGGAGTATGCTCCAAGTACAATATATAATTGCATGTATATGGCTTTATAAAACCCATGTATAGTAAAATTTTAAAATCTAAAACAAAAAGCCAAGCAACTAAAATAATTCCTTTAAATTACTAATAATTCCTTTAAATTACTTCTGTTTCTCATTTTGCGGTACTTCAAATATATACAGATCACTGCAACTTGTGTCATTTGCATAGTAATTTCTACCAATTTTTTCCTAATAATCAAGCATGTTCTGCATGAGCATCAAAACTAACACAGGCTAAGCTATTACTTTGCATTTACAATACTGGCTGAAAAATTTGTAAGTATAAGAGAATAATGTGGCATGGAAATGTGAACCACAAAATAGCCAGGAGTAGTGGTATGAACCTGTAATCCCCCACTGGAAGCCTGACGCAGGAGAGTCATGAGTTCAAGGTCAGTCTGGGCTTCATTGCAAATTTGCTATCACCCCTGGCTGTATAGTAAGTGTGATCCTATCTTAAAAAAAAAAAAGGAATAGGGATAGGGATAGAACTCAGTGATGGAGCTCATGCCTAGTAAATCCAAAGTCCTGGGTTCCATTTTCAACACTAGAGAAGAAATGGATACATATAAGAAAAGCTTTTCATGATTTTTTTTTGTGTGTGTGAAAGGCAACATAATAATAATAATAATAATAATAATAATAATAATAATGCCTGAAAACAGTAGACATGTGAAATTGATTCAATTAACAAAAACATTGGATGGATTTTTAAATTATGGTTACTAGAAACCACTTTTGATAGAAATCTTTTCAAAGCCGGGTGGGCACGCTTTATAGCATCGGAGCAGAGCAAGGATCTTGTGATTCGAGCCAGCTGTCTCAATGATTAGAAAGGCAAACTACACAGAAATGTCTCAAAAAAAAAAAAAAAAAAAAAAAAAAAAAAGAAATCTTTTCAAAATATCGGTTGTCGTTTTGCCTTGGTAATCACCATACAGAAAATCGAATTAAATTTTCACTGACTTCTACATAATAAGACTAATGCTTTGCATTCTTTCACCCCACAAACTCTACAAGCTGCTGGGTGTTTTCACTGAAATCCAATATAGGTTGAGCATCTAAAAACTCAAAATCTGAAATAGTTTGAGTACTATCAAGAAGCCACAAGTGGAAAATTTCATGTCATCAAACTTTTTTCATGTACATATTTACCTAAAATAATGTTTAAAATTTACCTTCAGCCTATACATATGTTATAAATGAAATATAAATATAAATGAATTGCATACTTGGGTTCTACTCATCAAGATATTACATTGTGTCTAAATAATCTCAAATACAAACTATTTCTTTTCCTCCAAGCATTTTAAAGAAGTAGCCTCCAACCAATACCACTCTTGGCTGCAAAATAATTTTCCCAATACTCAAATATTTATGACAAATAATTTTATTATTTCCAGTCCTTCAGAAACAACAAAACTCCTTAAGTTCATAAAATGTCTTATGACAGTAACTTCTGAATTATTGAAAAATTATCAGACACTGTGGGGATGAGTAAACTTTTAAAAAGACAATCCTTCATACATTAATTCCCTTCACCAGTATGGACAGAAATGTTTCTGAAACACTTGGTAAAACTTTCATAGTGCTATCTATCACAGGATAGTGAGAAAAAGTTAAGCTTTTCCTGGTAACCTAAGTCATCGCTGGAAAGAAACAGTTTTGAGCACGAGGTGAGATCACCTCCAAAGGCTCAGTATTTGGAGTCTTCCACCTACTTTTTACAATTAAGTTTTCTTTACTCTCACTCTTTAAAAAAATACTACATTTTAGTGTGTGTGCATTGCGTGCCTGCACCATGGCAGGAATGGGAAGCTCAGAGAACATTCAGAAGCCAGTTCTTTCATTTCACCATGTGATTCCTGGGGCTGGTCCTCTCGTCAGGCATGGCAGCAAATTACTTTACTCACTGAACTATCTCTCAGGCCACACACTCACCTTTTTATTGGCTGTAAGTTCAGTGTGCGTGTGTCTCCATCATGTTCCCCAAAACATACTGGTTAAATTTTCTATAGTTGCAAAACCAGAGTCAATCAAATAAAATGCAGCAAGCAATTGCTCTGGTTAAGGTATTCAATAAAGTATATTAGATTTGCACTATAAAACACTAATTATATGGGTTCCTGAATGCTCTTGCGGGTGTCCCTGGGAGCTGTCCTCTGAGTAAAGTTTTAAAGTTTTAGGATCTAGAATTCATGAATTCTATGTACCTGATAAGTTGAAGTCTGGAAATAACACCCTATCTTTTTATGGAATACAGTTATTCTCAGAGAATCTTAGCTGAATTTTGGGAACCAAACAGGAAAAGAAATCAGTTTGAAAAAAAAATCTATGGTGGTTCCAGAAATCAAATGGTATGGATGTTGGGACAGGCACCTGACTTCATTACAGGCTGTGAACTAGGGATGTTATTCAAATTATTTAACATTTATAGCACAGGTATTAGCCAATCAGAATTGACGTCCTTTTATGAGATCATTTTGTTGCTGCTGAATTGTGGAAAAGCCTGGAAGGTGGACAAGAGAAAGGGTACTCTGGTTTCCACTTAATTCATCAGGAAGTAGTCCAATAGCATCACCATATTATATAGCCATATAAAGCACACTCCTGGAAAATAGAACTACTACTTTGTGCTAGGTACTTGCTAATGAACACCACACATGCAGTCCCTTGACATATATGCAATATGTACAATGTGAGGGATATACAAGAGTTTAGTTGGATTCAAGTCAGTGAGCAAAAGTGAAGACGAGATTTTTTTTTTTTCCCCAGAGAGCTAACCAGGAAAAGTATGAGGTGATAAAGATGAAAGAAGAGGATGGGGTGGGGGTGGGACTGACACACAGAGAAACTGAGCTGCTCATGCCAGGAAACACTCTACTACTGAGCGGCACTCCAGTGACTAAGAGAATTTCTAATTAAACATTACTATTAATGTTTAATTAACACACATATGAAGTATAATAAATTCAGTTATGTAATGGTACTGAAGACATCTGCTTAGTGTGTACAACATGAAAATACCTGTGCTTAATGATAAACATAACACTGTGATTTAAAGATGATGAAGATATTGTTAACAGCTTGGTTCATAGTGCTTAAAACCTCAAAGTAGATCTACTAGGGACCCTTGACTGAGCTCCATTTAATGAAGCAACATGTCCCAAGAGGTTTCCACCGTCAGTGCCAAAGTAGCTCCTTCATTCCTTCTTGCTATTTCCACTGTTGTCCCTTGTGCTTCATTCTAAATGACTACATCATTATTGTTCCAGAAGTGACAATTCTGAAACAATATACAAGCATGAAAGGTTAAAAATAACCTACACTATGACAAAACCAGTAACTCAACATTAGTTCATCAATATTCTAAATAACTTTGTGTTTGTCGGTGTTTGGCCTGGTAAAACTCCTAAATACTGAAAAAAAAAAGCCACATGGTCTCATCAGTACAAATCTGAAGTTCACTGTAGAAATTTAGCTCTTAGACAGCACATGAACAATGACACCATTGGTTGGGGTGGTGGGGAGAAAGTCCATGTTAAATCACCAGCCTTGCAAAAAGGGTGGCATAAATCCAGTTAATAAGCATAAATAACAGAGTTGTGTACTTTATTTCTCATAGATTTTTAAACTATGCATTGATCCTTTGGCACAGGATAATATATATGAGTTACTTTAACAATCTCACTGACAATAGATAAGCACTCGACTTCTTACGATATGCAGCCACGGGAAAGGAATAAATAGGAAGGAATGTCAAAGTTGTGCTCCCATTTTCAAGTACAGACACTTAAAGACCTAGGGGGTTTAGTTAGAGAAACTACTCATCAATCTCCCATCAGTTGCATGTCATTTAAAGGTGAGTATGTAATAATTTTGAAGAATAGACTGACAAAGAATGAAATTTCAATTAAACAGCAACAAAAATGGCTGCAATTACGCACACTATTTTTATTTTGTGCTGGGCACTGTTTTAAGCACACTCACATACTAATTTATTCATTGCTCAAAGCAATCCTGTTAAGACAGGTTCCCTTACTATCATCGTTTTACAAATGAGGAAACTCACACAGAGAGACAGTAAGTAAATTGGCTCAAGGTTCTACAGAAGAAAAGTTGCAATCAAATTCGGACGTGTTTTAAAATGTTTACTGTCAGTGACTAATCTGTACAGTCTTTCCTTGGTGCAAAATGCACAGTACCAGTGACTAAGACACACAAATAACAATACTTTTTATAAATATATAGATTATTTAAAGTGTCATCCTGATACAAAATGTCTAGAGGTGGCAAACCATGTTAAAACTAGTTCTACTTAAGTTTTATTTACTAATAAAACATATAACTGCATAGATTGATGCTGAAATGCACGGACATTTGATAAACTAGAAAATACAGTTTAACTTCACTATCTTAGTAAAATATGAGTGTCTTTTTATTGCATGTATATAAGATGTGCACACCAGCCACCTGAAGGGACCTGAATCACACAGAACCGCCCTCAAGGTTCCAGCTTCTCCAGCAAACAGGTCAATCTATGCCATCTCAGCACTTATCACCCCAGTAGAAATGATGCTCAACTGTGTGCCTGACCATGAAATCCTTAAGGGTACATCTTATTTATCTCAGTGTCTATCTCAATAAACGTACATTAGCAAGTTCTCAAGAAACTTGGTAAAATAAGAAAAGCAATGAACACATGCAATATGGAAAGCACTGTGCCCCATGGTGGCAAAGTTGAGGTATGGTGTATGTATAAGGATACCCAGCAAAATGCCCAGCACATGAAAGTACCCTGAAAAATGAAGATGGTCAAATGAGGACTTCAGTTAAGAATTTAACTTTCTCACAAAAGTCACAGAATAAATAGGATTCCAAGGCTGTTCCAACTGATCACTTTTCTTTAAAAACAGATCAATTCTACTGGTTTAACCTATATAATCTCAAAATGAAAATAGTATAATGTTCAACATATATTGTAGTAAAGCATGTAATAGTGGTTGCACTGAGATGTAATACATGTAAAAAATACAAATATATTTACAAATATTTGCAATTGTGAATGTTGTTAGGTTTACAGTTTTTATTATCCTTCCAAAGAAGTGCCATACAACTTAGCTATGAGCCCATCCCTTCATCTATACACAATTACAGTTGGGCTTCCTCTGTCTATGAATATGCCTATTCTGAACATTTCATATCAAAAGTATACATTATGTGGCTTTTTGAGACAGGGTAATGCTTTTATGGCTCACTCATGTTACAGTATGTATCAGTATGCTGTTCAAGGTTTTGGTTTCTTTTGTAATAGTTATTGGTTTTAAGATTATTTTACTTTATGTGTATTTGCCTGCAGTGCCTGCAGAAGCCAGAGAGAGCATTAAATCCCCGGGGACTGGAGTTCCAGATGGCTGTGAGCTGCCATTTGGGTGCTGAGAACTGAACCCCAGTTCTCTGCAAATCACCAAGTGCTTTTAATCACTGAGCCATCTCTCCAACCCCTGCGGTTTGTTTTTATTCTTGAATTATGTGTGAACACACTATACTTTGTGTACCTACTTATCAGTTAATTGACATTTGGACTATATCCACTTTTTTTGCTACTCAGATCAGTACATTTTTCTTTTTTGATATTAAAATATAACTACATCATTACCCCCTTCTCTTTCATTCCTTCAAACCCTCCTATATACTCCTCCTTGCTCTTTTTCAAATCCATGGCTCTTTTTTTATTAATTGTGTGTTGCTATATGCACATATGTATATGTATATATAATTCCAAATGCATAAACACAATCTTCATACAACTTGTATGAATAAAACTTTTTAAATAGTAAGATTAAGCAAAAGAAGAACATCTAAGGTGATAAATATAACAATACTTTGTGATGTCTAGCTTTTAGAAATAATCTAGGCTCCTTATACTAACACTGAAATTCATTTCAACACTTATTCAGTTGTTAGATCATCTTCAGAACGTAAACATATAGCTAATTTATAGTGTGCCTAGTACAATATGTTGGATAAACAACAAATACAAGAACTACAACAAAAATCCTGCAAGTAGACTGAAAGGAAAGTTAAAATGAAAAATTTTACACTGGAGTAAAATATCAGGGGAAAAACTTGTGATTTAGTTTTATTATTGTTGTTATTTTTATTTTGAGACAGAATCCTCTGTGTATCCCAGGCTGATTTTGAACTTCCTATGTAGCCTATGCTGGGTTTGAACTCACACCTCAGCTTCCTAAATGCTGTGGTTATAAATAAAACGCCACACCAGGCTAATCCATGATTTAAAATGAGCTGTGGATAAGCTTTATGCATTTACCACTTCACATTAAAGTATTCTCACATTAAAGTATTCTCAATAAAACACATTTATTAAAATATTGGGAAAGGCCAGGGATGGCCTTTTATCCTGGCACACAGGAGAATGTCCAGAATAGGCAAATTCATAGACAGTCATTATGCATAGATGAGGATATAGTGAAGTTGTATGGAGCTTCTTTGGAAGGTAATAAAACTGCAAAGCTGGCAGTACTCGGGAGGCAGAAACAAGCCCATTTCTGCAAGTTCAATGCCACCATGATCTACTTAACTAGTTTTAGGCCAGCCAAAGCTACAAGTGCAACCCTGTATCAAAACAAAAATACCAGCTGGGTGTGGTGGCACACGCCTTTAATCCCAGCACTCAGGAGGCGGAGGCAGGCGGATCTCTGTGAGTTCCAGGCCAGCCTGATATACAAAGTAAGTTCCAGGACAGCCAGGCTGTTATTCAAAGAAACTTTGTTTTGAAAACAACAACAACAAAACCAAACAAACAACAAACTCCCCCCAAAAAACAGAAACAAAAAAAATAATAATACCAGGAGCTGTGGCACCAGAGATGCTCAGTGGTGAAGATCACTGGCTACTCTTCCAGAGGACCCAGGTTCAATTCCCAACATATGGGGGCCTACAGAGATTCCATAATGTGGCCTTATTTCATCTTGACTCAAGGTCAGAGTCCAAGCTTGTTATGCCCTGCAAGGTTGCATAATAGGATATTTTGGCCAAAGGCATGGTTACCAGGTGTCTTATACTTCAAGCCCTAATTACAGGATGCTTTGCCATAAGGCATGGCTACTAGATGTTTTGAAAATTAAGGAAGTGTTTACACTTGTCTGCACTTTGTCCTTGAGAGGGGGAGGTCTTTTGCCTCTCCCCTTGTTGGTGTATCAAAAGTCCATGAGGAATAAACTCGAGGTGACTGTGGTATTGACCCAGAGCCCTCCTGATGCTATCCTGTGTCTCTGTCTTTTCCTTTATCCTCACTCCTCCCTTCAAAGACTGTTCCATAGTCAAGAGGTCCCGGACACCAACACCCATGGATCAGCTCAAAGTCACCTTATCTCCATCTCGAGTACCTTATGCCTTCTTTGGCCTCCATGAGCACCAAGCACACGTGTTACACATACATACATGTAAGAAAAACATGCATGAGCTGCCTTTTTGGAGCCCATTACCTAGGGTGGGACAACTTGCACAGCCTTGATGCAGGAGGAGGGGCTTGAACCTGCCTCAACTTAATGAACCAGGCTTTGCTGCCTCCCATGGGAGGCCTTATCTTTATGGAGGAGGGAATGAGTGGTGGGTTGGGGGAAAAGGCTGGGGAGAAGCGGGAGGAGGGGAGAGAGGGGGATCTGTGGTTAGTATGTAAAAATGAATAAAAAATTTCTTTAAAAAACACCAATACATATGAAATAAAATTTTAAGAATCTAAAAAATCAGGTACTACCATAGTAAAAGTCCTCACATTGTGAAAGTCTGAAACACTTAGGGATGCTTTTACTGACAATATTGTGTGTTAAGCGGACTTATCCTCCATAAATTGTACAGTTATTTCATGATGCTTCTCTCCCCCATCCCTTGTAACCATATAATTCTATAACTTGGAAGCAAACTGTAGTATCTACATCATGTGCTGCTCCAGATGTTTCCCCTTTTTATCTAGTTCTCAGTCCTGGTTGGCTAATATGCTACCCAGGTAGCATACCCAAGTTCCCAAACCAGTTCTGTACAAAGTTCTGTGATGCAAATATGGGAACTATAAGCATAGATAGCCTTTAGAGTTAGAGCATTAAATTTAGGTAGTAAAATACTTCGATTCATTAGCAGAATGTCTCCAGGCATGTTACTTAATCTCCCAGAGCTCAGGATTTCCCATCTGTAAGAAGAAGATTAATAAGAACACCAAGCTCACAGAGTTGTTCTGAAGATTAGAGGAGATAGTGTCTGTAAATAGTTGACCAAGGAGTCTCACACAGAATGCGTAGCTGTTACTACAGGTTAAACATCCTTAATCTTGATATGTGAAATCCTAAAAGCTTGGAGTGTAGTACTGGAAAACAAGACTCTGGACATTGGCACAGTGCCTTAAGTAGAAAATCCCATATCATAAGACTTTGCTTCATGCACAATTTATTTTTTAATATATAAAATTACATACAAAGTATAAATGAAGCAAATATGAAGTTTAAAGCCTTAGGTCTAATTCCAAAGATATTTCACTGTACATAGTCAAATAATCCAAAATTGAAAAAAATCTTAAATCTGAAACACTTCTGATCTCAAGCATTTCAGACACAGGATATTCAACTTGTAACATTACATCACTTCTTCCTGCCACTTCCTAACCTGGCCTCAATAGTCCTTTTACTTTACTTCCTATTGGATGGTTCCAGAGTCAGATCCACTCTGAAACTCAAAACTGGTTATCATCTAACATTATACTTAAGTAAATGTATATGATTAAGAGTTTTATTTTAGGCCAGTTATTGCATAGAGAGAATCAATTCAAACAGATTCATAGCTACCATGCACATACATGCACACAAATAAACATAACAGAGTGAAATAGTCTAGAACTCTTTGTGAAGTTTAAGTTAAGACTCTTCCAGTGAGTATTTGCATCCATCCCTGTTGCAGGACAGGGGTAAGTATTTTGCACTTAGGATGTCCTATTACAAACTTGTAATAGATATGTCATCTATAAATGTTTTTAAACAAGACAGCACAGTGACTGATATACTTACTGCTGGGGCAATTTCCAAAGGTTATAGATATAGTGAGTTAAAGATTGGGTAGGATTCCAGGGTTGATGTTTGCAATCCACACCTCTGTTGTGTGAACTACTCACATTACATAAATAAAGAGTAGAATTCTCAGTTTAAATGTTGCAAGAATCAAATCTTTGGTTAGCTAAAGAGGATATGCAGGAATATTGTCAAAACAAATTCTTAGGAACACTGGTGTACTCAGAGTAGAGATTAAGGAAACAAACATAAGGTGAAGTTTGCATTTGGAGGCAAGATGGAGTTCTGAGAGTGAACTAACACAAGAAAAATTGAACAGAATGGGCTTGCAAGTGAATACTCCTCAAAGCTCCACAAAACCAGACTTCCCGACTTTTGAAAAAAAGACAAGGCACTTGGCATCCTCAAGTAAATGCTCCTATGAATGCAGCACAGATGGCCAGAGGTGGAGGCAAAGGCTTTTACTGAAAGGCCATTTGAAGAAGGGTATGTTTGGAAATACTCTCTCATCACTCATTTTTTTTCTTCCTTGCTGGAATTGTTCCACCTTAAGCTTAACAAACAAGTCGTCATTTCTTTGGTATTTATTACAAGATTAATCATACATATACGTGCATGCACATACATGACTCTCAAAATAAAATGCAGTGAGACTTAGGGGAAAATGCCTTTTTCTGTTGGTTTTCACTTCTAATTATTTTAATGTCAATTATAAACCCTTATAAATATATAATTTTACTGAGCAATACTATTCTGAGAATGCACATCATGAATATTCTCAAAACTCAGAAGCATCTACCTACCAATTCAATTTCTTTGTGGAATCTAGTAAGCAATCATAATAATAAGAAATTGAGAGCAAACCCTAGCAAGAGGACAGATATTCCTATGAGGGTGAGTTCTTTGGTAATATGGAACAAAGCTTTTGAAGAGACAACAGAAAAAAAATTAAAGATGTCTAGAGTTCAAAATTTGGCTACCAAACTTATTTTCTCAAAATAATAATCTTAATTTAAATAAGTGATACGAACTTGCCTTTCTTTGACACCCTACCAGTTAACAAGCCAACAGCTGCAAATCCTTGGTCCCCGGCTTTGAAAGCCCATCCACACTTTCCATAATAGTTATTATCTTGGCTCATGGTTTCACTTGAACACAGAAAACGGATATCCACAGAATCCAATTGTGAAACCATTTAAGTCGTTTCTCTATTTGATATTGCATAAAAATTTTTTTCTCCAGTGTAAAATAGTAAAGAAGAAATTTAAACCAGATAGAGCAGTTGCCTAATAGAGTAAGGCCCTGAGTTTGATCTTAGTAGATCTTTTCTCAGTAGAGAAAAGAAAAAGGGAAGGAGAAAAGAGCTGTAAGGTGAATGAATGAGGGAAGGATGGGAAGAACAAATTTAAACCAGAAAATATAACCAAGAAATTAAAATGTAAAACTTTTTATAGCCATTTTAGAAATGTATTTTCCACCTATTTTTTCCCATGTTGAGGGGAATTGTCTAAGTTTCTGTTGATTTTGTTTTGTGTGCACTCTGAAAAATGTCATTAAACTATTTTGATAGAGTATTCTTAAATTCTTATCAACAAGTATTGTTTACAGAGTAGCAATCTACTATGGAACAGGCACAGAAAGCCAAACACTTAAATTTAGAAGGACACACACACACACACACACACACACACACACACACACACACGAAATATAACTTTAATGCAATGTAATTTTTGTGGTATTTATTTCAGCCATGAATTCTCAGGCATTCCATCTAGGGAAGCATCTTTCAAAATGAAGTCACAAAATTTGCAGGTAAATGAATGGAAGTATAAAAGATTATTTTGAGTGAGGTACCCCACACCCAGAAAGACAAACATTGAATGTCCTCTCTCATCTGTGGCTCCTAACTCTAAATATTCAGATGTGAGTTTATAACCTGAGCAACCACAGAAACCAGGAAAGTCAAAAGAAACTATGGAAGAGGTAGCACCAGAGAAGGGAATATCAGGATACAGATGATTTGAAGGGAGAAATGGGGGAAATTAGGGGAAGTTCTTTAGTTAGGGAAGGGGAGGGAGGTCAACACTGAAAAAGAGGGAAGGAGGAGAGTAAAATAACAGTAAGGATGCCTTAAAAAATCATGAATACCTATTTATCTAAAATTACATACAATACAAATAAGTCTATGTGTATACACATACATTCATAGTTTAAATGAAAATTTCCCATCAGTACTAACAGTGGTCTTTTCAATGGCCATAAACTACCTAATAAAAACACCAACACAAGGCATGAAAAGCCTCCTTTTGAGTTGTTGTTCAGGGTATTTCAAGAGACTCCCCAAACAATACAGGCTTTGCTACTGCTCGTGATTGCTTCTCAGAATTTGCAGGTAAATCCTTATTACTGAAGACACCACACACTTCAGATGCAGGAAACAGAGGATCTGAGTTGGATCTGACCTAAAAGCCTGCTCCCTAAGGGCTAGCCTTCATGGCACGAGAAGATGTCATGCAAGCTTCCAAGGGAGGCAATCAACCAATAGTCCTATCCATCTATGATGCCTATGAACCACAACAGTCAGCCTGGCATTATAACCCTATGGGTGCAATAATGCATACTTTGGTAGTAACCAACAGCTCTCTATTTGGACTCAAGGACTGCTCAATAAGAGGGAAATCAAGCCTGTTATTGGAAACCTGGCTAATTACCTAAGGCTAGTGAAGTCATGGATCTTAAAGGAGAACTTTCAGCCACCGCTTTACTAAACCAGCATAATTCCTCACTACATTCTAAATATTTATCCTTATACCCACAACCAAGCACAGCTCTCATACCTCATTAAAGGAAGTTCACTTTGTATCAAACAGGGATCATTGTAGTTTTAAAACCATAGCTGATCAAGATGTAGAGAACAAGTGATTGTGTGTTACCCAGCTCCAATTAACAAAACTACAACACAACTCCTGCACCCAAGGCTCAGGAAACATCAGAGAAGAGGTGTAAAAAGATTGTAAGAGCCAGAGGAATGGGAAGTCTGCATTAAGACTTCATCTTGGGAAATGACAGTGAGGCCACACCCAGGAAATCTCAACAACAGGACTGCCTAAACATGAGATGATCACAAAGACAAAACTACTGACATGCTAACATGGAAGGGGGAAATCTTATGGGGGCTCCAATTCTAGATAAAGAACGACAGGCAAGTAAGGAATGCTAAGAGCAGAAAATAGCCTTCCTCAGCAATGTCCCCACAATCCAATTGGCTATTCAATACCAAGTGGTCATCCCTGATATCACACACATACAGGTAACATTATATAGACTGTGCCAGTGCATTTATATATTTAGGAAGGGTGTTATATGCTAAGGGTTGGAGGAAGAAATGGGAAAGGGAAAAAATGAAGTAATTATATTTTCATTTTAAAAAAATTAAAGGAAAGTTCTTTTCCTGGGGCATGTGTTAAAACAAACTGATTGAGAAATGCTGGCTTTGATCACTGGTACTTCTACAATAACCTCAAAGGTGTGAGTTTTTTGATGGTTGTGGTGATTCACACCTATAACCACAGCACCTGAGAGGTAAAGGAAGAAAGATAAGGAGCTAGTCCCCAAATCTTTAGGAGAATATGAGATGAATAAGAATGTATTGTTATCATGGGAGATATATGTAAAAGGTACGGAAAGACTTGAGGGTATAGTTTTTAGCCTGGTATGTACTAGACACCAAACAGAATACCTGATTGGTAGAACAAATTGTATTTCATCCTAAAAGAAATTTTGTCATAACAAAATTAAAGTACCTAGCCGACCATCTGGCACACAGTAATTGTTCAATAAATGTCAGTTGACTCTGAATAAACACCTATTATAGGACATTTTTATTGGGTGTGAAAATGGGGGTTCAAATTTTATTCCTATATATAAACTCCTGCCTACAGATATTAAGATTGATTTAAAAGTCTAATACATTCCTGGAGGTGAAGGTGGCTGTAAACACTGGCTCTCCTGCCACCCAAGTGTTCCAATAGCACCATGCCTGCACCTGGCAGCACGGGGAGTGGTCAGGGAAGACTCAGCCTCTAACATCTAGATTCAAGTGGTTACATTCTATACCAGGGTCCAGCAAGCAAGGCAGGAAAGGATCTGCAGCAGCACAGAAGCAGTGACTTGTGATTTTATTTGCTGACTTCCTACCCCAAACGTGTCCTACTCTAGACAAGGAAAGAAATCTCTTAACTTTAGAAACATGCTTGACAAGCATTTCTTAATAGGGTTCTGCGGAAACCCAACTGTAACAGAAAACCTGCCATTTTGAAAGAGGTTTGCTTTGGTTTTTCTTGTTTTGTTTATCTAAGATGAAGAATGACAAGGGCATCCTGCTCGCTGAGATATCGGGTTTTTTGTTTTCCTCATGCCCAATCACTGCTGGCTGCCAATTCTTGGAACCAAAGGATGACCCTCTCACGACAGCTCACAAAATGTCCACTGACAGCAATACCAACATCACAACATTCTTTTGGGTAGAAGAGTTCAACAAAAATGAGGAATGCAGTCTAAAGTACGACAGAAGCAAAATTAGCAAATCTTGTACCCCTTCTCCCTTCCTTCTTCCTCCAATTTAGAAGGCAATTAGTCTCACTGACTCCTGAGGTTAGTCACCACTCACAATAAATAAGTAAACTCACCTGTCAAAGGCTTGGAGTTCTGAATACACTTTAAAATTTCAAATGTAATTTGTAAGGAATGTTTCACAACAGATACAGTACAATTTTTAAACATACTGAGAAAAAACTAGAATGGTACTTTACATGAGTCATGTAACAGCTTTTGGTACACCCTGTCAAAATTTTTGCCTTTCACCATTAATTTGCCAGATAGTCCGTAACAACCCCCACAGAAGCCAAAGAAAAAAATGTAACTGACACTCAAAACAATGACTGATCTTGTCTCCCTAAAATGCATAACCAACTACACGCTTGCTAGACTGACATTCTCAATAACTCGCACTTAAGTCCCACTTACTCATCCTACTCTGTAAATGTTGCTGGTAGTAACAGAGATAGTATAGGCGAAGGTGGCCTCTGGTCCCGAACACATGGAATTTTGCTTTCTAAAAATAGCTTTATCAAATATAATAAGAAAAAATGTCACTCTTTTTTTTTTTTTTTTTGGTTTTTCGAGACAGGGTTTCTCTGTGTAGCTTTGCGCCTTTCCTGGGACTCACTTGGTAGCCCAGGCTGGCCTCGAACTCACAGAGATCCGCCTGGCTCTGCCTCCCGAGTGCTGGGATTAAAGGCGTGCGCCACCAACGCCCGGCAAAATGTCACTCTTAAGGTCTTGAAATGCAAGTATACTCACTTATCAACATATTTTAGTCTTTTATCATTGTGAATAAAATATGATACACAATGCTTCGTGAGGATAGTTTGACTATTATGGTGGTTAGTATTTTTCCATATAATTTCATAATTTGGTTGCAACTTACACAATGATTGGATATATGTTTTTTTCTATTCTTAAGCTTTAAATGTAGCATTTCTAAGGAGGGAGTTAAAAATTACTTTATAATCACAGAATTTAGGTGCTAACTCATCAGAGCTAAGATTTTATTTTCAGGGCAGGAACTTGAGTTTAACAATTCAATGTGTGTGAAGAAAGGCCCCGTTGCATTTCAAGTCCTCAGAGCTGAGAAATCAGTACTACTTTAAGGCTCCAAAGGATACCCACAGGAAGAGGCCTTTGGGGATGAATTCAATACATCCAGGACAGATAAGGGATTTGATAGCACTGGAAGGGACTATGGCCACAGATAGGGAGAGTGAAGACAGGATACATATGATACTATCAGAGAAACAACAGTACTCTAGAAGACATTTTCCTCCCACCAATGATTTGATTCAATGGAATACACTCAGAATGTGCAAATGTCTGAGGATGATTCAAATCTCCTGATGAATTGCACTCAGTGCTTCAAAGTCATATCTGGTCAAGGGAATAAATCTTTTTTATTTTCTATTCCTGGGCTTAATTACTGGAAAGGCAGTATGTTTACTGTCTTCCTTTTTTGAATAACTCATTCCCATGAATACCTTAGATATTTGGAAACAGAAACATAGGTACCAAGGCACTTAACCAACATCACTCAGTATGTTGGCACCAAAGCCCTCAGCATCTCTTGATCACCATCCTCTCAATAATTCAAAAAGAAAAAATATATTCTGACCTAGTTTGAATTAACATGTCCTAAAACACTGACTTGTAAACTTTTTGCTGAGAGCAACAGATAGTAATAAATATACTTTATAGTCTACCTTAATGCACATGTGCATGACTTTGAAGTCTCACTCAAAATGCCTAACTTCATTAGATGTTTTAATATTTTTCTTTTTTCTTTTCTTTTCTTTCTTTCTTTCTTTCTTTTTTTTTTTTTTTTTTTTTTGGTTTTTCGAGACAGGGTTTCTCTGTGTAGCTTTGTGCCTTTCCTGGAACTCACTTGGTAGCCCAGGCTGGCCTCGAACTCACAAAGATCCGCCTGGCTCTGCCTTCCGAGTGCTGGGATTAAAGGCGTGTGCCACCACCGCCCGGCTTGATATTTTTCTTACCATCCATTCTATGCAATTTTGTTCTGAAGAGATGTTAACTGCAACTGACTACATGCATTTCATTGTATGCTGATCAGTCATTTCTTGACACTTGAAAACTACAAGGATAGGACAAATAGGCAAACAGAATAAGGAAATAGTATTATACCCAAAAATAGCAGGGCTAATCTTCACATTTTGCCACCAGGAATTTAGACTGAAACAACTTCAACCTTAAAATATTATGTTTTTAGATTTCCTGTGCAGCAAGAGTTTGCTAAGCAAAATAATAATGTCAAGAAAATGAAAGACATATTTCAATTTGTGGAGCAAACTACTCCTAAGGTTTTGGGATCATTGTTTAAATGCAGCCGTGTTGTAATTATTCATGAATGTAATATTCAGGCCAGTGGGACATCTACTTAGGAAAATTTTGTTGACTCTTAACCCAAAACAGTTTATAAGTAAGAATATTGTCATTAATCTAAGCTAGCAAAACTTGTGATTCATAACATTTAAGTTCAAGTTTTTAAACAATAAAAGCATGTTTTGACACATACCTTTTTATTTCATCATTCACCTTTTTGCTTAACAATCTGCTGAAGGAATAATCTACTAATAACAACTATAATGGGTATAGTTTATTTGTAGAGCATTCACAACTTCAAAACCCTTTTCATTTTTGTGAACTGTAATGACCAACAATCCTTGGATTACTGAATATTTTAAAAGTATATGATGACATTTGCCAGACTCAAAACAGAAACTCAATATTTGGTTTGTTCCGCATGTGACAGATTACTCAATCCCGTGAAGAAATCCAGGTGTCTGGCCTTCAGTGATTGCCTGTATTTGAGAGCCCCAGCTCACTCCTTCTACCCCCCACCAAGTTTGGAATATAAAGAACTTGAATTTCGAGTGAAAACACAAGCCAAGTTCTGGGGTGGGGGAGTGTCACACAACTGTTCTCATGTGGATGTACCCACTGAAAGAACTCAGAACAGATGTGTATCTTTTATAAACATTCAACTAGTCCGCAAATTGGAGGCTTAACAAGCTAAGGGGAGTGAAGGACAGGCCAGGAAGTCAGGGATTCCTAGATGTGGACTCAGCCTTGGTCTTAATTCTGTTTTTGCTCTAAATCAATGCCAAGTTCTTCACACTTCAGCTGGTTTACAGCAGGCAAGAATTACAGAAGAACAAAACTGTTTCCTGGAGATGTGATGGGTTAAATGGTTACTATTACAGCCCCTCTCCCCCAAGGTACTTCCACAAAAGCTAAGGCAAGCTTTCTGAATATAATTTCCCTTTATTATATTAGGAATTAACATACAATGTGTATACCTGCTGGTACCTTTCAAGGGTGACCTTGAAAAAGGCCATTCTTTCCATCCCTTTCTAAGTTCTTCTCTGCTTTAGTCATAATCAGTTATTCAACCAATTAGGAAACTCAGTCATGCGACATTACAGGTTTTTAAAGTAGCTGTAACACCTTCTAGTTGAGCATTTTCAGGCAGCTAATGGGCAGTTAGGGGCCCACAACTTTACTGGACCTCTATGCACCGACAACATAAAGGAAATACCCTCCTGGTCCAAGACCCTGTTTGACAACCTAAGGGAAAGACTTAGCAAGCTCCTGTTAGGAAAAGAGGCCCCATTCTCCATGCCATGACACCCCACCTCCAGAGTGATCTCTGCCCTCCCTACTCTGGGCAATTCAAAAGGTAGAATGCAGTTTCACTTTCTCCCTACAACTTCATAGAAAAGGAGGACTGGCCCCTTCTTGGCATTTAATGAATGGTCTTCTCCCCCTGGATTTAGATTGTTGGTCCTTCCAGCCAGTCATTAACTAGCAGGAAATGCCCTCCTCAGCAATCACTATTGTGTAAATAAAGTCATAAACTTTTGGAGGCCAGTGCAATCCCAGACCCCAAAGCTGCACATGTCAGGGTTAAAAAAAAAATCTTGATTGTAAAAGCATTGCCTTCCAAATTAAACTCAAACCACATGATTCAGTCCATAAAATATACAAAATATGCAGTCCAGTGACAGATTTATTGTGGCCTTACAGAATAAAGAAAAAAATCTCTATATGGAAAACACAGCTACTTTTGACCCAAGCAGCCCTCAAACAGGAAGTTTAAAGTCAATCAGCCAGCTGGGGCCTCACTTAGTTATGAAGGAGACCAGGGCAACCAGCATTTCCTGTCATTGCTTGTCAGCATTTTAAGCACTTTTATTTGAATTGTTTTCTTAGATAGCTAAAAATATTTCTGAGATTTCTTTGGAGATAGAGACAAGACAATAAGAAGAGCTAATGTATGAACCATGACTGAAATGAAAAAAACGAAACTTACAAAATATCATGTACTTAGCAGAGGTCAAACAATCTGTCCTTTGGACTTTTTGCTGTATTTTAATGGATGCTAGACTAGTAGGCAAAATTAGTAAAAGTATTTAAGAGTCAAATAATAGAATTACTGATATTACCTGTTTCCTGTTAATTCAGGATCAACATTATGAAGTGCAGTTTTCATACACCTAATAAGTAGGTATTAGAAGTTGCAGACTATAGCATTACAGGAAGTAACTTCTTACTGTTTCTCTTATTCTCTTGTGAATCATCATCATCATCATTCTACAAAATGACTTGTGCACATTCAGTGTTATGTTCATATTTGAGAGTTACCTAACTGAATTGTATTGTAGATCTTTATTAATATTAGGAAAACCATACTGTTCACAAAATACAGAGACTTTTTTTCCTAGTATGGTGAAATACAATGCACTATGGTACGTTTTCCAAGCCAGTCAAGTTCTCAATCACAAGTATTGGTCGGGGCAGGGGGGCAAGTTTAAGTAATAAAGGAAAAAAATAATTTGCCTTGTTATTATTACTATATAGAATTTCTCAGTATATCCAAGTGAGTTTCTCCACAGAACAAAGTTTATCTCTTTGAGAAAGAGGATTTATACATAATAAAGGGGGAGCCAGTTGATCTAAAGTCCTGCTAAGCAGGACAGTGGTGGCACACACCTTTAATCCCAGCACTCAGGAAGCAGAGGCAAGTGGATCTCTGTGAGTTCGAGGCCAGCCTGGGCTACAGAGTGAGTTCCAGAACATCAGGGGCTATACAATGAAACTTTGTCTCAAAAAAAAAAGTCCTGCTAAAACCTACAGTTTTCTGCAAAAACACCTTCCCTTGAGGGCCATGTCCATCTGAATCCAGCCTCAAGCTTACCTTAAAACTATACTGACATAGGATTTGTCTGTAGATGAGGCTAATAATCTAGACATTAATAGAACAGAACAAATTACACAGGCTCAGCACCCCAATAGCCCCCCCATTTTTTTTTATGTTTTTGAAGCTTGTAGACATAAAACACAACTATATAAGGTGTACTGTGTTTCAGTTTGTACTGCTGGAAGAACTAATAAGGTTTATTTTATGCTGTCCAAGTACTTGGCTGGAAGGCTGGCTGACATAAATGAGTTGGGAATTTAAGTTCTCAAAACCGCTGCTAAGAAGAAATAGTTCCCCCATCTTCTTTGGGATTCTTATCAATTACAGACAGCAAGAATTTTCTGAAACATCAATCTGCTCTTTAACAACAGTATCTGCAATCACACAACTGACTGAGCAAGCACATACAAAGACAAACTCCTGACTCCAGTACCAAGGGAAAGAAAGTTGAGCCCTACCTCATGCCTTGGGTCTTGTTGAATATATCTCTATATAATTTAAATAGAACTCACAAGAACTACTTTGTAACACATACATCTAATCCTTTTTTGGCTTTCTTTAAAAAAAATATTTCACCAGAACATACTAATTATGCAAAATGATAGATTTCATTTTTACATTTTAATACACATATAAAAGGTACTTAGTGTGTATTCACCCCTATTATCCTCTTATTCATACTCCCTTTGCTCAATTCCTTACCTCTTTTGCAATCAGTCTCCCAAGTACTTTTATAATTTTTCCTAGATTACAAACCTAATATTTTTTCCTTTTTGAAACCTAATTTTTTTAAACTTATTTTTATTATTTTTAATTATGTGTATGCATAAGTGGGTGGATGAGTGCACTAGAGTACAGATGCCTGAGGAGGCCAGAGGTATTTGTTAGCCATCTGCAGTGGGTACAGGTAACCAAACACATGTCCTCTACAGGAACAGTATGTGCTCTTATGCACTAAGCCATCTCTCCAGCCCCACACAAACTAATCTTAATAAAGCAACAGATTCCTTATCTCCATTGGTAAAGTAAAATAACTGATGAATCCTACTATTTCTCACACACACACACACACACACACACACACACACACACATTAGTACCACATGTGACACTTTTGTTCTCCTTTTTGTTGTTGCTTTGTTCATGAAGGTAGAAAATTTAAAAAACCAAAAGGTGAAATTGTTTTCTGGCAAGATATCTCCTCCACCATGTTCTCCAGTATGCCGTTGTGTATTTTTTTCATATTGCCACATAAGTAAAAATTGCAAGAGCTCTACCTAAAACATAATAGTCCTCTAGCACAAAGGATGATTGTAGAGGATCAGAGACAGCAGCTCCAGTCCCTTCTGTAAGGGCTTTGCTTTCTGGATACAGTAAAGAGGGAGAGAGAGAGAGAGAGAGAGAGAGAGAGAGAGAGAGAGAGAGAGAGAGAGAGAGAGAGAGAGAATTCACACCTATATTTTGAAAATTAGAAACTCATGCAAATACAGCCTGTAAATGGACAGTACTTGAAAAATGTACTGTCCAATATCCTTTTCATATTTCACCTGTGTCTTTATCACTTTGTAAAATACACACAACAGGAGGCACTGGAGTAACAGTAATTCTTTTATCTCTTCTTTTTAATCTGTGGAGTCAGTTAAAAAGAACTGTATCTACATAGCTTCATGCAGAAGATGATTTGCCTGAGATGCAGAGGATGTTCATTAAATGTAATTTCAGGTGACAGAAAGGTAGTGGTTAGCTTTCAGGTCACTCTTTAGGATTCATCTTAAAAGCTGCCTTTGAATGTTTATCCCTGGGCTCATTTTGAGTCACCAGTATGGCCCTCAGCAGGACAGTCAGCCAAATATAAATTGTTGCTCATTTTCTTAAAAAAAAAAAAAAAAAAAAAAACCAACAAAACAGAAACATTACTTAAAATCACAGAGCAAATACGTGTAAAAGGCAAGAGAAAATTAAAAATATCAATCTATTCTTTAATTTACTAAAACTTTTACCTAGAAGATAAAGCACTGAGGATATAAGGTAAAGAGATCCATTGGCTTACCTACCAATGAGATGCTGGTACATTCGAGGACACCTGAATAAACCTAAGGAAATCTATCCCAAATTTCCACACAAATGTAGGCAGCCAAGAAGCTCAAAATTCTCAGAATCAGATGGGGACACATTAAAATCAAATTGAAGAACCCAAATTGGAAAACCCAATCCAGCCAACCATCAGTCTCTACAATGCTCACATGACTTGAGATTAACTAGGCTGGGAGAATTCTCCAGTGTCAACTGCCTGCATTTCTATCTAGACTGCCCTTTCTCAGTTGCAGGCATTCTCTTCCTGGCCACACAAATGCACTCATTGTATAGGTAGAAAACAAACTCCTACCCCAAATCATATATAAATCACTTTTTCTTATGCGCCAACTTAACGCTGATGCAAGAAGAACTTGAGAGCGGAACATAATATTTTAACAAGCATGACTAATTGAGTCTTAAGTTTCTAACATGGCTCCTCTTCCCCTGAACTTTTCCTTTTCATGGTTGTTATAAAGAGTTTTGAGAAGCTGGGCATGGTGATGCATGACTGTAGTCCCAGCTACTTAGGAGATTGAAGTAGGATCATTTAAGCTTAGGAGTTTGAAATTCGTTTTGGGAAACAGTGAGGCCCTGTGTCAACTACATTTCATAAAATACGTTCTGGGATCACAATGATTCTAACGCTATTTACATAGAGAAAGAAAAATCTATACATACACTCAAATCAAGTCTCTTTTTATTATTGCTTCCTCTTTAGTTCTAAGAAATGCACCCTTCTTCTGAAAGTGCACTGCCTAGAGCTAAACATTTCTAAGCAACAGACACATTGTTTATATCAAATATTGGTTATAGTTTATTGTTAACCTGTTTTTCTTTCATTTCCCCTTGGAAAAATACTATAAAAATCGGTATTTTTCTGTATTTCGGGAGAAATCAATGTGTGACTGCAAATATTGTTCTTAATTGATCACCAATTTGTACATTTGTGCTCAAATTTATGCTTGCATATATATTCCCAGACACTTGCGGAATACTTTTATTTCTGAAACAAAAAGTCTCATCCTGAACTGTATTCTTTTCCCCATCAATCTTTTAAGGGCTAGATCATTCAATTTAATAGCAACCAGAGAATAATAATGGGTTTATACTGTGCCTTTTTAAAAAAAGGACTATATAGGGGTTGGGGATTTAGCTCAGTGGTAGAGCGCTTGCCCAGCAAGTGCAAGGCCCTGGGATCGGTCCTCAGCTCCAGGGGGAAAAAACGGCTATATAAATGTTTTCTTCTCCCTTTTATGACATTAATACCTGATAATGTAATTGATACCACATTTGTTCTAATTCTCAATGTTGTCTTTCCAGCATGGTCCCCTGGTTGTCAGGAGACCAGATGTAAGTATCCATATATCTGTACAACCATCAAGTTCCCTACAGATCTGAAAGTCTATATTAATACAGATCCAATTGCTTCTACTTGCTCATAATTTATGTTTGTTTGTTGGGTTATTTGACAGTGGAACTACTTGCACCAAGACACAGTCTGTTATCTTAGAATGAAAAGATTCACCCCATTTTATGTGAAGAAACTCAGCTTTCTATTTTTGAAGTATCATATCATACCTAGGAAGAAGCAGAAAAATCTCACAGAGGAAAATGGTTTCTGATTTCAAGTTTCTTAATATCACATGCAATTATAATGGTCTAAACCTATCTATTTAATCACTGTTATAATCCAACAGCCTGGCACATACCTGTAATCCCAGCCTCAGAAAGCTGAGCATTAAAAGTAGGAGTTCAAGGCAAGCCTGAGCTACTTTGTGAGACCCTGTCTCAAAATAGCAAGAACAACAAAAATCAACAATATAGAAGCATCTTTACAAAGTAAAGGTGATTGCAACCTGTATCTCTTTCAGACTCTTGAGCATTTTAACATGGCAGTGGCCATTATTTTACTTTAACAACAGGACAGGATCAAGTTACTTGTCTAACATGCACTGTAACTTATTCTCTGCATTTCCTGAATCCCCATTTGTAATCCTAGCAGACAGAATCTTTTATTTCAAAAGAAGAATTCTGCCACCTTCTTGACTTTATTTCACTAGAAGCAGCGTACATGTAAAATTTATGAATGAATATCTCATCACTTTAAGGTTTTCACTCCCTTTCTTCCCTCCCCTCTTTCCTAGATGCAAAGACAGCTGAATGGAGAACAGAAGTGTACTTCAAGCTATATTGTCAACATCTGCATAACAGCCAAGAGCTTGTCACTGTTCCAGCAATGTGTAGTACTGTGCAGCCACTCAAAAGACAAAACCTTTTTTTATTTTCAAGTTGCTTTTTACTTCTTCATTGTGTAAAGTTGGACAGATAATAATACACCTACTGGCTAAAAGGATAACTTTCACAAGTTCCTGGAAGTACAATGAAAGGCAAAAGAACCCATTTGAGGCAAGTAGAATGCAATTAAGAGAATGCACATTGTAATCGACTTTACATTTTAGGTTCTTGCAAGTGTACAAAAAGGCTTTCTGTTTAAATTAAAAGCTGTGCACAAAATCTGTTCTTTTGTGAATTTATAGACTGCCATTTTTCTATATAGTTCAACATTTATTAAACAGCTATGTGTGCAAAACATTATTTAGCTATAGGATGGATACAAATACAATCACAAGGCTGCTTTGGCTACCAAAGAATAGTCATAAGTTTTATTCTCCTTAAAAAGAAGCTGTTATGAAATGCCTGGAGAAGACAGTTGGGGAAAAGCTATTTTATAACAGTCCTGGGACCCATTATGAATTCTTAAAGCAGCAAGGGAAATCAGAGAAATGAAGTGGTTCTTATAAGCAGAGTGAAACATGCTGTTACCACCTCTCGCCCAGCCCTAGACCAATTCTCTCTCACAATCAGTTTTCCAACAAATCTTCACTTACATTTTCATATAGAGTCTCCAGTCTCATCCCTATATAAGGCAACAGAACTGTAACTGGGGAACGTTCTCACACCTCTAATGCTCTGGCCCCAAGGTTTAATACCTTCACTTTTTAAAATGATGTCATTGAGCCAAAGTCATTCATCCCTACAGCAGCACCCACAGAGATGATGCTTACAGAAGTGAGGCCTAAGTTTGGAACCATTAAAAATGAGAGAAGTTGGTTTTTGTCACCCTTCCATTGCAAAAACAAACAAACAAAAAATCCAAGTATCTATTGCTCTACCTGTAGCACTTCCTTTTTTCAAATGTGAAGCAGTTGCTTCGCATGGCTCTCTGAACAATAGCCTGAAATCAGTGTGGAATTATTATACAGTAAAATTCCATTGTAAGCAGCTTGGCTCTTTGTTTCTATGTAGACTGCAGCACCTGGGCAGAAAAACTGCGCTAGACTTTGTTAGGTGCAAAACAATACTTTCCTTCCTTTCCAGTTTCTACTGGTTGGGAGGAGAAAGCACAGAGGAGTAGAATAGTTATCAGCTGGATTACAGACAAAAATCTATTCAGGCTATATTTAGAGAAGTTTTTATAAATATGCAAGTATTTCCCCAAAGCATTACAAAATTAAAAAAAAAAACTTAAATTGACTTAGTATTTAATGTTTATTAAGGACTAAATTTGCATAGGCAAAAGAGAAAATGTGACTATAATCAGGTAAAAGCCAAAGTCTCTGGTAAAGCTCATTGTCAATATGCCTTTCAACAGAAAGTGAAATATCTGGATGAATTATGTTAAGCCTTGGTGTCCAGTCATTAGTTCAGCTATATCACCAGTCTGTTTTCCAACCACGCTATCAGTCATCACCGAAGGACTTACTAATTAAACCAAGACTCCAGCACTGCGATAAATCACCAATCATTTCAAAATTAAATCTTGCAGCAGTTCTATTTTAATTGATGCTTTCCCATGAACTTTACATACACATATGGAGAGGCTGTGGAATCAGAGGCCAGTTTATAAATAGCGATTAAGAACATCTAGAAGAAAAGAACTCACTAAAAACACATTAGAACAAAAATTTTCACATTTGTAAATATATCTGTGTGTGCGTGCGTGTGCACACCAATAAACAGTGTTCTGAAAAACATAAAGTAGGTCTACCATAACCATTAGAGAACGGCACCACCTGTTAACCTTCAAAAGTACCCTTGTTTTAATTGTATTTTCTTATCATACAAGCATACCGTCTGAGTGGTAAAAATTAAAGCTACCCTTTATAACACTCCCCTACAATGTACTACCCTCACGTCCTTCAGCCCCAGGTGATAAAAGCAAGCTGCCCAAAAGTATTGACCCAGGGCGAGAAGGGAGGCGGTTCTGCTGCGATCCTACTTAGGCATCCCATGAAAATGAGAAAGTTAGCTGTTATGGAAAGCCTTTGCTAATGACATGCCATGCAAGAAGTTCCTTTAAATTAAAAAAGAAAGAGTGGAAGGGGGAAGGAAGGAAAGAGAAGAAAAAGAGGAAAAGCAAAACTTAAAAAAAAAAAAAAGCAACAAGTTGCAGTGTTAATTTTCCTTCTACTTGCCATTTCGCGGGAGTGGAAAAAGTTTAAAAAGCAGCGCCGCCTTTCACTGGCGTCCTAGCAAGGCAGCCAGTCTGAGGAACCCAAACTTGGGTCCAGCCTTACCTTCTGTCTCTAGCGCAAACCCAGAGGCTAAGGGGCCCCGCTCTCAGCGGCAGCGGTAGGGGCAGGGGCAGCAAACAGCGGCACATGCCATCTGTTAGCGGGAGAAGCAAAAAGCAGCCCTGCGTGAGGTGGCCCCGGGGCCGGGCGAGCCTTTAGCAGGGGTGTCTAGTGGGTGCCGCCATTTTAAAGCGAGGTTCCTGAAATCATTAGATATAAGCAAATTAACGCCCGCCCCACCTCCGTAACTTGGGGCCGGGGCCGTGCTCCTGGCCTCCGAGTCCTGCAGCGGCCGCAGCGGGGTATCCAATGTCAAGTCCAGCCACAGGCACTCGGGACTCTGCGGACCGACCGAGCCTGCAAGCCCTGCCTGCGATGCCATCTCCCCCGCCCCCCACCCCCGCGCCGGCCCCCACGCTTTGGCCTCGGGCTGGGAGAAGAGGCTAGTTCGTGGCTGGCCCTCGGTGTCGCCCCCCCCGCCCCCACCGGGGCCGGCCGGCTGGAGGAGGGGCCCGGGAGCCCAGCCTCCCCCCCCCCCCCCCCCCCCCGCTCGCAGTCGCTTGGTTCAGTCCACTAGGAGCACACCTCAGAGCGAGCGCCCCGAGTTCCCTCGCGGCCCGCGCGGTGCGCCTTCCTCACGGGGCAGTGGGGCGGGCAGAGGTGGGGGGGATGGCGGGGGGCTCCCGCCGAGGTTCGTAGTTGCCGCGGCAACCGGTCCTCACCCCCCCTCTTTCAACCACCCCCACTAGCCGGACCCTCAGGCAAAGGCGTGTCCTGGGTTCTGTCCCCCACCCACACACACACCACGTACCCCTTCTCCGTGTACCCCCACACTCACAAAAGTCCACCCTACCGGGGTAACCCCAGACTCGGGGCTCCTCGGGGCTTCCCCGCTACACACTTGGGCGGACACGGCGCGGGGAGCCTCGCTGAGAACTCTGGCCGGTTCCTCCAGGAGAATTTCTTCTTTAGGCGCCAAAAAGGCAACTGGCGCCCAAGTCGGTAAGGCGGCCGGCCGGGGGTACCCCGCCGCCGCCGCCTCGGCAGCCGCCGGCCCCCGGCGCCCCGCCCCGCCCGGCCAGGTAGCGCCACTCACCGGGCCCGTCGCCGTCGCCTCCGCCGCCACCGCGCCACCCGCCAAGCTCACCTGGCCCGGGAGCCACTGGAGCCGCGTCTCGCTGGGACGGCGGCGACACGCGCAGGAACTCCGGCGCCTGGTGGCCCGATTCCCGCGCCGGCCCGGGACCGTCTTCCGCCTCCTCGCGGCTCGCTCGCAAAGAGCGCCAAAAAGTCGCGCTCCTGCTCACGCTCCGAGTGGGGGCACCTTCTTCCTGGAGGGCGCACTTTCGTCGTGAAATCGACTCTTTTGTGTGGCTCGTACCTTCGCGCCGGCCCAGCGTGGGCTTTCTCCGGAGGGGGTGTGGCGCCGCGCCCCTCCGAAACGCAGCCTGCCCCAGCCCTCGCCCGCCCGCCCCGGAGTGGCTTTTGTCATGGCATTAGTAACTGGGGCGTGGGGGGCGGGGGAGTGCAAATCATAACGCTCGGGATGTACAAAAGCAAAGCGACAGGGAAGCGTGTACCTACCCCTGGTGGGGAGCGCGAGCCGCCTGGAAAGTTTCTAGAGCTTCGGCGGGCAGCTACGGAAGTGCCAATGAGAAAGGCGACGGAGCGCGAAGCTCTGGGTTTCTAGACACTTCCGAGACAGGTGAGGGGAGGTAGGGAATTCCAAACCGACCTCGAGCAACACGTACATCAACTCGCCTAGGGTTATATACTCACCGTTTGCTTTCCTGGGTCTCCTCCCTTCCATACAAACCCAGATTTTTTTGTTTCCCTCGAAGAACTTGAGAGAGGGAAAATGTTAATCAGAGGAAATGCTTCCCCTACTTCCAGGGAGTTTTACAGGGTAGGAGGAGCCCCGAGGTAAGATTCCAGATACTTCTGAATGGAAAATGGACAAAGCAAATGCGATTTTATACTTTGATTTAAAAGTGTGCATCTGGACATCTAAATTACAAGTTTCAATTTAATGCAAGCGTAATAAGAGCACCAGCTGTCTCTTAATTGGAGCCCCACAATAATAAACGCGTGCTTTTATTTAATTTTATGAGGACAATTGTAGATGATAACACACACATATGCAGGATCGTCAACGAGGAGCTCATAGCAATTCATGGCTGCTTTCCTGCATGCAATCAACTGCTTCAGCCTAGAACTCAGCTCTGTAAGCTCTGCAGAAAGTGCAAAAGCATTGCAGGACATATTTAAGTGGCAGTTAGGTTGAGGAGTGGAGTGAATTCTCAGGCTAATTATACTTTTTAATTCTACTGAACTGATCCAAATAGAATTCAGCTCATTTTAGGCAAGAAATCAATCTCTGTGTGTTAAATGCAAAATAATAAGAGTAGGCCAGCAATGGTTAGGAGAAGACTGGGCACAAACTGCCCTGCACATAATTGAAAAAATCCACAATGGCATTTGGCAAGAATTGTGAAAGTCACCAGGATAATGTGCAGGGACATTGTCTGACATTTCAGAGTTATGGCTAGGATCCTAGCATAAGTCAAAATAAGAAGGACTTCCTAGTTACCTCATGAATTCCTAACAACTTCTCCCACGCCTTCTTTCATACTTGCCAAATTCCTTGAACTACTGTAAAAAGTCAAACTTGTCTGGCATATAGGAAGTGGCTTTGCCAGTGCAGGAATCACCACAGAACTCTAAAGAGGTGTTGCTTACCATGGGAGACTAAAAGAAGGGCAACGCTGAATTAGATAACTTTATGCCTAGTGACCCAACCAATGAAGAACTGATGTCAGAGACGCAACAAAGGAGTCTTTATATTAAACTTGGGCAACATCAGTTCCCTCACCTCTGGCCACCATTGCAATCCACATCTCCTGTGGGACACGCATGGGTTTCCTGGCCCAGTTTTATTGCTCTTGAGTTGCTAGAATAGCTGTTTTACCATGAATGTATGGTATACCCTAAGGAATTGACATTTGGGTGAAACAGGATAGTTTCAACATTATCTCTTGCTTGAAAATGGTAACCAGTGAAAACTGCAGATGAGATTTTATTATTTTCTTCCCCACACTGGAGGGGAGAGTAACATTACCTTAGCCAGTAAGCAGTCTTCCCCTTTTTTTGGGGGGGGGGGCTAGCACAACCTCCCCAAATAAAACGAGGCAAATTTCCATGCCACTGGATTCACTCGAGAATATTTTCAAAGGCCACAAAAATTGCTGTTCCTTCTCCTCAGTGTTATAGAAAGGCCCGTTTGCAAGGGTAGAAACACATGGGATTATTTTCTGCTTTAGTAGAGTGATTAAAACTATCCACCATTTTCTCTCCTTTTACCCCTAGACACAACTAGGGCCATGTCCACACTGATACTCCAGATGGTTTCTTACCATAAATGTCTGTACATTTAAGTCTCAACTATATTCGAGGATCTTCTTGGGATCGTTATTACCCTGACAGATATTCAAAGGTTAGTGTTTGAATCTAACTTTTCATTCCTGGGCCTTTGCCCCATCAGCCAGTGAAATGGAGGCATGTGAGTAAACATTGAAATATTCCTTGAGAACATTCGTTCTAAGCTCTTACTGCAACTTAAAGCTTGAAATGGACACTTACTCATAAAATGTAAGGTGAAAATGGAGCGGCCTCAAGTAGCATTTTCTTCCAATAAAATATAGTCGACTTTGATTGGTGTAGTAGGGAAAGTTATAAACTTACATAATGACTTAGAAACAGAAGGATTACTATAATTGACAAATATGAACATATTTTTAAATATGCTGGATAAGTGAACAGTTATAATCTCTAATGTGTTAATGTATCATGGTTTTAAGGATTTTTTTAAGTTCTTATTATATTGTATTGGGTATTCTAGTTTTTCCTCTGTTATGCAGCATAATTCATTTATTATTCTCTTTAAAAAGACAATTAACCTGTGCAATTGGACACAGAAGCAAGGCCATACTATGAAGAAGAAAAAAAAAGCATCTCCCTCCTGTTTTGAATCCATGACACTATTCTCACCAGCCTCGTATCATCATTAACAGCACTATTTGCTAAGCATTGCTGTGCTCTAGAAATGTTCTGAAGGCTGCAGCTTCACAGCAGCAACACTTGTCATTTCAGAAAGCAGCCTCCAACTGGTGCTTCAAGAGCTATTGGCATTATTCATTATTCATTCATCCATTCCTGAAAAGCCTTTTTCATTCAGAGTTGGGAATTTGGAGTTTGTGGTTCACACAAAGCTTCTAAATAAAGAAAGAGAAAAAATGCAGAATCTAGCTGTTAAAAAAGTTTAGACAGTCAATGGATGTTGGCTCCCAAGGTAATGCTTTTTTAAAATAGTGCACACTATATTTCTTAGACAAAGAATGATAAAGTGATACAGTAAGTAGCAAAATGCTAAAATAATTGTAAGCACAGATAATAATTTGATGAGCAATTCTCAGGTCACAAAGAAATTTTTTAAAACGGGCCTTTTTTCAGTTACATAAAATTGTCAGAATCATCTGGACACTTGCTAATAAATATACAAGCCAAGACAAATATGGAAGAATTTCTTTGTCCAAAACACACTGGGACCTGATGGATTTGCAAGGTGATTTTTCCTTCAGGCCTTTGAAGAATATATGATATGAATTATCCTTGGTTATGGAAAAAATAGTATATTTTAAAAAGTATCTTCAGAGGAAAATATGCTAAGAATAACACAGATAAAATTGTACAACAGCACAAAACAAAAAGGTAAGAATGTTACCTAAAAAGAAAAACAAGACCTGTTCTACCTCATAAATAATTAAGTATAACGGTATCCATTAATGTGGAACTACTTCATACCAGATTTGTGTTAGCTCATTAAATTCTCACAACAATCCCTATAAGGTGATGATGATGATGATGATGATGATGATGATGATGATGATGATTTCTTCAAGTAAAAAACAGGCCCAGCAAAGGTTTTCCACAGTAAAAACACAGTAAGCAATAGAACAAGGATTCCAAATCAGTTTTGTCTTATGGCAGGGCCCATGCTTTAACTACTACACAATACTGAACAAAGCTAGTATAAGGTATGACTCGATTTGAATTCAGATACTTGTTCTACCTAGTATGCCATTGCATCTCCCATTGATATGAGAGTTATGACCAAAATGTAACAGATAAAATGCAGATACTTACTGAAAATGTCTGACTGTTTAATTAAATCGCCCCAGAAGGCATTTAATAAATACCTAGTTCCACATATGGTTAACATCATCTGAGAGTAGTGACCATGTTCCTTTCTGCATGGCTGTGTTTTGGGACAAGGTCTCCTTTTGTAACTCCTGCTGGACTAGAATGCTAGATCCTTCTGCCTCAGTCTTTTAAGTACTGGGGTTACAGGTATATGCTACCACCCCAGCTTTGAACCATGTTTCTAACACGACAGAATCTGTATACTGAAGAACTTAATTGTTTATCTTGGAAAACATCATTTCCTGTAAAAAGTGGATCAAAACAAGAATGCTTTTACTCGTTTGTAAGTCTAGTAGTGATTCTGGGAAATTTTTGTTTTGACCACAAGGTGTGAAAATTAACCAGTAGCAAATGTTAGACAGGAAAAAGAATAAAAATGAAGAAGTTTTTACTTAAGGTTTTAATTTATAGCAGTTTAGGTAGGACCAAATTAAAGTTGAGAGGAAGACACTGAGATTTTGTATCTATCCCGGCCCTCACACATGTGTCACCCGCCTGACTTACTGACATCTTCAACTAGAGTGATACATTACTACAATGACACCTTTCGCTGATGCATCATAATCATTCAGTCTATTGGTCACTATATAGAAAGTGGATATAGGTTACTATAGAGTAATTGGTCATGAATATGCAGAGAAATTAACATAAACTTCGTTGTTTGCTACATGTAATATTACTACATGAATTAAAATTTTAAATATTTAAAGAACGCTCAAAGCCCTGGATGATGGCCTGCAAGTTCAATCCATAGAACGTGTAAAGGTGGAAGGAGAAAATCAGCTCCACAAAGTTGTTCTCTGGCCTTGACTAGTGCCTTATGGTGTGCACTTGCATATGCACACACAAACACACAGGTATAATAATAATAATAATAATAATAATAATAATAATAATAAAATTTTAACTTTTTAAGAAAAATCTGGAAGTAACTGATTTTAACTTAACTATATGGTCTTGAGATTTTTTTGACTAAAAATATTACTAAGGAAAGATGAGGCAGAAAATATAACATAACAGTGCAAAAATTGTATTGAAACAAATATCAAAATATGAAAATGTTAGCATCATTACATATAAGTTCATAACATGTAAACCATATAAGAAATATTATGAATCTCTAAGATGTTTTTACTCAACAAGGGAGGAAACACTCAAAATATTTATTATATGTAAATATAGTAAAATTATTTTAATATTGTAATTAAAATGATAAGGAAATAGGATCAATGAAATAAGGTTGATAAAAGGTTAAAATGAAATTATGTCATTCTCTTCATGTATTAATGAGAATAACGATCAGGAGAGGTTGTTCTTTTATTTTTTAAAGCTAATTTGGAGATATGCTATTTATTTTTAGTTTCCTAATTTGTGTAACAAGACACTCTTAAATTAGAGAAATGAATGGTTTGGTGTGAGATTTAGAAGCTATTTCTTTACATTCTTGCCATTTCTCCTTCACTTTCTTCGCATTACCAAGATCAGTTCTCTTCTGTTAATATTTTTCTGGCAACGCTGTGTCTCTTTTCACTTCCCCCATTCCAAACGTCTATATTCTTCTCTAGCATCTCTTTTACCCTGCTGTTTTCCTTTTATCCCTTTAGCTCTTTTTGTTTCTCTTTTCTTTGACGGCTTAAATATGGGCCAGGAATGTATTTTATTTATTTTTTCTCTTGAATAAAACATTACTTTTGTTCATTTTTAAAGTGAATGAGCTGAATTCATTATTTTTAAATTCTTTTCTAAAGGACACCCCAATTGAACTGTGTTTTAATTATTTATGGCTGGGTACAGCTAAATCCAAACCTTCTTGAAAGACCTAAACTATGTCAAGTAGACAACACTCCATATCATAATTCCACTAGTTTTATTACCACAGGAGGAACAATGAACACACGTGTGAAAGGTTTGTATCTGTACTTTTCCAATTTTTGACTTGTCAAATAACTACTTTTTTAATCATGCTGAAGCATGCTCTAACCCTCATGTAACATGCTGATGCATTAATGATGTCATTGTATTTTGCATTCATGCTATTGTGCATGTAATATCAGTATGCATGAGTGCTGTTACTGCGAAGCTGTGATGAAACTGAATGATAATATCCAAATGCAAAGAATGGGCTAGAAGCTAGTGAACATTCACTGGTATTTAAGTGACTTTTGGCAAATTCCTTCTCTTTCTCTGTTTCATCAGAAATAAAAGGAAGACAATACTCATATTTTGTTCAAAGTGTATACTGTGAGGTTAAATATGACAGATGGTGGAGGTTTTGGAGAGGGGATTGTTATTGATAATGGTGGTTTTTACTTAATGTAGTATTTGACGCACAGTAAGTACTTTACTGGTGAGAGAAGGAAGATGAATTGCGGATTCAGAGGCACGGTATGCAAACTGCCTTGAAAAGAAACCTTATTTGACTACATCACATTGGAGGGTTAATTTGGTAAAACTTTCCTTTATTTTTTGAAGAAGATTTATTTATCTTATTTTATCTGTATGAGAGTTTTGCCTGCATGAATGTATGTGCACTATGTGTGTGCCTGGTGCTCACAGAAACCAAGTGCATCTAATCCCATAATTCAAGAGTTAGAGACAGTTGTGAGCCACCGTGTGGGTTCTGGGAACTGAACCCAGGTCTTCTATGGGAGTAACAAGTGTTCTCAACTGCTGAGCCATCACTCTAGTCCCTCATTTTACTTTTGATTGTATTAGTCACACTTTGGCTATTCTTTGGCAAACTTTAAAGCTGTGACCAGATGTAGGCATTCCCTCCAACCCTTTTGATTTGAGACAGTGCCTCAATTTACATAATAAATGTAGTTCTGGATGGCCTGAAATTCACTGTATAGAGCTAGCTGGCCTCAATCACAAAGAGATCTGCCTGCCTCTGCCTCCTGATTGCTGGGATTAAAGGCGTGCACCATGGCACTCATGATTCTCCTTTCCCCTGTGTGAGAAAAAGAGAATGCTAGAGGAGGTCTTAGGAAACCATGTTGTAATACATAAGGGAAGAAGGTGGCACCTGTTCAAAACTATTCTTAGGAGCAGAGTAGGCTCTTCTGAGCAGAGTCTGAGTACCAGGCTAGTGAGCTATCTCCGTGCTGCCTATGGCAGAACAGCACTATGCTCTGGGTATAGGATTAAAAGAGGTGCCTTATGGGGGAGGGAGGGTTTCCATGAGCCAAGGGCTTTCTGCTCTATCTACTGATGCTACGCAGCTAAAGGAAAATTATCTCCAAAATGCTATTGTATGTGATTAAAAGTCTTGCTTAATAGCAGTATAACCTTGTACAAGTTACTTCTCTCTACATCTTGGTCTTTGTTTGAAAGGTGTGCTAATTATAGTGTCTGCTTCCTGAGGTTGCTGGTGAGAATGAAATGAGATGGCATAGAAAAGGTGTTTGGAATGCTGCCTACCAGGTACTGAGCACTGTCAGATGTTACCCAGGTGCAGACACCATCTGTGATCAAGAGAATTTTCTTCCTGGGTCCAAAGAAGACCCATTCCAAATACAAGACAAGAGTATTGTGCATTTTTTTTTTTTACATTTAAACAAACTTGACTGTGGCATACTGAAAGTCACAAGGCAGTGAGGCAACTTGGGCCCTGGGAGAACTTCCCAAAAGGCCATCATCAAAAACAGGCAGATGCTAATTCTGAAAGCCCAGGTCATGTCAGGGTAGTCTCTTCCACTCCAGGTCACAATGAGACCTGATATTTCCTGCCGTCATGCCTTAATGTCTTCCAAAAACCCCTTTTGAAATGAACACATTGCCCAGGAAAAGTAACACATAAATCTGTTAGCTGGATAGATATTTTAGCTGAAATTACCCTCATCACATTACTTAGTTTCTGGCAGTTGGACCCTACAGCTAGCAGATGAATAATGGCTAAATGATGCTGTGAGGTAAAGAAAGTGGAAAGGGCATCTGGAGGCAGCCTTTGGCTTGTGGGGATGAAAGTTAGGCAAAGTACAGCTCTGAAGAGTCTCCAGGATAGCATGCAGAGTTCCCATACCACCACTGTCTTAGTCATTGTTCTATTGCTATGAAGAGACACCATGACCACAGAAACTCTTATAGGAGAAAGCATTTAATTCAGGAATTGCTTACAGTTTCAGGGGCTAATCCATTATAACCATGCCAGGGAGCTTGCAGCACTCATGGCAGGCATGGTGCTGGAGAAGCCGTTGAGAGCTACATCCTGATCAGCAGGCAGAGAGAGCCTGGGCCTGGCACAGGCTTTTGAAACTTCAAATCCTACCCCTCAGTGACACATTTCCTCCAAAGTCACACCTATTCCAGGAAGGACAAACCTCCTAATGGGCCTATTCCTTCTCAAATAGTTCCACTCTCTTATGATTAAGCACTCAAATATATGAGCCGATGGGGACCATTCTTATTCAAACCACACCTCCTTTTCTACTCCTTTATCGTTTTTTCTTTTGCATGTGTGCACGTCCAGGCATGTGTGCTTATGTATGTGTGTACCACATGTCACTTAGCACACGGCTAAACACACAATCAAAGAATACTTATGAGCTATCTGAAGAATGAATTATGCCTATAGTAGATCAAATCTTGCAGGGATGTTTTCTTTTGAATATGAGTAGGACTGGCTTAGTAACTCCTAATATAAGTTGGAGCTGGGATCTAGAGGCTGATCTGCTCCATAGGGTGAAGGAAGTGCTGGGAGCCTGAATATCACCTGTGCTAGGATAGTAATGACAAAAGAGCTAGGGTGTAGTGAGAGAAAGTGACAGGCAGGAACAAATGGAGAAGATCCCAGAGGCGAGGCAGCATATATTTAAGAACGTACCCAGACAGTATTGAGTCCAAAGACCAGGAGAAACTGGACTTTCCAGGAGGGAATAATTTATCATTATTTTTATTTTATTTTATTTATTTTTTATTTTGTTTTTCGAGACAGGGTTTCTCTGTGTAGTTTTGCACCTTTCCTGGAACTCACTTGGTAGCCCAGGCTGGCCTCGAACTCACAGAGATCCACCTGCCTTTGCCTTCCGAGTGCTGAGATTAAAGGTGTGCGCCACCACCGCCTGGCTATCATTATTTTTTAAGAATGCTTTATATTGAGTGCTTCTTTGTTGCCAGGTAGTTTTACTGATCCCTTAAAGTATTTATTTTTCACAACAGGATCAAAAAGATTTGTTCTACAAATGAGAAGTTGATCATCAGCTATGTGCATAGGCAAGGATTTGAACAGCACCTGAAACTGATTTTCAATCCTGCCACTTATTAATTGTATGGCTTTGGACATGACATTATTTCACCTCTCTGGTCCTCAGTTTCCTCTTTGGTACAATCGAGAATGATAGCTAGTGGTACTAGTCATTAGTTCGACACTTGGCTGGCGTGTTCAAATCCTTGAGTTCAATTCGGAGCACCACAGAAAGTAAAATCATTTCTTTTTCAAAAAATGAAGCTTATACTAGTACCTGTTTTATCGAATTATTATAAGGTTTACCTGAGTTAATACTCACAAAGCACTTAGAAAAGTGCATGACACGTAGGGAGTGTTGTGTGCTAGTTGTCTACATAAATGAATTAACAAACAGATGAATAAAAACAAACTCTCCCAAGACTAAGCAGTTAGTATAAGAAAGAAGCAGGATTTGAACCCAGGTCCAAATCCTTCAGTCCCAGCACACTTCTTATTTCTTTTATGGAGCCCAAATTGTAGTCTTTTCAAGAACTTCTCCGTGACCGGGATCCCTCCAGAAAGTTGCCCTGACCACTCTCTCTCTTAGCTCTCCTCAGGCACAGACTGCTTGCCTGACTTCTTCAATGCTCTCCTAGTTTGTCACTTCCTCTTGAGTTCATTTTCTTCTTTTCATCTTCCAAGTACCTACTTTTCCCTCTGTGCTTTGGAATGTAAAGGCTTCCCAGAGCTCATCACTGGAGCAAGTGGTCTTACAAAGTTTCCAGTGGCAGAAGCATATGGCAGAACACAGTGGCCCAGAGTCCCTTAGTATTTTCTAGTCCTTGTTTTTATGCACAGGTCCCCCCATTCTCAGTTTTAAACTAAGTAAGGGCCAGAGGACACAGCACTCTAGCTTGCAACTTGTTCTATATAAGGTTTGGGCTTGTTTTGTTTTTCTTAGATTTTTATAAGCAATTATTTCAACTCTCATCATTTAAAGCTTTTGCTGAAGCATAAAGAAAGAGAATGAGAGACAGAGGTATGATATGATACCATCGAAATTCCCATAAAACATAATTTTTCAACAGGAGGTGTTGGTGGCATACGCCTTTGATCCCAGTACTCGGGAGGTAGAGCCAGGCAGATCTCTGTGAGTTCAAGGCCAGCGACAGGCACCAAAACTACACAGAGAAACCCTGTCTCGGCGGAGGCGGGGGACATCATTTTTCACTATCCCTTCCCAGGCTTATGGCACCGAGTCATAAGAAGTAATAGTAATGGGAAATGGCCAAAATCACACTGGTGTACTTGAGCTTAGTACAAAAGGAAACACGGAGTTATTCTAAAGATACGGTCTATTTCTAAAGTGCCTTCTGAGCCTTGAATATACTGTACAATCACATCTCCAAAGAAAAAGCATTGTACATGAGTTCTAAAAACACTTGCTGAGACAGTAAATAAGTGTGTTCAATTTCCCCGATCAGAGCCCTTCATTCCAATTTGATGCAAGCTGTAAATGAAATGGCTTGGCTGATTCTAAGTCCGTCCCCCATGGACATTTGTTTACATCTCAAAACCACTATGCATAATTGCTGCCTGTGCTTAGGGGAGGCCCAGCTGGGATTACAAGATGTGTTGCAAGGTTCTAGTGAGGTGTGCTCACCAGTTACAGCATGAGCCTGGCACTGCATGGCTACACTCTGTCTACCTTGGCAACTGGATCCATCAGTCTTCCTTCTTCATGCAACTGAGATTTGCCAAAAAGACAGCGGAAGTCTTGGAAAGAACACAAAGCTGTAAAGAACGCTCAGATATGGGATGCCATGATCTAAGAACCTCAAATCCACTCCTGAGATGCCAAGCATGGTTACACAGTAGTTGCTGTGTTCTTCTGAAAAGTCAATGGCAGTACATTTTCACTGGGGGAGGAAAGGGTGAGTAGGGGATGAGTCAGGATCCAGGGCCAGTCATTGATTTCTTTGAAAAATAAAAAAAGGCAATTTGCCTTAATCACTTCCATTACAAAGGAAAAAATGGACCGATTCAGAATGAATAATGATAGAGATAATACATCTTCTACCTTCTTCCCATTTTTAAACATTTTAAATTTAAGGTAAATCTGTTGAATCTTTTACAATTGAGGATACTAATAGTACCTATTCTGTTGGCTATAAAGGGAGATGTCCCCCATAGGTTCATTTATTTGAACATAGTCCATAGTTGGAGGTACTGTTTAGAAAGGTTAGAGAATGTTTAGGAAGTGGAGCCTTACTAGAGGAAGTACATCACTGGGGGCAGGCATTGAGGGTTCAGAGCTGCATCCCACTTTTCTCTGCTTCCTGTTTGTAGTTGCAAATGTGATCTCTCAGTTTCCTGCTCCATCTACCTCTGCCATGCCTTTGCCATCATTATGGATTCTCCCTCTGGAACCATAAGCTCTTTCTTCCGCAAATCACAGCAACAGAAAAGTAACTAATAAATCATCTCAAAGGGTGTCTATGAAGATTATAAATTTTAGAACAGTGTGAACAGCTCTATTAAATTGTTTGATAAATAAAAATAAATAAATCCATTTCGTGCTGCTAATGTTAGTGAAACAAAAGTAAGTAAAACTGGTTTTGTGGTTTGATACACTTTTGCATATTTTACATACACATTTTCTCTATAACTGTGCTATTGAAATAACAGTGTGCAAAAGTAATTTTTAAGACTCAATATATTGTGGAATATTTGACACACATATATTTACTTTATAATTGCAATGTGACCCAAAAGAAGTTGAATATTAGTTGGAGAGTCAACATCATTTCCTACAATTCCACTGATTTATTGTATGTTCTTAGATAAATCATCTCATAACTTTCTGGTCTTATCTATAAAGTGATATAAGCCTATCTCACAAGTATGATCAAAATAATTAAGAAAAGAGGTCACATAAGTCCTTACCCCCATCTTTACTGCTGACAAATACTAATAAAGCAGGTGACTAGATTGAGTCAGATATTGCTGCTATTTTTCTTTATGATCAACCTTTGTCCAATAAAACCCTCTGAGAAGTATGAACAAGGCCTTGAAGTTGGTCTTGTAAGGAATTGTTCCAGGAATAAGACTCAGACCACTGGGGTAAAGGGGTCTACATTTAAACAATAGACCTGCTTCCTAGGTGGCTGGGCCAGCTGAGAGTGAACTTCCCTCACTCCTGTGTGAGGATAATACCTATATTAACGGATCTACACTCTCAGTAATGGGAGTTTCATGATACGGCATTTTACCAACCCCTAGACTACACTGTCAGAACTAAGCCATCACCTTTGGTGATAAACACATTCAAAGAACCTTATGAAAACCTGAAGCACTGGCTGTTTTGTGTGGTTCTCACTTTGGCAGAATAAGCTCAGGAAGGGAGCATTGGAGGGGGCATTGAATCTTTCCCTCTAATCTGATTAATACCCATACCACAGGAGAATGTAGTTTTGTTTGCATGGAATATTTTTTGTGTGGTGCTGGGGATTGAACCAGTGCCTCATGCATGCCAGGCTGTGCTTTACTCCTAGCTTATTTCTATAGGATTCCTTGAGTGAATGGCTCAAGTTTCTTCAGGTATGCATGGGGGGGGGCATCCTTTCATTCCTTCACTGAGGTGTGTACCAAAAGGCCTTTCGTGACAATTTGACAAAATGGTGTTCAACTCAGTTTTCAAATTCTCCTTTATGCCCCCAGTTTGTGATGTAATTCAATCCCTTCTCCTTTCATTTTGTCATATCAGGTCTTGAGAACTAGAATTATATCTGAACTATATTTCTACCACTATTACTGTCAAGGAAGTTAAGACTTAAAAATGTTCCATGAATAAACAAGTGGGGGAAAACACAAATAAGTACCTAGATGGAAAGTCCTCTTGCTCAGGGATAAACATATCACTCAAGAGCTCTCAAAGATGCTGAGTTAATAATTTTCTGCCTCAATATTAACTAAATCTGGGGATGTGGGAGTAGCATTCCATGGCAGAAAATGTACTGAATATACATGAGCCCTGGGTTCTGTCTCCAGCACTGAAAAACAATGAAAAACAAGAAGAAAACAGTCTACATAGATTCTAGAAGGCAAATTATGGGCAAGTGCCTTAAATCTCTTATATGTTTATGCTGTTTAAGATTTTAACCATTATCGCTTTCTTCATTCCATGTCCCAGAATCCCTTTTGCTGGTTTTATTTTTGTCTTAAAATTTTATGTGTGTGTGTGTGTGTGTGTGTGTGTGTGTGTGTGTGTGTGTGTTGTGTTGTGTCTCTTGGGGACCAAGGCTCCCACAATGTGTGTCTAGAGGCCAAAGGACAATTTTATGATGCATGAGGCACTGGTTCAATCCCCAGCACCACACAAAAAATATTCCATGCAAATAAAACTCCATTCACCTGTGGTATGGGTATTAAGGAGATTAGAGGGAAAGATTCAATGGCCCTTGCCTTCCACCTCTTTGTGGGTTCCATGGCTTGAGTTTAGGTCCTCAGGCTTGCTCAGCAAGTGCCTGTAGCCACTGAGCTATTTTACCAGGCTCATCTTCCTGTTTTTTAAGTCAAAGAGAAAAATTTGACATTTGTGTCTCTCTGTTTATTCTGAAAACTGCCTTCCAGCTTATTAAATGCAGCTCACGTATGACACAATATTTCCTTGGTGAATGCAACCAATTTTAGACTAAACTAAACCATATCCTTAGATACACAAAAGTGTGTTCCAGAGCCAGCCTACCCAAGCCACAGAATTCTTTCTCTTCCCCAGTCACTGATGCCCACAAGTGTCATATGTAAATCAGTTATTAGTCACTCAGCTTCTGTCTTTTTTGTCCAAAGCAGATGGCTTTGGAAACCAGACCCTCTAGGCATTGTGAAAACTTTAATAACTTTCTGTTGCTGTGACAAAATACCTGAGGTAAGCAAATTAAAGAAGGAATGATTTATGTTGGCTCAGAGTTTAAGAAGTTTCCATCTGTGGGGACCAAGCTCCATTGCTGTGGTCCAACAATGAGGCCAACACATAGCAGGAATGTGTGATAGAGCAAAACTGCTCATCTCATGCAGTCAGGGGACAGAGGAAGCAATAGCAAAGGGCCAGGAACAGGACTACCTCACTAAAATATGTCATCAGGGACTTACTTGTTCCAACTAGACTCCATTCAGCTATGAATTCGTTAAGGAAAATAAAATTATATCCAAATGATGTGAGAATAAGCTAGGGTCTTATCCTATAAGAATCATTGTGTGCTTATAATGCACAAAACAACCATACTTCAACACAAGCCAAATCACCTGAACCAACCAAGTAAACTTAATTTTTCAAAAGTAGCCTCTATACTGCCAGGTAAACATTTTTATACTCCTCTTGTGGAAATGTATTAGAGACAATATCTGAGTCACACAAGAGAAGCATTTTCATTCCTTGAGTTCAACACCTACTTTACAAAAATACAATAGCATTTGTCCAACCTGTTTCCTACCCCACCCCCAATGCTTGTCAGACTCAGACTACCTAACCTTCTCACAAATTCAACTCACACTCAGAAGACCAAATATTTGCACACTGACTCATAAGAATGGGTTCTGAAGGTAATTTGTAATGAGAAAGGTCTTCCCTGAAATAAATGCATTGCCCCAAAAGGGATGGCATCTAGTTTTACTTAAAGTATGTAAGTTATTTAAATAATGTGGGTTAGAGTGCAGAGAGTTAGTTTAAAGTAGATATTTGAAAATCTAGCCACTTTTATTTCTAAACGTAACAACAAAGATAAAACATCTTAAGCCTATTACAAATAAGCATTTGGAGGTGTAGCTCAGCAGTAGTGACGTGCACAAGACCCTAAATTCTGTCCCCAGAACCACACAAAAAGTCAATTGTAATAAGTAAATAGCCCATGTGGTTACTTTTTATGTATCTCCAAATGAATGTTCCACAATAAAGGCACAGAGCTCAGTGCAGTCGCACAAGCCTGAAATCTCAGCCATCAGAAGGAAGAGGTAGAAATGTGAGTTTAAAGCCAGTCAAGGATGCATTGAAAGGTCCTGTCTCAAAGGGAAAAAGAGGTAAGATGTATATGTATGTAAATAAATATAGATATTTATGTATATCTACAAATTGAAACTGGTGCTTTTTATTCCTTTTAATGTATTATATAATGGAAATGGAGAAGAAGAAATGTAGAGGATAGCAATAAAAGAAGTGAGTAGTTCTGATTAGAGTGAAAGACTGTATCGTGAGCATGGATTTAAAAACGAAGTGGATGCCTTCACTTTACCACAGATTTCACCATCTTAATGTTAAATGTTATTATGAACACATTAAAACCCACAATAATACATTTAAACTCAATGAAAAAGGAATTCACTATCTGATAATGATTCTAGCATACTTAAGATTTCTTTTCTTCTTTCTGTTCTTTGGTATTTGAACATCAAAAACATTCAGTCAGTGGAAGCTAAATTAATGAACTGAAAACTTTAATTTTAGTTCACTAGAACATTTTCCTGGTTGAATTGCCTTTTTAGTAATATAATACCTGATACCATTAAAAATTCTTAAAGTGTCATATACAGAATTCTGCACAGACCCTTAATTAAGTGATTAACCGAAACATTTTTCTGTTCATTTCATAATTACATTCTCAGAGGATCATAATACCATTAGTTTAGTTCAAGACAAATCTCAATCATTGGTGGGAGAAAAACCTCCATCAGAACACAATACTGGAACTCTGAAGCTGCTGGCATTCTTTTGTTTAGAAAGAAGCAATAACAATAAAGCAAGTGAATGTCAGCCAACATAACTAACAAATACTATGAAATCTTCTGGAAGGGAGGGAGAACTTAACTTCTCCTTTCAGTATAGTTTCTGCAAATTCCTTAAGATGACTATATACATGGGAACAGAAAATGGAGAAATGGCCTAAGAAGTACCTCCCATATGCTCATCCCTTTAGGCTCTGGCCTAGGCTAACATTTCATACTTTTTGTTTCACATATTTTATATCCCAACTATTCTAGACAGTTTCTATGTTGTTTAATAATGTTGACAACCATATAAGAGTTTCAATATGCTTTAACTTTGCATACAACAAAATTGCAAGAAGCTTGACCTACAACATGAAATTAACTCGCTTATCCATGATTGCATAGCAATAGTATGATTTGTATTTCATAACAACACTCACATTCAAATGATAGCCCTTCAACATTACAAAATTTCTAGCCAATATATGCAAATGTTCAATTTTATTCATTAGTATGTAAGTCCTGACTGGCCCATGAAAGTTGATTTTGCTTTTGTTTAAGACATATGTAACACAAAGAGTAAATTTAAAATAGTATTTTATTTAAAGTTCAGTTAGCTGTGATTTCTTCTAATTCTAAAATTGCAAGTTAAAAGAAACACTTTCACTAATTAACAAAAGAATGTTATTTATATAGCATATGTTCTCAGGTCACAGTAAAATCATGTCAAAAATCAACCACTAACATCTTTCTAAAATGTCCTTGAATGAATCAAGAAAAGATATCAGCAAAAAAATTTATCAAAAAACTTCTGAAATTTCCTTCTATGAGTTTTTAAGCAAACAGTGTATTTTCAGTATAATATTTGTATTAATACTTTGAGGATTTTAAGCAATGTATTTCACCTCTACTTCTCTCCCTAATGTCTCCCACATCACCCCTACCAACTTCCAACTTCATGGCTTTTTTTTTTTTTTTTAAAGATAATACACCATTTCCCATTTGGGTTGATCATATACTCATGGGACATTCACCTAATGTTGATTGACCTACTATGGGCCACATTATTGAAGAAAACTGACTCTTTTTTCCTCCAGCAACCATCAATGCAGGAATGCTGACTGGCTTGGTCTTGTGCAAGAAACCATGGCTACAGTAAGTATCGGAGTGCAGAGGTCCATCCCATCATGTCTAGAACACATGTATTTGCAGTAGTCCTCCCTTATCTCCAGCTCTTACAACCGTTCTGCCCCTTCTTCCATGATGGTACCTAAGCCTTTGCTGGGGATAAGCAATATTTTTAAATAATTAGCTTTTGCAGAACTCTAGGTTGCTATAAGCATATTTTTCATAGCTCTGAAAAATGATATGCCATGTGGATAATAATATGAACAATTCTCAAATGGCTATAGTGATACAGAGAAAATAAACTTTCAGACATGAATTTTACTGAATGACATTTCATGATTTTAAATAAGTCAATTCTTCAAGAAAATATGGTGATTATATACAAATAGCCACCTAACTGAGTTCTAAAATGTGTAAATCTGACAGGATGGACAGGAGAAATACTTCAGCAACAGTAGTTTGAGTCTTCAACATGTACCTCACATGAAAAAATGTATAGAACAACTAGGTCAAGATGACAATAATGATCATATTCAAAGTAAAATACTTTGCCAACCATGACTGGTTGGCCCTAACAGTCTTCTATACAACATGTCACTCATCAAGAGTGCTCCAAGAGCACATCAAGTCTGAGCATAAACTATAAACTAGATTTTAAAATGAATCCTAGTAAAGCCTGAAGGGCTAAAAATATGCAAAGTGTGCCCACTCACACCAATCAGGTACTAGTAAGAATGTGTAGAAAACTACAAATGGATAAAATGAGTTTAAGGGAAAAATTATGCGACTGTTCTGAGATGAATGTACAAGAAAGAAAAACAATGGAATGTCACAAAACTGTGGATAGAGGGAAAATGTGTGTGTGTGTGTGTGTGTGTGTGTGTGTGTGTGTGTATTAGTTAAAAACTGAGAAATGAGGTCTGGAGAAATAGCTCAGTGGTTAAGCACACTGGCTGCTTTTTCAGAGAACTCATGTTCAGTTCTCAGCACCCACATAGCAGCTCACAACTTTCTGCAACTCCAGTTCAAAGTGAACTAATTTTGTCTTCTGTCCTCAGGCACCAAGCATGAATAGGTCCATATGCATTCATGTGGGCCAACACTCATATGCATACAATTAAAAAATTGATCTTGAAAGAAACCTAAAGAAATAAAAAGAGACCCAGAATAAGTAACCTGATTTTAACTTAAGAACAATAAACTAAACTTACCATATGCAGAAAGAATAGAATAATAATAGAAAAGACAGTAATGAACTAAAGAACAGAAAACCAATGGGTAAATACAATAAAACTAAATATTAGTTCCTTGCAACAACAACAAAAATGGAATATCTTCAGAGAGTCCAAGAAAAGGGAAGATTTATATTATTAAGATCAGCATTAAAAAAGGGATTTATGGACTGGAATTTAGTCCAGTTATAGAGTGACTACATAAGATGTGTGAAGCCACTGGATCTAATCTCCATCACTGTAAACAAACAATAAGAAATAAAGCAAAACTACAAGCATGATGTTACTATGAACCTTGTAAAAATAAAAAGGTGGCAAGAGCATGTTATGAACAACTGTAAAGTAGATAAAATGGATAGATTCTTATAGAACACAGCCACAGAAATGGACTCGAGAACTACAACATCTGAATGTATGAATATACATATAACAAATACAAAACAACAATTTCAAAACAAGAAAGTAAAACTTAGTTTCACTGAACTTATACATAGCTTCAGTATTGGAATTTTTCACAAAACATCAGCACTAATCTAACAAAATTTTCCCAAAGACTCAAAAGCATACCTCTCTGTTGGGTAATCCTGTAAGTTACTATTATCCTCATAACAGAGCTGGTCAGAAGCATAATAAGAAAAATAAAATGTAGACCAATATCTATCATCAATATAGTTGCAGCAGTTTCCACCAAAATACCATCAAAGAGAATCTAGCAGCACATGACAAATGTTATCCACAATAACTAAGTGGGGGTTATATCAGCAGCATAACGTTGAATCAACAAATATTCAATGTAATATATATGGTTGATAAAGAAGGAGAAATGACATATTCACATCAAAATATTCAGAAAGTATAATCGACATAGTCCAATGTCTTACACACAAACACTCAACAAGGTAAAAATGGAAAGGAAGCTTGTTGATAAAGAATATTTAAAAAAACACCATTAATAGCATGTTTAATGTTAAGATAATAAGCTTTCCTCATAAGATTAGAAATAAAACTTTATCTCCTCTTGCCAGTTCAATTCAACACTGTATTAAAGGTCTCAGCCAGAGCAATTAGATGAAAAGACCTACAAAATGCATCCAGACTGAGAAGGAATAAGGGAAACATTTTGACTTTAGATGACCATCATCTTGAACAAGGAAATACTAGGGGATTCACAAGAAAACTGACAACCCCTAAGTCAGCTCAGCCAATTTGTAGGACACATGGTTAAAAACCACATCGGTGCCCATATATGTACAATGAAGCAAAGTTTTTAGTATCTTGACACATATTTTTAATGTGTCTGAGTGTGTTGCCTGTATATATGTATGTACATCGTGTGTATGACTGGTGTCTATGGAGATCAGAAGAGGATGTTGGATCCCTTGGAACTGATACAGATAGCTGTGAGTTCTAGAACTGTAGTTACAGGTGGCTGTGAGCTGATATCTGGGTACTGGGAACTGAACCTAGGTCTTCTTCAAGGGCATCCAGAAATGCTCTTAACTGCTAAAGCACCTCCCCAGCCCCACTGAAAACTTTGGGAAACTGCTTGAAAGTAATTAAGACATCTTTTTTTAAATTTTTTATTTTATTTTTCTTTATTAAAAAAATTGTTTTTTGGTTTTTCGAGACAGGGTTTCTCTGTGTAGCTTTGTGCCTTTCCTGGAACTCACTTGGTAGCCCAGGCTGGCCTCGAACTCACAGAGATCCTCCTGACTCTGCCTCCCGAGTGCTGGGATTAAAGGCGTGTGCCACCACCGCCCAGCTCTTTATTAAAATTTTAAGACATCTTAAACAAAAGAAAAAATCTGTGCTCATCAATTGGAATATTTAATAACTTTAAATGGAAAACCTTTTCAAATTCTTCTATAGATCCAATGCAATATTTATCTGACACCCAGCTTCCTCTTGTACAGAAATGGTTAAATTTATCATAAACTCCCTATAGGACCAAAATAGTCACAGATAATATAAATCAATCTTTAGAAACAAGAACAAAGTCAAAGATCTCATGCCTCTATGGTTCCCCAGTTAGTCCCTAGGCACAGTGATGAAGTCTGTATGGATCCGACATAACAATAGATATGTAGATCAATAGAGTTGATTTGAGCAATAAGAAATAAACTTGTATATTTCTAGTAAAAAGATATTTGACAAGAAAGCCAATTCAATAAAGAAATGAATAATACTTTAAAGAAATCTTGTTAGAACAGTTAGATATCTATACATAATCGAACAAGGTCAAAACCTCTCACCATATACAAAAGTTAACTCAGAATACAAAATAGATTAAACACATGAATTTTAGAAAGAAAATAAGAAGTTTGTAGGAAAAAAACAAGATGTAAACCTTTGTGAAGTTGGGTTAAGCACAAGTACCCTCCACAAAACCCCACAAAACTTAGTTGATCATAATTGAAAGCATTCTGCATTGTAATTATGTATACCAAATTGGAGTGAAGGGAGGGAACAGTTAAAAAGTCCAGCTAGCTTTGAAAGAGAACAAGGAGTGGTGTATGGGAGGGTTTAGAGGGAGGAAAGAGAAAGGAGAAATTATAATCTCAAAAGTAAAAGAAAAATATCAAAAATTATAATTGTAATTATTTCAATGGTTATTTTTAAAGAAAATAATATTTGAAGGAAATATGAGAAAATAACAAACTGATAAGCTACATGGTAGATGATATTGTTTTCTATATTTTCTCTATCTTTAAAATATTTAAATTTTTTCATATTCCATAAACTCAATAAAACTGGAAATCCTTTTAATCACAATGTACATTCCTCAAATTTCAGGTAAGTTGATATTTTAACACAAAAACCAAGAGATTTAATCCTTTGATTATTAAGCTGCACAGTTAAAATGAAATATTATTGACGTCAACATGGATTAACCTTCTATTACCGTTGTAGCACATTACCACAGGTATAGTAGCTTAAAACTTATTATCACATAGTTCTAGATGTCAGAAACCTGAGATGAAATAAAAGTATCTGCAGGAAAAGGTTTCTTCTGCAAGCTCTAAGAGCAAAAGAATTCTTTCGGCCTTGTCCAGCTTTTTTAGTCCACCTGCATCTTCCTTCATCTTCAAAACCAGAAGGGGGATTTTGGCCCCACCTCTCTCTAGACACACACACACACACACACACACACACACACACACACACACACACACACACCTGAACTCCCAGTCCCATTGCTTTCTGTTCATCTTGTAAGTACTCTTGTGATGGCTACTCGTCTAATCCAGGATAATTTCTTCATCTCAATATCATGTCTTAACCATGTGCTATTTTTCACAATTTCTGAAGCTTGGGTTGTGGAGGTATTTGGAAGTGGTACTTGTTTAATCTACTATTGGGTCTGTTTTAAGCTTAAACAAAAGTCATTAATAATAACAATAAATAAAAAAATTGAAACTGTTTTGAAGGCCTGGGGAGATGGCTCAATGAGTAAGAGCCTTTGCTGCACAAGCATAAGAATGTGAGTTCAACTCCCCAGAACCCATATCAAAAAGCTGAGTGTGACTGAGCATACATCTGTAACTCCAGTGTCTTACTAGAGGGGTGGGGAACAGGAGGATCATTGAGGCTTTCTAGCTGCCAGCCTAGCTCCAGATTCAATGAGAGACTGTGTCTTAAAGAAGTAAGGTGGAGAGTGATAGATCATGTTTCACAAATCCTAAATGGTCTTATAATAAAAACCCAGAGTCGGATATTGGGATAAATGCTGAAAGATCAGAGGAAACAAGCCACAGCCACTTCTCACCTCACCAACTCCTCAGTCGATCCCGTCTCCACGGATCCTGTCTCCATGAGTCCTTAGACTGAATGCCTCTGAATCCTCAGTCGAAAGGGCCTCAGTTCCTGTCTCCTCTTGCCTCATATGTCTTTCTCCACCCAGCCTTATCATTTCCTGTGGTAACCTTCCTAGTGCTGGGATTAATGGTGAATGTGTTTCTGGTAGCAAAGGCATGAGATCTCAGGTAATGGGATTAAAGGTGTGTATCACCACTGCCTAGCTCTGTTTCCCTCTTAGACTGGATTAATCTTGTGTAATCTAGGGTGGCTTTGAACTCACAGATATCCAGACAGATCTCTGCCTCTGCTACCTGAGTTCTAGGACTAAAGATGTGTGCCATTACTGCCTGATCTCTATGGCTAACTCTGTGGCTAGCTCTGTCCTCTGGTCTTCAGGCAAACTTTATTTTTTACATTACAAATATATTATCACACAAGTATGTTGGGCATGCCTTTATTGGTGTATGTCTGTAGTCCTAGTATTTGTGAGGTAGAAGCAGGAGGATCAGGAGTTCAAAGGCAGCCTCGGCATGTAGTGAGTTTGAGGCCAGCCTGAGATCATAAGATCCCATCTCAAAAACAACAACTGTAGGCAAATATTCCTGTCCTACCAGCCTGCTCCCAAATAAATGCACAGAGACTTCTTATTCATTATGAAAACTAGGTCGATAGCTTAGGATTGTTTCTAACTAGTTCTTAAAACTTAACCCACTCTATTCATCTATATGTTGCCATGTGACTCATGGCTTTTACCTCTTTTCTTGCATGTCTGTTTCCTCTTGTCCACTGGCAATTCTTCCCTTCTTCTTCCCAGAGTTCTATGTCTGGCTCTCCAACCTATACCTCCTGCCTAGTTAATGGCCGGTTAGATTTTTATTAAACCAATTAGAAGGTGCCTTGTCAAAGACACATCTTCACAGTGTACAAAGGATTATTCCACAACAAATGACAACAAAAAGGAGTGCTGGGGAGATGCTTCCACCGCTAAATTGCTGTACTGGAGCAAGGACCTGAGTTCAATCCTCAGAACCCATTTAACAGCCCGGTCTGGTGGTGTGCTCTTGTATCCCAGGACTGGGGAGGCAGAGACAAGCAGATCTGTGGCAATTGCTGGCCGGCCAGCCTAGCCTAGTAAGAGGCTCCAGGCCGGAGAAAAACTGTGTCAGTTAAGGAAGGCTTGTTATCTTCTGGAATCCCTCCATCACCACCCCCACACACATAGTAAAAATAAATAAGAGAAACCAAAAAGAAGAAAATAAAGTCCTTGGCAAAACAGATTTCTGGGTTTCAGGTTACTTTTACTGTAACTTGTATTCCTAGAAAGGGGATGGAGTGACTAGAATAGCTTTATTTTCGGCAGCAAATCCATCCAGGTGAGCTACCTTTCCGCCTCTGTACATGCCCTGTGCGACTGCACCTGTGGGCCAGCATGGGCTTTGCAGAGTTTCCAAGCAGGATGGAGACTGCCAAGGATTCGGCGGCTACCATCTGAGAAACTGTGGTGGGTGCACTCCAGCACACTAGTATACTTGAATTCCTTCTCCTCCTTAGGTGGCTCTAACTTGGACAGCTCGAGACCAAATGGGAGAGGCCTGCTTACAGACCAAAGCTCTGGGACCAGGTGTCTGGAGAAACCAGAAAACTCCCTCACAAGGTACAGGAACTGAGGTTTTTCGGCTGAGGGCTCAGAGGCATTCAATCATAGGATTCGTGGGGTTGGTGAGGTGAGAAGTGGCTATGACTTGTTCCTTTGTCTCTCTGGTCTTTCAATATTTACCCCAATATCAGGCTCCAGGTTTTTATTAAGACCATTTAGGATTCGGGCAACAATCAACCTCCTCTGGGTACACACACACACACACACACACACACACACACACACACACACACCACATTTACCACCACACATAATTTAAAAAGAATTAGAGAAAATGATTTGGGCATTACATAATTATTCCCTTTTGATTTTTCAAAGACAATGTTGAGGAGCAAAGAATGGACAGGTAAAAACTGAGAGTAGACATTAAGTTTCAGGATGAGTCACACCTAAAAAGATGAGCATGTTATCTAAGTAAAGACCATGCTAGATTGATTATTACTATTTTGCTCTCTAGAAAAATATTTTTAAATATATTATTTATATATTATTTATTATAGCTATATTATATAATATATATAATTATATGTCAAGTATTATTTTATATTAATTATAGATATATACAGAGAGATCTGCTTATATATTTTAAAGAAGAGAAAGCTTTCCCTTTAGTCAAAGGGAAAAACTATTATCTGAAAAGTGATAGCTGAATGGCTACCTGCTATGGATTGAGTATGGTTTCACCTTTACAAAGCTCAAATTGATGTCACTTGACAATGTTGAGAGGTGGAGCCTAGTGGAATGTGTTCGGGCCACAAGGATGGAGTCTTTATGATTAAGAAGACTGGATTGGTTACCTAAAGAAGAAGAGTTTATGAAGCAGTCTCTTCTCATGTTCTAGCCTCCTTTACCACAGAACTCCTCACTCTCCTGTTCTCAAAAATGAGTGAACATCACACAGAATGTCACGAGATGCCAACACCATGTTCTTGGATTTCCTAGACTCCTGAACTGTGAGTCAAAATAAGTCCCTTTTCCTTATAAATTACTAAAGGCCATAACTACATCCTGAAATGGCAATAATAGATATTTTTAATAATTATAACAACAACAATAAGCTAGGCAGTGGTAGCGCAAGCCTTTAATCCCAGCACTCGGGAGGCAAAGGCAGGTGGATCTCTGTGAGTTCGAGGCCAGCCAGGGCTACAGTGTGAGTTCCAGGAAAGGCGCCCAAGCTACACAGAGAAACCCTGTCTCGAAAAAACAAAACAAAACAAAACAAAAAAAAACAATAATAAGTGTAGCAGTAATTAGCATTATTTGAGTTAGTATGAATATACTTCTAAAACACTTGGATTAGATATTTAATTTCTTTCTCAAAATAGCTCAAGAAAGAAATTACAAGGACTTTTCTTTGACAGAGGAGGAACATATATGTTCGATAAATCAAGTGACTTATCCAACAACACTACTAAATGGCAGGGATATGTCAAGATCCAAAGCTGTCAAGTCTAGAGCCTGCTCTGGGAATACAATTGTGAAATATCACTGATATTGCAATATTCTAATGGAAAGAACACTGGGGAAATTTCTAGAAGGGAAGTATGCAAGCCCTTGAGATGGTATCTTCAGGAAATATGACTAGTTGATTGGATCCAGATGTACTTCCCTAAGTTAGAATATTAAGGGTGATAAACAATGTAGTGTGTGTTGAGGGCATTGTTGGGTGAAATCACTGCAAAAAAGATAAATTATGCAAAAGCCCTCTGGTGGAAGTACACTAAAGGATGAAAACAGTGATTATAGGGCTGGAGAGATGGCCCAGTGCTGAAGAACACTTCCTACTCTCCCAAAGGACCTGAATTTTTTACAGCACCCACATCAGGTGACTACCAACTGCTTGTAGCTCCAGCTTCAGGGGATCTGATGCCTACTTTTGGCCTCCACAGGCACTGCGTGTATGCCCACATATAGACATAAAATATACATTATTAAAAATAAGATGAACCTTTAAAATATAAATAAAACAATGCTTAATGTATGTAGAAGGTAGTGGATATAGGAAAATATGTCATGCACTAAAATGAGAGGTCTGAGCAGAGTTCAGGTCCTAGAAGGTTGTACATGTAAGGGTTGATACTAAAGTAGTGGTCCTGAACTGATGACTGCCATGGGGTATCTTTCTGTATGCTGTAAATATGTGTTGCTATGACTGGTTAATAAAGAAGCTGCTCTGGCCTATGGTGAGTCAGGCTATAGCCAGGCAGGAAGTCCAAGAGAGAGACAGAAACAGGAAATGAGAGGCAGAGGAGACGTCAGCCTGCTGCCCGAGGAACAACATGTCAGCAGACCTGGGTAAGGCATGGAACACATGGCAAAACATAGATTAATATAAATGGGTTAATTTAAGATATAAGAGCTAGCTAGCAAGAGACCTGCCATAGACCATACAGTTTGTAAATAATATTAAGCCTCTGAATGATTATTTTATAAGCAGCTGTGTGACCGTGGGTGGGAGAGATTCATCCGGACCGTGGGGCCGGGCAGGAACAGACAAACTTCCAGCTACAGATGACAATTTTACTCCCCCATTCAGGAGACAAGACAATGTCTGTAAACATTTTTGTTATCTCAAATGAGAGTGGGCTGTTACTGGTTAGTGAGTGGAGGCCAGGGATACTGACCAACATCCTACAGTGCACAAGACAGGCTTTAAAGAATATTTGGCCCTCAGTATCAGTGGTGCTGAGATGAGAAGCCTTGTTCTAAAGTAATGGGAAAGTCTTAAATAGATGAGTGGCCAAATATCCCATCTATTTTAAGATGAATGTTTCACATTGTTTATGTCTGATGTCATTGTGGAGAATTGATGGTGGAGATCAATGGCTGAGGACAGGTAGACTTACCATGGAATTTTCATAGAAGTTATGACAATGGTAAAGAGACAAGATGAACTGCCAATCTCTCGTAATCAGATTGGTAACTACCCCAATTGTCACCATAGAATCTTCACCCAGTAACTGATGGAAACAGATGCAGAGATCCACAGCCAAGCATTGGGCCGAGCTCCGAGAATCCTCCTGAAGAAAGGGAGGAGGGATTGTATGAGCCAGGGAGGTCAAGGTCATGACAGGGAACCCACAGAAGCAACTGACCTGGGCTCATGGGAACTCACAGACTACGGACCAACAGTTAGAGCGGCTGCATGGGACAGGCCTAGACCCTCTGCATATGTGTGACAGTTGTGTGGCTTGGTCTACTTGTGGGACTCTTGGCAGTGGGAGCAGGGCCTATTCCTAACACTTTGGATGGCTTTTAGGAACCTGCTCCTAATGTTGGGTTGCCTTGCCCAGCTTCAATACAAGGAGAGGAACTTAGTCCTACCTCATCTTGATATGCCATGCTTTGTTGACACCCATGGGAGGCCTGCCCCTTTCTGAGCAGAAATAGAGGAGGAGTGGATTGGGGGGGTGGGTAGAGGGAAAGTGGGGGAGGCAATGGGAGGAGAGGAGGGAGGGAAAACTGTGTTGGAAAGTAAAATAAATGAAAAAATTTAATTAATAAAAAATAAAGCAAGGTTTTGAAAGGACCCATGTTCTATTTCAAAGGACTTCCTGAGGGATTATAGAGGCAGTGCTTAAGGAACAAAAAGAATCAAAGAGAATGTACACATTGTTTGGCTTTAGCTGATGGGTGGATGATGAATGGAGAGGTACAAATGGAGGAGAAAAGAATCTGTTTCCTTCTAGTAACCTCTAACATCATCAAGCAAATTCAGCATACACTGCTCTTTCCTGGATTCCTCACAAGTCCCAAAATCAATATCCCCATTTTCAGTCATGTACCCTCAGTTCATTCTTCAGACAGCTGCCAGCATTGATCACTCAAAAACATAAATTAGATATGACTATTGTGACTTTAAAGATCTCCCAGAAATTTCTCATGGCACTAATGGTAAAACCAAAGTCCTCACCATGACTGTATGTGATATGTATCTTGCCTATTTTTCTACCATCTCCTATACTCTTCCCATAGTCACCACTTTCCAGACACACTGTGGTCTCACTGTGCTTTGGCCTTGGGGTCTTGGCTCTTGGCTCTTGCTGTTGCCCTGGCTGGGCTGGTCCTTTTGCTCCACTATTCTCAATATTCTCCTAACCGTATCTTTCCTAACTTCAAAGCTTTAGTCTGAATGTCACTTCCTCAAAGAGGACCAACTTTTACTCTGTTTATTAACCATACAGAAGAGAATAAGGGTTAGTTCCCACCATGACAGTGGCGCTGGCTGGCCAGGCTGTACCAGCCACTGAGGCAGTTACGTCATCACCTGCCGTCAGATACCTTTTGTCAGCTTTGCGACACTCGAACCGTTTAAAAGTGCTGGTCCATTACAGTCCCTCTTCCTTTTGCCTCTCTTCTTCCTCTTGTCTCTCTTGTCTGTCTGACTCTCTCATGTCCCCACTCCGAGTCTGCCTTTCCCTCTTTCACTCTCCCCCTCCCCCAATAAACCTTTTGCACTAATTCTGTTGGATGTGGTGTGTTAGCTTATTGGCATACCTTAGCAGGGCTTGCCCAAAGGACCCACTTAACCTTTCTTAAAAAAAAAAAAAAAACAAAAACAAAAAACAAAAAAAAACCCTCTTAATTAGTTGTATACCTTCTCCACACTTCAGAATATTCATCAATACACTGAAGATCAAAGACCTCTTAGTAAGCAAATGGAAATTTCAATACATGATTCTGAGAACACTACATAGGCATTTGGAATAAAGAAAAAGTGGGATTCACTTTATACATCGTACATAATGATAAATTCTGTATGGATCATATAGGAATATAAATGTAAACCAAAAAAAGTCCTAGAGGGAGACACAAATGAACTCCTCTGTAGCTAGAGTTTTAGAGTTTTTCTCTCCAGGTCCCACCAAGCCCTGGCAGTCCCGTAGCCCACTTATAAAATAAACATACAGACGCTTATATTATTTAAACTGCTAGGCCATTAGCTCAGGCCTACCATTGTCTAGCTCTTACTATTATACTCAGCCCATTTCTATTAATCTATATGTTGACATGTGTTCTGTGGCTTTACCTGTACCTTACATCTTCCTTGTCATGGCGGTGGCTGGCAGTGTCTCCCTCTCTGCCTTCCTGTTCTCTCAATTCTCCTCTCTGTTAGTCCCACCTATACGTCCTGCCTGGCTACTGGCCAAACAGTGTTTTATTTATTAACCAATCAGAGTAACACATTTGACATACAGAACATCCCACAGCACTCCTCTTTGATGGATGTGTAGGGAAAGACCTAGTTATAGTACAGAATGATATAAAAGAACATTTGACTACATTGAAACACACATGCATACAAAGTTGCACCATAAATAAGAAAAATGGCAGAAAATACTTGCAACCTATACCATAAAGACTGATAACTTTACCATAAAGAATTGTAAAAGTTTAAGAAAAAATTTGAAACCCTTATTATAAATGTGTTAATAACACAAACACCCAATTCATCAAAAATTTAAGTAGCCCTTAAACATGTGAAAAGATAGAGAACTTCCCTTATAATAGGAATATGCTAAGTAAAATTGCACTGAATATCAGATTAGCAGAGGCTAAAAAGTCCAACAAAAGACTCTGATTGGCAAAGCTATGCATAAAAAGACATATACCTGTATTGATGGTCATCAAGAAAATTGGTACCACTCTTGAAGAGAATTTGTCAGTATCAAATTAACCTAAATATAGATTTGACCTAGTAACCCCACTATATCTTGAAGATTTGCTTTCATTAATACAAAAAGAAGTGCAAAGTTATTCATCACAGTGTTGTCTGAAACTGCAAAATATTGAAGTGGTTGTATAAACTATGGTACACCCATATACCACAGTACTATGAAGTTCTGTAAAATAATTTTGTGTTTCTTGTTTTTGATCGCTGTTTTGTTAGTTTTGAATTTTTTGACAGAGTCTTAACCTTGTAGCCCAGGCTGGCCTTGAACTTGCTATGTAGTCCAGGATGCTTTCAGCCTCACTATCCTCCTTGCCTCATCTTGGCCTCAGCTATCCCAGTGCTGGGATTATAGGCATATGCTACAATATCCAGACATATAGAAACTTGTAAAAAAAAAAAGTTATATATAACAACATTACATACTGTAAAAAAGTCAAAATCTACAAAGATTTGGGAGTAATCCTAACATGGAATATTTACAGAACTAAATCAAACAACTTTTATCTGAAAAGGACTAACATAATAATTCTGAAGGCAGAAAAATAGTTAAGATGTCTGTTTCATGTTTAAAGAGCAGTATACAAATACTAAAAATACTTTCTCTGAAGAGCTATGTGAATATAAATTCTTTTCTTAAGTTATTTTATGATTTTGTAGATAAACTTTGGATGCTAAATCATTTTCCATTGACTTTACAGTTGCAAATGTATGCGCTATTTTGCTACCAGGCAGACCTAAGTTCAAGGAAAGATTTTCTTTAAGAGGTAATTCTACTACAAAAGCAATATAGGCAGGCCATGGTAACTCACATTTGGCTCTAAAATAAACTCTTTTCTTCCCTTACAACCAATGTCTGATCTGACATAAGGCCTACTCCAAGAGATGGAACCTGTACTCAACACTTCTTGAATGACAAGGAACCTGAGACTAGATAGCCCAGGAACCTAGGATAAAATACTACTGGTAAAGAAGAAAAAGTAGTGATAAATGACTCCTAATGATATTCTGCTGTACATGCTATACTCAGAGATTAGTGTCTTGCTCAGCGATCATAAGAGAAGTTTCCTCCTGCAGCAGTTGGGACCAGATGCAGAGACCCACTGCCAGACATTATGCAGGGGAGGAAGGGAGGGAACGGAAGGAGGGAGGGAGGAAGGGAGAGAGAGAGAGAGAGAGAGAGAGAGAGAGAGAGAGAGAGAGAGAGAGAGAGAGAGAGAGAGAGAGAGAGAGAGAGAGAGCTTGTGGAACACATCCCTCTAAATGGGAGGTCTCAATCAAATCCCACCTGTAGGGAAAGAAGGCCAGCCAAAGAAACACCCTGACCAGAGCCAAAGAAACACTTTGGCCCTAGAACCAGAGCCAAAGAAACACATCTTGACCCTGAAACCAGAGCCAAAGAAACACACTTTGGCCCTAGAACCAGAGCCCGTGAAAGAAACACACCCTGGACCTGAAACTCAAAGGGCTAAAACAGGCCAGTGAAAGAAACATACTTTTGGCCCTGAAACCAGAGCCAAATCTGCCTCTGACCAACTGAGCATGAAACCAACGAATCCCTGAGCAAGAAAATCAGCCAGTCTCTGAGAAAAAAACAAAAAACAAAACAAAGAAACAAACAAACAAAAAACAACCAATCCCTGAGTATGAAATCTAGCCAATCTAAACTTGTCCAAACTCAAGGGGATTGAAATCTGATCAATTCCCACCCTAAAAATCTTCTCCCTGGAAAAACTCCGCCCCTGAGAACCTCTGTATAAGCCCTGATCCTGTTCAGTTTGCAGCTGCCTTTTTCTACCCTGGCAGAGGCAGCCACTCCCCTGGATTCTTCCCTCCCAAGAACTCTCTTAAATGAGGTTTGGGTGAGGCCTACTTTCTCAGGAGCAGAGATGGAGACTTGGGCAGATCAGAGGCTAGCTAGGCTGTAACACTTTCCCAGGGGAAACCTTCCCCTGGTGGAGCCGAGTTGTTACCCTCAGGGGACCTGAGCAGAACTGTAACAACTTCGCTGGGGAAACCCTCCCTTGCCAGGGCAGAGTTGTTATGTTGAGGAAACCTTTCCCTGGAGCAGGACTTGTAAGCTGCTAAGCTTATGGTGACTTTGTGGCACGACTTGGCTCCTGACTGCCAGGATCCCTTTCCATCTGAGCTGCAACGCTTACACCTCCCATCGGAGCTCATGGAACCCCGAGGAACAGGAAAGAGTGTAAGAACCAGAGGTGATGGAGGACACCAGGAGAACAAGACATTCTAAGACAACTGAACAAAAGTCATATGAACTCCGAGACCGAAGCAGCAAGCACAGGGTCTGTGGGCCTGCCTCCAGCCTCTGTTTATATATTACAGCTTTCAGTTTAGGATTGTTATGGGACACCTTCCTGAGTGTGAATGAGTGGGTCTCCGACCCTTGGGCCTTCTCTTGGGACTCCTTTCCTTCTGCTGGGTTGCCTTGTCCAGCCTCAATGTGATGGTTTCTGTTTTGTCTCACTATATTTTATTTTGTCATGTTTTGTTGTTATCTCTTAGAAGCCTGTTCTTTTCTAATGAGAGATTGAAGGGAGAGGATCCAGACGGGAGGGGAGGTTGGAAAAACAGGGAGGAGTAGAGGGAGGGGAAATTATAGCCAGTCTGAATTGTCTAAGAAAATAATCTATTTTCAATAAAAATGGAGGGAAAAGAAACATAAGAATAAAAACAATTTAAATGTTCAAGGCCTGTTAAACTATGATTGTGACTCCAAATGCCTTCGGTATGCTTTAAGTCAGGCATAAAAATTGCCTCTCCCAACTTATGAAATGTCTACTTAACATCCAAGACAACTGAAACCTCCCCAAACTCCAATTCTATGTATTATCTTGTCCTTTTGAAAAAAGAAAAAAAAAATCAAGCAGCAAATGACTTCACCGATTTGTTTATTTACATCTTTATGACAGGGGCATTCAATGTGGAATTTACAGGGTAACTTTGGTGAGTCATTTCCTTCTTTCTACTATATGGATCTTGGAGATTAAATTTGGGCTTTAGGATCAAGAATTTTTTACCTTCAGAGTCATCTCACCCACCTACTTTCAATTTTTAAATAAAAGCGTTCTCACCTAACAAATGAGATAAGAGAACATTTTTTTTCCTCTAAAAGCTTGTGTTTGGAAAACAATGAAGCATGTCCTATTAATGAGACTTGTCTTATTTCTCTTCTGCTTTCCAGAAAAGTCGAATTCTCCTTGGCTTTAGCTCTGTACTTTTGGCAGTTCGGTGGTTAGCTTCTCGGTTTGCCTCTTTAGCCTGTTGGTCCTTCATTCCTCTTTTCTCTCTGGTTTGTACTTTTCCCCTGAGGGTTTATTCTTTCCTACTGCTGTTTTGGCTTTCCACATTTCCTGGCAAAAGTTTGGGTGCAAAGGTTCAAGCCCACTTTTTGGGCTCTTCCATCACAGAGAGACTTTGCAAAGCTCGGCTGCTGGGCCACTGCTGGTCCTCCCCCACCATTAAATAACCTTTGGAGTACTATTTGGACAGTATGACCTTGGGGTACAGCTGAAAGAACTCTAAACTAATATTGAATTCTAGTTGGTAGACTTCTTTTTCTCAAAGGAGTGGGATAGTAATACTGAAATTACTTTCTGTGTATTCTGGGACTGAACAAATAAGTAAATACAATGTGGATCAAGAAAGTTAGATTTCTTATTGTCACAGGAGGCAGCTACAAATATGAGAAGTGGGAAAAGCAGAATCATCAGTTGGGAGGTAAAGACAGGAGGATCAGGAGTTAAGGTCATCCTTAGCTACATAGTCAACTTGCAGTACGTGAGACCAGTTCTCAATCAATCAATACACCTAGAGATAGATGTAGTTACACACACACACACACCACACACACACACACACACACACACACACACGATTTTCTAGTTCTTTTGATCAAGAGGACCTAGAAGAAATGAGCATTCCAAAGGCCCTGATCTTGATTTCTAAATACTGAAAGAAATCATGACTCTTTTTATTGATGTCTGATTTCAAGAGTAGGACAGGAAAAGGACAAGATGAATCTGGAATATACTGGTGTGCCAGAAAGTAAGACACTGGTCCAACCTGATAGAGACATGTCAAAAGAAAACAGGAGTCATCTTTCCAGTGTTTCCATTTGACCAAATCAGGTGCAGTTTGAGCTTCTAAGTAGATGTCAGTTAAAATTACAATTTGTTAAATAAAATAAGAATCAAAAAGTTCACACTAATATAATTAAAAACCAACCAAGGATGATCTATTTTGTTTGTTTGTTTTGTTTTTCGAAACAGGGTTTCTCTGTGTAACAGTCCTGGCTTGTAGGGGACCCGCCCCCACTTGTTTCCCCAGGGTACTTTTGAGCAGGAAGAAGTGGGAAATATTTAGGTAGAAATAAAGAGGAGAGAGACAGATAGAAACACAGGATAGCCTTAGGAAGGCCTGGTTCAAAACCCATCAGCCCATTCTGTCTCTGCTAAAGCGCTTTTAAAGGAATGCCAAGGGGTGGAGCAAAAGACCTCCCCCTTGCAAGATCAAAAGCATACCTCAAGGCACAGCCAAGTGCAGACCCTTCCAAACACCTGGTAACCACACATATGGTCAATCCATCCCCTTATGCAGCCCTGCTGTGTAAAACAAGCTCACATCTCACTAGGAAACCTCTGTGGACCCCAACACTGGCTATCCCAGAACTCACTATGTAGACCAGGCTGGCCTTGAACTCACAGAGATTCACTTGCCTCTGCCTTCACCTCCCACCAAGAATGATCTTCTTAATGTAGGTACCAGCAAAGAAATGTAGAGCAATAATAGAATTAGAAATGTCACTATGTGGCAGCTATTAAAGTAATAATTAATTGCCGGGTGGTGGTGGTACACACCTTTAATCCCAGCACTTGGGAAACAGAAGCAGGTGGATCTTTATGTGTTCAAGGTCAGCCTGGTCTACAGAGAGAGTTGCAGGACTGCTAGAGCTATTACATGGAGAAACCATGTCTTGAAAAACAAACAAACAAAAGTAATAATGACTCTAGACAAAGTTCAAATAAATCTATTTATGCCGGTTGGATGTTGTCAACCTGACACAAACCTGCATGTATCTGGGAAGAAGGAATTTTACTTGAGAAAATGCCTCTATAAGACTGGGCTGTAAGCAAGTCTGGGGGGGGATTTTCTTGATTAATGATTGATGTACGATGGTCCAGCCTGTGTGGTGAGTGGCACCCCTAGTCCTGGATGGTATAGAATAGCTGGCTGAACAAGCCGTGAGGACAAGGCAGTGAGCAGTCCTCCATGGCCTGTGTATCAGTTACTGCCTCCAGGTGCCTGCCACGACTTCCCGCTCTGACTTCCGTGGATGATAGATTTACAAGCTGTGTGAAGAAATAGACCCTTTCCTCTCCAAGTTGTTTTTGGTCATATTGTTTCATCACAGCAATAGACCTCTAACTAAGACAGTAATGTATAAAATTTTGTGGAGTAGCAGGATATTCAAGTTTTAAAACATTTTTTGCCATAAGAAGCATATTCATTGTAAAGAAGAAAGATTGTTATTTTGTAAGGAGAACAATCTGATGCCTGTCACCTTACCTAAAGGCTATGCAAGAGGATTATATTATTTTAACAAAAGTGATACACGAAGCCTAACTATCACTGGAAGACTGATATCATCACCATTTAAAATATTTTTCATTTACAAATGCTACACTTATTTATGTGCATGTGTGTGGATGTATTTATGTGCGTGTGTGTGGATGTATGTGTGTGCATGTGTGTGGATGCATGTGAATGTATGTGTGTGCATGTGTGTGGATGTGTGTGTGTGGAGGTCAGAGGACAACTTGCCAGTCAGCTCTTTCATTGCACCATGGGATTCAATCCACTTTGGGACTGAACTCAAGTCATCAGGCTTGGCAGCAAGCACCTTTATTCCCTGGACCATCTCCTTGCCAATTCCCTTTTTTGAGATAAGGCTTTGTTGTGCAGTCCTAGGTAGTTGGCCTGGAGCCTGATTTGTAGAGCAGGCTGGCCTTGAACTCACAGATTCACCTGTCTCTACATCGTGAGTGCTGGAAATAAAGGAGTGTGCCACCATTCCCAGGTACAATTATTTTTAATTTCCATAAATATTTTCATAGTTCTTATTGTGTAACAACCCCATCACCTCATTTAATCTCTTTAAACATTTTAAGTGTCACATTTTTATTAATTCTTTGGGAATTTCATGCATGCATACAGTATATTTTGATCACATTGCCCCTGACTCTTGCTCCTAGCTCCTCCCAGGTATAGGCTACATTCCTCCAAACCTCATGCCCTCTATTTTTAATAACTCATAGAGTGAAATCTGTGATGCCCATGTAGTCACGGGTGTGGGACCCTCCACTAGGATGTCAGAACCTGCCAGAAGCCATGCCCTTAAAACAAACTGACTCCATCCCCCAGAAGCCATCAACTGCTGATAGATAGTGCTCCTCAGCTAGGGATAGATGGCTTCTGAGTCCCTTCCACCGCACTGGAATGTTGCCTGCCTAGGCCTTGTGCAGAAACTCACCTAACTGTCACAGCTGCATTACTGGGATAAAGATTTATGCCAGTTCTTTTTCTTAGCACTGGGTCAAAATGTCTACCAGAAACAATCTACAGGATGAAGGAATCGTTTAGGGTCATGGTTTCAGGGGGTTCCGCCATATTTCATCATCTCCAGTGCATATAAGCAGAAGATCATGGCAGCAGGAGTGAGTATGTGACTGTGGCTGTCCTTCACTTCCTGGCTTACAAGAAGCAGAGAGAAGAGAAATACAGGAAGAGACTAGGGCATGGAATTGAACCTCTGATCTACTTCCTCCAAGCAGGCCCTGTCTTCCACCATTCTCCACCTCCCGATAATGACATCAAACCAGATTCCATCAGGGGATGAATCTGTTTGTTCATTTAGTCAGAGCGCTCATGATTAAATGGCATAGGAAATATGCCATCACAGATATACCCAGAAGTATGCTTTGTTAAACTTCTGGACTATCCTTCTCGTTTGTTTTGTTTTTCCGAAGGAAGCTCAAAGACAATTTTATTAGAGTTTAAAAGAAGGGCCCCAGGGCAGGAAAGCTGTAAATCTTGGCAGCTGCTCAGAAGAGGACAATGGAGAAGAGAAGAGAGGAAACCTTGCTGTTCATAAGAAGCCACATGGCAGAAAGGAGGAAGGGTGTAGCTTCAGTGGCAAAGAGGGAAAAAAGCCCAGCATCCCAGAAAGCATGCAAGGCTATGGCCAGTATCTGAAAGAAGAAAGAGAAGAAGAAAAAGGGAAAGTTACACGTTTCTGAGTCACAATGGCAGGAAAGTTTAGCACTGCCTCATGGCCCTGGTTCCCTAAGTGATTGTCTCCTGGGCAGTTCTCAGCCAATTGATTGGATAATCAGGATTAACCATTGTAATCGTAACACTCTGGAAGCTAAGTGACAAAGATCAAATTTGAGGCCAGATGGGGCTACCTGGTGAGACACCTCTCACCTATCCGAATGTTATTGCCGGACTGTTGTTCCCTGTTTCATAGGTAAAAACAACTGAAGTTATCCTAAGTCACCCAGCCAATAAGTACATGGTAGGTTTAACTAGGCTAATTGGCATTTCTTCTGCTACTTCTAACTGCTAATAAGAAGACTTATTAGGTCACTGTGCCCCTCTATACTACTTAATAACAATACCAATCTTGAACTTTTATCGTTTTCCTTAAAAAGTTTTTGCTTTTGTTTTGTTCACATTTTTCATTCAATATATTTTCATCAGATTCTTGTTCTTCCACCTTCTCCCACATCTTCCCCATCTCTCTACCTACCTAACAATGCTTTCTTTCTCTCTCTAAAAATACACAAAACAATAAAAAATCCAGTGAAACAAAAAATACCAAAACAAAACAAAAAGCGCACACACACACAAACATAGATTTTGTGTTGGCCAACTACTCCTGAGAACGGGGCCTACTCAGTGCCACTCCATTGGAGAAAACTGATTTTTCCCTCTCTCAGTAGATATCAATTGAAATACATATTTTTGAGATAGAGTCTCACTGTGTGGCCTTGGAACTCACTATGTAAACCAGGCTAGCCTTGAACTCACAGAACTCCAGCTGCCTATGCCTCCCAAGTGATGGGGTTATAAGTATGCACCACAATGCTCAGCTCTTTTAAAAATATGTTATTTATTTATTTACACATTCATTATTTTTATGTGTATGGTGGGAGCACACATATGCCATGACTCAAGTATGGAGGTCAGAGGACAACTTGACAACTTTCGGGAGTTTGTTTTCCTCTTTTACCAAATGGGTCCCAGGAATTGAATTCCGTTCACCAGGCTTGGTGGCAAGTGCCTTTACTGATGGGCCATCTCACTGGCCCAGGTTTACATAATTTTTATACCCTATTCTCAATTTACACCGAGGGCGATTTTTATCTTTTATATATCACTTCATCATTCTCCTCATGTATTTTACTTTTTCTCTGAATCTTCTCTAGAACTCATCCTAGTGGTCCATACATGACATGGAATAATGATTTCATATAAGAAATGGTCAGTAAGGTCCTCCATTTTGTTCTCAGTCCTATTTTTGGTCAGTAATTTGATCATCTCAATACAGTCTCCAGGCAGACTAAGAAAATAGAATTCTGAAAGTTATTTTCGAAGAACCTAAATAGAAATTGCTTCTCTTATGTTTTACTCTTTCCTTAATTTTTTAAACTAAAACTAGATTATCATTCTAATCTTTATTTTTTATCATTTAAACACACTAAGTAATTTCTGGGAAAGTGCTGAGAGATATGTCTTAGTTACTGGAGTTTATAAAGAACGACTGTGACAGTTAAGCCGGCAACTTCAAGTTTAAAAATATGTATTCAATTTTGACAAATTTGTCTTCAAATGGTAACTTTCAAAAGTCTCCCATTTAATTCTTCTCTTATTGGAGTGTTCCTTTGACTGAAAAACTGGGAATGATATGATACAATCCTGACTATATGCAAAAAAAACCGAACAGTTCTTGTTATTTAAGCCTATTATGGGGCCAGATATATGATTCAGTGGCATGAAAACATGTAAAGGGTCCACAAAAACTGTCCTCTGACCTCCACATATGCACTCCCACGTAGACACACAATGATAAATGAATCCATACCCCTCTCTGTGTGTCTCTTTCTCTCTCTGTATCTCTCTCTCTCCCTCCCTCCCTCCCTCCCTCCCTCCCTCCCTTTCTCCTTCCCTCCCTCCCTCCCTCCCTCCCTCCCTCTCTCTCTCTCTTTCTCTCCCTCTCTCTCTCTCTCTCTCTCTCTCTCATACACACACACAGAGGGGGGAGAGAGAGGGGAGAGAGAGAGGGGGGAGGGAGGGAGGGAGGCAGAGGCAGAGGCAGAGGCAGAGGCAGAGGGAGGCAGAGGCAGAGGCAGAGGCAGAGGCAGAGGCAGAGGGACAGAGGAAGAGGGGCAGAGGCAGAGGGGCAGAGGCAGAGGGGCAGAGGCAGAGGGGCAGAGGCAGAGGGGCAGAGGCAGAGGGTGGGAAAATTTAAGCTATAATGAAGCACCTAACCCTGAAGTGTCACTGCTTATATTTTTGTTTGAACTGATAAATCAAAAACCAGTACTCTACCACTGAGCAACACCTCTGGCCCTTTTAAGTTGTTTTGTTTTGTTTGTTTGTTTGTTTTTTGAGATAAGGTCTACCTAAATTGTACTTGTAATGCTCCTGCCTCAGCCTACCCAGCAGCTGGGGTTACAGGCCTGTGTGTAAATGAACACTTCTCTGTTGTAACCAGAGACTTTCAAATGACTGCTTTAGAAAATTTTGGGTAGTCTATTATTTTGCTGGAGAGAGCATCTGCTAGGTCCTCTCTTCCATTAGGAAGTTCGGCCTCCACTCATTTTTTTAACAGAAAATGTGAAATCCAAACAAACTGGGAATTGCCTGGAGCTGGGACTGGGCCGGGACTGGAACTCAAATCCACTGTTTTAAGTGCTTTAAGTAAAAGTCAGTGGCTTATATTTCTTTTTATAGCATAATTGAGTAGATGCGATGGAGACAGATGTTTAAGATGTGGAAAATGTTATTAACTGAAGCTCGCTAGAGCAGCAGTGCCAAACAACCTTTCTGGGTGCCTGGCGCCTTTTTTCCTGTGCTTTCCTGATCCCTCATCCTACTTCATCTCCCATCCACCCCTTTGCACGTACTTTGGGCAGTGGTAAAATTTCCAGGACAATTATTCTACTGAGAAGGCACATCAAGCTTTAAAATTGTCCAGTGAGTTTTGGCATATCGATTTTGTTTACTGGTGAGCTAGCTGATACAGACTCCATTTAAAACCATGACTTTGTACACTTACAGGGTACTTTGAGTAATCATTTTGAAGCCAGTTTCTGAATCTGCAAAACAGGAATAACAAAACTGTAGACTATTATAGGCAAAGTATCTCTAGGTGTACGGGGAAGTGGCCTAGAGTGAGGATTAGTTTACAGTCACTTCTTTTCATCTCAGTGTCTTGGGGTTCCACTTACTGCTTCCCTCTGCAGACTGTTGCTTAGTTTCTTGTTCCCTGATGGTATCTCTTAGATGTTATGTTGTGCAACTGACGCACATCCTTAATGCTTTACATAATATCGTGCTTCAACTAATATTAAATTTAGTGCTTTACATAATAATGCAGGGCCTGAACTGCCTTGGAGACTGATAGAGTCCAGATATCTGGCCATTTTGTTCTGGTTTGTGAATTTGGGGTTCCTACATCTATCACTCCTTGCCTGTTTATGTGGCTGTCCCATTAACCTCTGTTATCAGGGCATCTAGAAATAGTGAAGTAATTCACTAAATTAGTACCCTGAAGTTCAGAGGGCAATTGTTTTATGTAAGTGTTTGAAAAGATTCATATCCTCCCCAACGTAAGCAGTCCTGTAAATCTGTCCAGTCTAAGTGTGTTATGATTGGGCTAGATTAACCTTCTTCCATTAAAAGAGAAAGAGAGAACTCTGTGCTGCAACTAAGGTGAACTGCTTTGTCTCTATCACAAAGTAGCTGCGTGGTTGTAAGCTGACATTTCATTTCTCAGGCTCAGAGAATGTTCATGGAACTGATATGAACATCGAGTCTGCTCAAAGTGAGTAAAGTGTATTCGGGGTGTGTGTGTGTGTGTGTGTGTGTGTGTGTGTGTGTGTGTGTTCAGAAAGGAGGATACTAAACATGGTCTTGAATGTTCATGGAGACATCACGAAAAGTCACCAAAGACCACTTTAATGAGGAACTGTACTGCACTTAGACGAGGATCTAATCAAAATGCTTTCTGAGTTAGTTTATTTGGTGCTCATAACAATACTCCCGAGACTTTTATGATTGCTGCTCTCATTTTATAGATGGGGATACTGAGGTACAAAGAAGTTGAATGACTTGCCTATGGTCAAAGCATTGGCCCACAAAAGAAGATTCTACCAGTTACTCTGTTGCTTGTTATGGTTGGGATTAGTAGTGTCTCCCATGGATGCATACTTAATTCTTAGGCTTTGAAAGTCAAGGAACATTTAAAGGAGGAAGGTCACTAGGGGCAGACCTTTTAGAGTGATGACTTGCTCCTTATTCTGGCATTGTCTCTGTTTACTAGTCTGTTACCACAGTGTGACTACATGCTCCTGTCCCCAGGGATAGAGCCACTCCCACTAACATTATTTGACTACTGGGATAGTCTGAATTCTCTCTCTCTCTGAAACCCTTGGTCAAAATAAGCCTTTCTTCCTCTGTTTTTTTTTTTCCAAAGTCTTTTGGTCACAGGGTCTCAAAAGAACCCAAACTGTGCTGTTTGCATATGGTACTTAAATGCCTTTTCACTACTCTTGAATCTGTATTCTTCACCCAAGGAGCTTTACAAAGCCTCCCTTGTATGTAAAGAACCATGTTTGCTGCTCTTCTGGCACCAGGCCACTGACAGCAGCAGAGTGACTCAATGGAGACACCTTCATCCATTCTGACAGAGGTCTGCTCTTCAGCCATTAGAACATGTGTCTGACTGTAGAGTTTCGTGCCATCAGCCCCGGAGAGCAGGACCAAGGCTGCTGGCCAACAAGTTGCTATACACATTGCCTGACTCACGAGGTCTGGGGAGTTTCTGCACTGATTTCTCAAGCTGAAGAGCAGAGCACAGGCTGTCATTTTTAGAAGCTTCCCAGAGCAACACGAGTTAAAATTCTCAGAAAGGTGTCACCAGGACTTAGCCCTCAGGATAGCTCTAAGGCCAGGGTCAGTCTGTGTCCTCAAACATAGGAAATAGGGCTGATAGTCCCTTAGGTTCTACTTGCTTTTTTAAATGATTCTGTGAGCACAGGATACATTGTGTTTGGGTGGAATTTTGAGTCATACTGCTAATGGCTCACTTAGATTGTAGGTTCAGTATTACAGCACTTTTTTAGCATGCATGAAGCACTGGGTTGAATACTCAGAACTGGTAAAAAAAATGGAATGATATGGCTTCTAGAGAGAATAGTTAAAGTATCATCACCAATAAAACTCAACTACAGCACAATCACATTCTGTTAACTTGCTGAACATCAGTGAGAGATGTTTGCTGGCATTTATCCTATTGCAGGAGGGCTGATAGAAAAAGAAAACTCTGAGAAACAATTGTAATCCAACAATCAACAATTCTGGTCAAATTCAATTTCTTTTTTATTTTCTATACTTATCTTCATTCAGTATGTCTTAGAGTTTTATTGCTGTGATGAAACACCATGACCAAAAGCAACTTAGGGAGGAAAGTGTTAATTTCACTAACAGTTCCATATAGCAATTCATCATCAAAAGCAGTGAGGGCAGGAACTCAAGCAGGGCAGTAACCTGGAGGCAGGAGCTGATGCAGAGGCCATGGCTTGCTCCCCATGGCTTGCTCAGCCTGCTTTCTTATAGAACCCAGGACCACCAGCCCAGAGGTGGCATCTCCCAATGGGTTGGGCCCTCCCACATCAAACACAAATTAAGAAAGTGCCTTACAGGCTTGCCTGTAGCCTGATAATATGGAGATATTTTCTTAATTGAGATTCCCCCCCTCTTAGATGTCTAGAACTTGTGCCAAGTAGACATAACCTACCCAGCACACAACCCATGGGAGATCTTCACTCCCTTGTATACTCATTAAGAAATATCTTGCCTTAGAGGATGTAATATCCAATGCCTTTAAAAGATAGGGAGAAAAGTTTTAATAAACAAGAGTTGTACACCTCTAAGAAGTCATTCTCCATTGTTAATTCAAGGAGGAACCTTAGCTAGGCCTTTGTATAATCAAATGAAGGCATTTGATACTTTGTCTATTCAAATTGATTCCTCTTACAAACTAACAAGCACAAATGACTGACTGCTCAGTAAGCATTCATTGATATCATTCCCTGGAGGATTTTGTTTGTTTGCTTTGAGTCAGGATCTCCCAGTGTAGGTCAAACTAGTCTAGAACTCACTCAATAGCCCATAATGGCCTCTAAGTAATAGCAATCTTCCCGCCCCAGTCTCCTTCCTAAATGCTGACATTATAAGTATGACACACCACACCCATCTGAGGCTGCTAGTTCTTGAAGTCCCACATTCTGAGAACGTGAACAAAGATTTTGGCCCCTTGTCTTGTTTCGGAATCTCATCAGAGAGACTAGGAGGCTAAGGAGCCAGTAAGGGAGAAGAGACTCAAACTAATTTAGTTCATTTTCTCTTGCTTCCATTGCCAGTCTCCTTGTCCTCCTCTGAAGGTTTTTCTGCTCTTCTGACTTCTCCTTTTTTTCCCTTTCCTCCACTGTCCATTTTTATGTTTTGGTCTTCTTCTTCTTCTTCTTCTTCTTCTTCTTCTTCTTCTTCTTCTTCTTCTTCTTCTTCTTCTTCTTCTTCTTCTTTTCTTCTTCTTCTTCTTTTTCTTCTTCTTCTTCTTCTTCTTCTTCTTCTTCTTCTTTTTTTTCTTCTTCTTCTTTTTCTTCTTCTTCTTCTTCTTCTTCTTCTTCTTCTTCTTCTTCTTCTTCCTCCTCCTCCTCCTCCTCCTCCTCCTCCTCCTCCTCCTCCTCCTTCTCCTCCTTAACTGTTGTAGGAATTTGATCCTATTAGCCAATGACATTTGGGCTGACTAGCTCTATGGGCATGGTTTTCTCTGGATACGTGACCAGATAAAAATGGAGGAGAGGGGTCTCTCTCTCTCTCTCTCTCTCTCTCTCTCTCTCTCTCTCTCTCTCTCTCTCTCATGATCAGAGCCAGAGCAAGCAGGGGAGAAGTGTGGTTTGTGGTATGTCATCATCACCCTTGGACAGAATAGCAGGACAATAGCAGCTGGATCAGCAGTGGTGTCTACTTTGTTCTGTATTCATAAGTGTGTTATTCTCATTGCATCCTTTAATAAATTATTAACCAGACTTTTGTGGGTTGTTACGTCACCTTGTAAAGAGTTAGTAATAAGCCTGAACAATAGGCCAAGCACTTATATAATTAATATTAAGCCTCTGAATGGTTATTTGGGAACTGGCAGATGGGAGAGAAACTTCTGTTTACAGATATAAACTGGGCATTGTACATAAGCTAGTTAAAGATAATTTTTTTTGTTTTATATCTCAGCAGGTAAAATATATGTCATGTGTCTTATAGTTACTTTAGGTTTCTTTTTTTTTTTTTTTTTTTTTTTTTGGTTTTTCGAGACAGGGTTTCTCTGCGTAGTTTTGAGCCTTTCCTGGAGCTCACTTGGTAGCCCAGGCTGGCCTCGAACTCACAGAGATCCGCCTGCCTCTGCCTCCCGAGTGCTGGGATTAAAGGCGTGCGCCACCACCGCCCGGCTACTTTAGGTTTCTTTATACATGTCTGTAGTCAAGATTTCAGGGGCTCTTCCTTGGTCAAATCTGATCATCTTTAACTTTGAATGAATCCACAGCCTCTTGTTTCCTGTGGAAATAAAAGCAGAACCTCTCTCTAAAAGTAACATATCTTCAACGTAAATTTTGAAGTCAAGATTTTTTTAAATATATAAGTTGGATTAATCCAGCAACATTTATAATCAAATGTCTCAGCAGTCAAAAAACTTTAAGAAAACAGAATAATATACATAATCCAGACTTTCTGTGCATTTTCCACCCTCATGTGGCTCATTTTCTTTATATTATTTTATTCCCCTTTCTAAGGACTTTATTTTATTATTTTAATTCTATATTTTAATTTAACACTGTGTATATGTATTTTTTTCTCTTTTCTCTCTCAAGTCTAAGCACATCTTTTAAATATACCATGACCCATTTAGAGGCCTTTTTGTCTGAATCTATTTTCACTGTGTTTCTTAACCCTTTGTCTGTATGAACAAAACCTTAACTTGCTCCACAGTACACTGCCAGAGCTTTCACTGATAGCTTAAGCTGGCAGACAGTGGCTGGGAGAAGCCTCTCTGTAGTGTGGCCCCTGTGAGAGGCTGCAGGAGCCATGCCATGTGGCTTAGCTCATGGTGGTTGGCTGCCAGCTCCATTTTGCGGGCACCAAGGCTGGCATGAGAGGCTAGCAAGCCCAGTGTGGCTCCATTTCTGTACATTAGAAACTTTTTAAAGCTTTCTCAGGTTTTATGTGGATGCACAGGCAGCATGTTGGGTGCCATTTGTAAATGAAAGTTTCTCTCCCACCTGCCAGTTTCCGAATAACCATTCAGAGGCTTAATACTAATTATAAATGCTTGGCCTATTTCCCAGGCTTATTACTAGCTAGCTCTTACAATTTAAATTAACCCATTTATATTAATCTATGTATTGCCACATGGCCATGGCATTACAGGTCTGCTGGTATCTTGCTCCTTGGGTGGCTAGATGGCATCTGCCCCTGACTCTGCCTTTCTTCTTCCTGTATCTCTGCTTGGATTTCCCACCTAGCTCTATCCTGCCTTGCCATAGGAAAAAGCAACTTTATTTATTAACCAATGGGAGCAATACATATTTACAACATAGAGAAAGATATCCCATATAATTTTCCCCTTTCTGTCTAATAAAAAGGTTTTAACTTTAACATAGTAAAATTACCTATAAAAATGGTTATCAAGCAAGAATTACAGTTACAATATTTAGTTTATTTGTATTTGGCAAAATTAAAGAAAATAGTCTATCATCTATCCTATCTTTGTGAGTCTAAAGTTTCATATCTTTTATCTTTTATCATAACTAAGGAAAACTATAATTATAACTATCTGGTCTTCAAGTCCATCAAAGATCTCAGAAGGATATAATATTATCTGAGTAAACAGGAAGTGTATAGTAAGCAATTTCCAAAATTCTAGAAATGACAGAGGCATCTGGTTGCCTGGACAGTCACTGAAATTTCCTCTGCAAAGTTGGGTCTTACATCTTCAGCCTATAGGTCTAGAGTCTTTGGTAGACATTTTTGTGAAGCAGGAACCCTGAAGGAACATCCCACCTTGCTTTGGCCAAGTTCAGCTGTCATTTTCCTGTGGGTCCTGCATGTCCAGTTTATGCTGCATACAGTCCAGCAGTCAAGGCAAAAGCAGTTTTTTTTGCACAAATGGCTAATCTAGCCATAATGAAAGCAAACTCCTATGGAGTTTCTTTGATGCCCATCATCCTTTTATGAAGTAAATTGGTGCTGCCAGGGGCAGACGTGCCTCATTGTCATGAAAAGTCCAAGTTATTAAAACACTTTAAATGCCATATTCTGTAAGTCTTTGAAGTGTTTGAAAATTACCTATTTCAAATGTATGTCTATATATCTAGGAAACCTATCTAATATGACTATAAGTTTGACTACTCTAGATGACTATTAAATCTGTATTTCTTAATTACACGTTACATTTTCAAATGAGTTGCATAAGGATAATATATTAAACAAGAGTAGAATTATGTATATAGTATAACAAAATTGACTTTAAATTTGTATCAATAAACCAAAATCCATACTCATATAAAATATGTAAGATTAACAGTTGTTTTTTGGATTAAAGTAGATTCAATAATCTACCCTTTTATCCTATCATTTCTGTACCATACATTTTTGTATCATATTCCTATTTCTTCTTTTAGAAAAAGATTTACTATGATCAATAACAATTTGTAACCAACCCCCCAAACAAAGACAAATATCCATAATCTATTTTTGGGAATGTGGATGTAGTTTTATAGACTACTTCCTGTTGATTGGGAGCTGGTAATCTTTGGTGTACCCTGAGAAAATTTAGGAGTATGGTCAAGTCCTGACTGGAGTAGTTTGTGAGGCTAGATCATCTCAGCCAGTAGCCTTGAAGCAGTTTTTGCCCTGGAACTCACCCTGTAGGGTTGACCTTGAACTCACAAAGATCCACCTGCCTCTGCCTCCCAAGTGCTAGGATTAAAAGTGCACCACCACTGCTCAGCTTGACTTTATTGTTTTGATTTGCCCTTTCATTTTAAATTTTCTGTTATGGTTGTGGCAGTTTAATTAGCATTTCCCTAGTGGGTAACAGCATTGTGTGTGTGTTTTTATGACTGACTTGCTATTTATATATTGGGTTTGCCTATGCTTTCAGTGGGATTTTTTTCTTTTGGTAGGATTTGAGGTATATAGATAGAGACAGACATACACAGATGTTCTGTAAAAAACTCTCAGTAAATTTTCATTTGCAAGTGTTTCCTTCTGCTCAGTGGTTTTCCACCGCTCTCATTCTTTTGAGGAACACAAGTTTTATTTTTGTATGAGTGCTGATTTATCTGTTATTTTATGATTTGTGCCCCCTTGGGTGTTTGTTTGACATAGGGTTTCAACAACTTGCACAAGATAGCTTCAAATGTGCTCCTTCTCAGTGCAGTGTGAGACAGAATCTCAAAGTAGTTTTAATCTACATTGTCCAATAAGCTAAAGCTATTGAACACTTTTCTGAGTACTTAGCCAATTGTTTTGTTTCTTTTGAGAGCTAGCTGATCTCAGAGTAATGCTAGTCTCTTTTAATAAGTTGAGAAATGTTTTCAATTTCACGGTTGTGGAGGAGTTTACATAAAGTTGTTATATTCCTTGGTAAAATTCACTAGTGACACCGTCTAGGCCTATAGTTCTCATTGAAAGGTTATAAACTACAAGTTCAATTTATTTAATAGACACAGAGCTATTAAGGTTATGATTTACTTTTGAATGAGCTTTTGATGGCTTTTGGTTTTTAAACAATTGGTTGATTTCATCAAGAGATCTAAGTCTATTAAATAAATTAATTTAATAGCTGGTGCCATCTAAAACGGGCTCATATTTCCCTTATTTCTCTTTGTGTAGTATCTATGATAATGTCATCTATCTTGTTCCTAATATTAATATACTTCAGGTGTCTCAGATATGCTAGGCAAGTATACTTTCTGTGAGTTACATGTCATCCCCTGATACTAAGTTTTGCCTTCTTCATTGTCCATATAGGTCTGGCTAAAGATATTCCAGTTTTATTTTCCTCCTAAAGAACTAGGTTTAATTGCATTCTTTTGTACTACTTTATATTTCAGTTTTTTATTTTACTAATTGATACTTGTTTCTCCGTTATAACTTTTCTCTACATTGTTTTTCTCTTTTTATTTTCTTAAGGGAGACACTGATTTCTCTCCCTCCTTTTCTCCCTCTCTTTCTAGCTTTATGTCTTTCTTCTAAGAGGGTCATGCTATCTATTCCAGACAAGCTTCAAACTTGTGATCTCCAAGACTACAGCGGTGTGTTAGTATATCTAGATCTAGCCCTTCCTTTTTGTATATATATTTGTAAAATTTTTTCTTCTCTCATACATTACATCCCAATCACAGTTTCCCCTCCCTCCACTCCTACCAGTCCCTACCCCTACCATTTGTTGTAGTAGATATTCCACTTTATGTTTATTAGTGACATTCTGCAAAATTTTGATATGTTGTATTTTTATTTATATTCAGTTCAAAATATTTCCTAATTCATATTTTTAATTCAAGAAATGATTTATTTCAAAAATCTTCATTTCAGTCCATTTGACCTGCTATTAAAAAATACCATAGACTTGACAGCTTATCCAAATAAGAAACTTATTTCTCATAAATCTGGAAGCTAGGAAGTTCAAGGTAAAGGCCTTGAATGAATGTCTGCTGAGGGCCTCATTCTTAAATTTAGATGCCATCTTCTTTGCTGTGTCTCTTGGCAGGAGAGGGAAATCAAGAGAGCCTTTTACAGTCCCTTTTGAGGGTATTATCTCACTCACCATGACACTACTTTATGCTACTCACCTCCCCACAAAAGGCTCCTTCAAAATGCCTCCTGATGGAGACTGTGTTTCAACATACACATTCTGGGATGACACAGATGCTCAAGATATAGAAGCTCACATGTGTAAGAGAAGCACTAGATAATAAAATGGATAATGCCTTTGTAATATACAGACAGATCCATCAGAATGATGTCAGGTGAGGAGTCTAAGTGTAGATTTAATTACATCATTTCCTTGTTCAGTAAGTTTCCATGGCATTTTAATACCTTTGGAATAAAGTACATATACTTTTGCTTCAGAAATTTGAAGCTCTTATGATCTGGTACTAGTTTAGTTTTCCAGCCTTACTTTCTACAACTAATGGTCACTTGAAATTTGCCAAATACTTCTTTCCACATGTCTTGCTATGTTTCATGTTCCTTTCCTTACTTTTTTTTCCTCTCTAAATGAAATAGTCTCTCATCTCTACAACCTTCAGTTCCAAAGCTCATCTCAAAGACCATTTCTTCCAGAAAGTTTTCCCAGGTTTTATTTTTCTGAGCGCATACCATTTGTTGCTGATTTTTATCTGAGGAACCCCTTATCTATCTACCCCTTTCCTGTGGGTGGCATATGTAATTCTTCTCCCCCTTGCAATCTCTCTTATTTTCCTTTCTACTAAATGTACTTTCTGCCAACCATAGAATAGTCTCTGTATGTGAGGACTTTTTTGATTAGACTGAGTCCACCTAGGAAATCCAGGACTATTTCCTATTTTAATATCCATGGTATTATTTACACCATCTTTTTCCCCATGTAAGGTGGTAACATCCATAGCATTAAAGCTTACAACCTACAGTATGTAGCCCCAGAAAGGTTAGGTATAGAGGAAGGAACTGGGGAGATAGGCATGTGGATTTCCTTGGGAGGGGGAAGTAGAATTGATTTTGCAGGTATAGTGGGGGTGATATGTAGGGGGGACCAGAACAGGAGGATCAGGTGGGGAGGGGAGAGGAGATATGGTTGAGGGAAGGAATTTGGGAAGACAGCTGGAAATGAGGGGCACTTGAGGGAGGGTATAAAAGCCCAGTGCAGTGGAAACTTCTTAAAATACATGAAGACAATCCTAATGAGGTCTTCTAATAATGGGTATGATAGAACCCCTGTAGTGGGTAGCCATTCCAGCTTTGATCTGGAAGTTCCAACCCCCATTGAGACTCTGGCAACTGTCACGCCTACGAGGTGGGGCCAGAGGAGGCGCCTGGAGACCTGAGATCTGGATGGGCAAGCACTCTCTCTGTTCCAGTACCCTGAACAGTGGAGGTGAACCAAGCAGAGCTCCAGAGAACACCGCTGGACTGCAATACACCTTCCCAGACCCCACGACCTACCTATCACTTAATTTGTTATTTACGCCATTAAATAAATATCCTTTTAACTACATGGAGTGGCCTTAATAATTTCACCAATAAGCTGGGCGGTGGTGGCGCACGCCTTTAATCCCAGCACTCAGGAGGCAGAGCCAGGCGGATCGCTGTGAGTTCGAGGCCAGCCTGGGCTACCAAGTGAGCTCCAGGAAAGGCGCAAAACTACGCAGAGAAACCCTGTCTCGAAAAAACCAAAAAAAAAAGAATAATAATAATAATAATAATAATTTCACCAATAAACCCCTACTGACCATTTCTTGTCACCAAATGAGGTCTCCAATTGAGGGATTGGGCTGCATTCAATTGAGTTGTTAGCCAAAGGGGTCCATGAAAATCCCCCAAACATCCAGACAATAGTGGCACATGTCTTTAATCCCAACCCTTGAGAGGTAGAAGCAGGTGGATCTCTGTGAGTCTGAGGCCAGCCTGATCTGCAGAGTGAGTTCTAGGACAGCCAGGGCTATATAGAGAAACCCTGTCTTGAAGGAAAACAAAAAAAGAAAGAAAGAAAAAGATAAAAAGAAAATCCCCAAATAAAGACTGTTCTAAGACAATGGGTTGCTCTCCACAAACTGACAACAAGTCCCCTTTGCTAAGGACAACACCCACAAAACTCACTGACCATAGAGAAGTGGAGCTGCTGCCCACATGGAGCTTTCACCCCTATGCTCTAGTGTCTTTGGTGCAGGAAGGTCCTCTGGAGGTTACCAAAAGAAAACAATAACACCAACCCAGCCACAAAATCTTTGACCTACAATTTGCCTTCCTGCAAGATGTACTAACGCAATGGTGGCACAGAATTTGTGGGAGTAATGAACCAGTATCCGATTTGACTTAAGGCCCACTCTGCGAGTAGGAACACATAGCTGACACTGCTTGGGTGACCAAGTACCAGAAACTAGATAGCCCAGAGGTCTAGAGTAAATCCAAACACTACTGGTCTAAAAAAAAGTAACAATAAAATGACTCCTAATGATATTCTGCTATACTCATAGATCAGTGTCTTGGTCAGTCATCATCAGAGAGGCTTCCTCCTGCAGCAGATGGGAGCAAATACAGAGACTCACATGGAGAGAAGAGTACTTGGAACACACAGCCTTAAATAGGATGTCTCCATCAAATCCCTCCCCTCAGCTCAGGTAACCCTGTGGAAGATGAGACAGAACGAGTATAAGAGTCAGAGGGCATGGAGGACACTAGGAGAAGAACAACAAAGGGTTAAAAAACACAGGAAGGGGGCCATCCTGCCTTCTATAGAATTCCACCTGAAACTCATCTCCATGTGGCATTTCAACTATTTTACTCTTTTTTTCTAGACTATAAGCTTTTAGCATTTACCTTATTCACCACTGCATTATGCAAAATGCACAGGATTGACTTAGGTTAAGAAACACTAGATTCTGGTTGAAGATATGGAACAAAATGATGCTCCATAAAAGCTATGGGATATATATATATATATATATATGTGTGTGTGTGTGTGTGTGTGTGTGTGTGTGTGTGTGTGTGTGTGTATGTATGTATGTATGTATCAATAATTATGAGCTTGTTGCAAATATTTCTGGGTTGTCACAAAATGGAGTGCATGTGTCCTTTGATGTTGATTGTGTCCTATGATGATGTGTTGACAAAGTAGGAACTGAAACAGATGATTTTTCTATGTCTGTTCTCATTTTATTGTTTCTAATGGTGTTTCAGTTAATCTTCCTGAATTTCTCAGTGATGCAATCGTGTGTGTGTGTGTGTGTGTGTGTGTGTGTGTGTGTGTGTGTGTGTGCTTGTGCATATGAGAGCATTGCACAGGGACACAATTATTCCACCTTCTGAAATTGATTCCACTTGTTTATATCTTTTTAAGAACTGTATCGACAAATACTTCTTAATCATGTTAAAATATTAAACAAATAGTGAAAATGTGTTTGTGACCATGACTTTACCATGAAAGTGCCTATTAATTTACACAGTTCTAACTTTCACACAGAGATGGAATTTTTATTTATTTAAAAATTTAAACCTGTAATCTGAATATGAAAAGGTATGTGGAAGACAATGAATGGTTCAGGATAGAAAGTAACCAGAAATGATATGAGGTTGCCCAAATGTGGTTTCTGAAGGCACTGGTAAAATAAAACCATGCTGCGTTCATATACATTTTACCCTTTAATAGGAATGAAATAATTCCCCATGGCTTGGAATGGAAAAATTTATCAAATTATATATTAAAAGCAAAGATACAAATAAATTGCTGAAATTTGAGCAGCAAGATCACAAATATAACTTTATTATTTAACTTAGCAAGCACAAGCTAATTGATGTGTTCTAGAAAGTATTCTAGATGTTATGTTTGACTCCTATGACCAGGTATCATCTCTAAAGAGGTGGATTTTACTTTATATAAATTATTACTCAATAGAATGGGATTTTTAGGATATCTAAAGATCCTCATCAAATAAACCTCTTTTTACAGTAAATGGAGACTATCACAGAAAACCACAGCTGGACACAACGCAGAGAACATCAGATCATGGCAATTCCAGTCTCAAAGTACATGGAGCATCATAAAAGAGGGGCCGGGAAGATTGCAAGAGCCAAAAGACAAGGAATTGTTCTGTGAGACATATTTGTCTCAGGGTTACTATTGCTGTGGTGAAACGCCATGACCAAAGCAACTTGGGGAGGAAAGGGTTTATTTGGTTTACACTTCCACATTGATGTTCATCATCAAAAGAACTCAGGACAAAAATTCAAACAGGACAGGATCCTGGAGGTAGGAGCTGATGCAGAAGCCATGGAGGAGTGCTGCTTTCTGGCTTGCTTCACATGGCTTACTCAGCCTGCTTTCTTGTAGAACCCAGGACCACCAGGGTTGGAACCACACACCAGGGGCTGGATCCTCCCTCACTAATCACTAATTAAGAAACTGCCTTACTGTCAGATCTTATGGAGGCATTTTCTCAACTGAATTTCCCTCCTTTTCAGTGACTCTACCTTATGTCAAATTAACATAAAACTGTTCAGTACATTGTGTCTCATAGAGACAGCTACGTAAACAGGACTGGAACAGTGACAAGAAAAATAGACAGAATAATGCAGAAGGAGAAAAAAATCACATAGGGCCCTACCCCTAGATAAATAACTATAGGCAACTAATGACTGCTAAGAGAGGGAGAATTAGCATCTCCTGGCGATGAGCTTCTTAATTTGTTATCCAGCACAAAGTGGTTGGATTTGAAATCATATACACACAAACAACAAAATGTCAACTAAGCAGGTTATATTTATAGATTTATATTCACTCACACACATATCTACATGAAACAATAATAATCAAAGAAAAAGGCCATGAATATGAGAGTAAAATAAGTGTGGGGTCATGGGGCAGATTGGAGAAACGGGATACGAGAAGGGTTGGAGGGAGAAAAGGAAATGGGGATAATTGTGTAATTATATTTTAATTAAAATATTGTAAATAAAATATTAAATAGATAACAGATTTGGGGAGCTGGAGAGATTGTGCAATGATTAAGAGCACATACTACTATTACAGAGAGTTGAATTGCTAAGAATCCTTTCTGCTTTGAGGGAAATCATAACTTACAGTGGCTTATAGGGTTAATTATACAGATAAAACATTGTTTATAATGAATACAGACATATATATATATATATATATATATATATATATATATATATATATATAACCATAAGATGAAATTACCTGGTCTACAGTGAACAGAGGTCATGGTACTCAATGCTAAAGGATTCTGAAGGATGGGGATGGTATTTATCTTATAGCACTGGGACTGAACCCAGTTCTAGTAAATGTTTGTTGGATAAAATAATTTCTCCAGTTATGTGTACTTATATGTTTTTTTCTCTTTGTGGTACCTAATTTGAATAACTCCCAAATAGCTTCAATCCAGGGAGATGGCAACCACTGGAGAACAAATTGGCCTGGCACTTTTATCTTAGCATTTCTGATCTCCAATGTTGTAAGAAATAAGTTTTTTTGTTTATGCTGCTCAACCTGTGATATATGATATCCTAAAATATCTAACAAAGGTTCTGACTGCCCTTTTTGTTCAATCAGTAACTGAGTCAGAAAGCATGTGAAATAGAGTGAGATGAAATAAGTGTAGAAATGTGGATGGAGTTAAATCATAGAAGGCTTTGACTTTCAGGTAAGAAATTGGTTATGCCATATATTAAATAATTCTTTATATATGACAGAATCTAGTACAACTCTTTATGACTGTCAACTTTAGCTACCTTATAACATAGCTGTTGCATATAAAATATACCTTGTATTTACCCACTTTTTTGTTACTGTAACAAAATATCAGAGACAAACTATTTTGTGAAGAATAGAGGTCTGTCTCCTGGTTTTGCCGTTAGATAATCTAGGGCTCACATATAGAGATAGTCTTCTTATTGTGAGAATCCTGAGGTATCAAAGAGCATCACTAGAGAAGGGAGAGGGAGCATGTGCTTATATGTGTGACCTCTCTACTTCTTGTAGACCAGTACCAAATTATGGGGTCCAACTCTAATGGTATTATATAATACCAAAGACTTTTAAAAGAATCTACATGTATAAATATAGTAAGATAAATTTTTACTCTGTTTATACCATTAATATGTGACTTTGGAGATTTTACTCATTAATAAGTTGGAAAATGAACCATAGTCAAACTATAGAGTAGTGGTTCTCAGCCCGTGGAGAGCAACCTCTTTGGGGGTAGAACAACTCTTTTACAGGGGTCGCATATCAGATATCCTACATATCAGATATTTATATTACAATTTATAACAGTAGGAAAATTACAGTTATGAAGTAGCAATGAAAATAATTTTATGGTTGGGGGTCACCTCAACATGAGGAACTGTATTAAAGGGTCTCAGCATTTGGAACATTGAGAACCACTGATATAGAGCATCTTTGTCTTTCTGCTCACAGTAATTTGGAGCGAGTGGTTGACAGACAATAGAATATACTGGCAAACAGTTTGGCTATGGAGTCAGAAATACTTGCTTTTACTTCTGGCTCTGACATTTATAATGTGTCTTCTTCATTTCTTGGTTTCTTTACTCATAAAGACAGATTTTGAGGTTGCATGGATATAATACATGCAAAGTATTTGGCGTAGGTTAAAGACAAAATGCATGTTGGTTATTATCATGCAAAGTTCTAAAGAAGCCATGGTGTTGTTCTCTCTCTCTCTCTCTCTCTCTCTCTCTCTCTCTCTCTCTCTCTCTCTCTCTCTCTCTCTCTCTCTCTCTCTCTCCCACAGAGTGTTTGCTACTCAATCTGATCAAAAGAAATACAGTAAAATGAAGATTTTCATTTTACAGACTTTACCAGTTCAGAGATGGTAATATAGTGCAGAACCTTTTCAATGTTCCACTAAATGTGTCTTAAGTAATTATCACATAGTAACCCACATGAAACTTTACATAGTTTTATTATATTATAACCTTCTTAGTTTAAACATATCTGTGTTTGAAACCAATGCCAATCAACATTGTCTGGGTGTCCCATGGTCTTTTGGAAACAAAAACATATAAAAGGCTTAGAAGGAATGTGTCACACTTCATTTTGTGAGGTAAGACAGTAGGAGTCAAGTTTTCAGCAACAATTACTCTGTGGCTCAGAAGTTAAGAACTCTTGCTGCTTTTCCAGAGGACCTGGGTTTGGTTCCCAGCACACACATGGTAGCTCACAACCATCCATTAACTCCAGTTCCAAGGCAATCTGATGTTCTCTTCTGGCCTCTGGGGACACTGCATGCCTGGGGCACACATATATACATGCAAAGAAAATTAATCTTAAAAATAAGAATCTGTTAGTTATTCATCACCTTTTGACAGCTTTTATGAAACTTTTCAAAAGACTGGGCTATAAAATTTCCCTCACTTGTGCATGGCATCTTGTTAATGACTTTGTCAAATGATTGCTTTAGCCAAGATGAAATTACCTACCAGGCTTTGTTTCAAGCACTTGGACATCAAATGGGAATTTTAAAGCAATTAGAATGGCAGCACCTCTTGCTTTTGAGATCCCCGAAGCAATAAACCAATGCTTAAACTACTTATAATTCAACAGCGACTGAAAGGACAATTTGCTATGTATTTCTCCTAACACAAACACATCAGGTATTTCCTCTGATTGTCCTACAATGGCTTCAATCATTTCCATCCCCAGTGCGGAGTCTAAATCTCCAAATATCTATGTAAGGAAAGAAATGATAGGCTTTTGGTTGTGAATCTATATTCAGTTCCCCAAATACTAGAAATGGGATTTTGAAATGTGAGCCATGAAAAAGAATCTTGATCAAAAAAATAAATAAATAAAAAGCTCCTGACACTGGGGGAATAAGGTATATCAGAATAGCATCCTTAATGTGAGATTACTGTTCTAATGCATGGAGTATTTTAAGAAGTAGTACAGAAGTTAGAACATAGAAATAATGGCTACCTCTATTTAATTAAAAAAAAATAGGTCATGTTTTTCTGCTTTACTTCATTTTTTCCCCTGGTCTTAAATTTTTCTCGAGTATGGGCTCTCCAGCCAGGACTGGCCACCTAATTTGTAGGGCCTAGTAACAAAATGAAAATGCAAAGAAGAGTCTTTCACTAAAATGTTTCTTAAGGATTTCAATACAGTAACAAGATATCATTAAACCAACAGCAAGACCCTTGAAAGTGAGACACTCTATCTGACTACAGAGGCCTCATAACCACCAAGCAAGCCCAGTTTCTCTCTTTGGAGAATCTTCCTGTGAGGGAAGAAATGTCGATAAAATGCCCTCTTGGTTTGGAATGCAGGGTCTAATGGAATGCAGGCTTTCAGCATGTTGCAATGACCAGGACTTTTTCTACCTCTGTCCTCTCCCAGCCTTTCCCTAAATTCTCCTATGTTGTATCTTGAAATAGAGCAGCATGCTTGTTTTAATATTGTAAGAATCATCTATGGCTTGCTTCCTTTCAGATATTTGCCTTTGATCCTCATGTTTAAAAACCTGGCTAACATGTCCCTGGGGTGCACATTGAGCTTTGATGATAAAGTCTCATGCAGTATATGTTTGCTAACTTGGGGGCTTCTCTTCCTTGCAAGATTTGTGTGAGCTAATTGATAATGGAGCATATATCTATTTTATCTGTTTTTATAATCAAGGAATATATGCAACCATTTATTTGTTGATGATGAGGGGTATTTTTGCTGTTTATTTTCAATCTTGAAGTATAGAGCTACTTCTTAGGCTTTTTATCTTTTTTTTTTTTTTTCACTTATAAACTGTATGGCCGTGGCAGGCTTCTTGCTAACTGTTCTTTTATCTTAAATTAACCCATTTTTATAAATCTATACCTTGCCACGTGGCTGGTGGCTTACCGGCGTCTTTACATGCTACTTCTCCTGGCGGTGGCTGCAGTGTCTCTCCCCCCTTCTTCCTGATTCCCCAATTCTCCTCTCTCTTTGTCCCGCCTATACTTCCTGCCTGGTCACTGGCCATCAGTGTTTTATTTATATAGAGTAATATCCACAGCACTTCCCCTTTTCTTCTTTTTTTAAAAAGGAAGGTTTTAACTTTAACATAGTAAAATTATATATAACAAAACAATTATCAAGCAAGAATTACAGTTACAATATTAAAGAAGATGTCCTATCTATTTCACACAGCCCATCAGTGGCCAAATCAGGATCAATAGTCTAGTCTCACATCCTCAAGTTCAATAGCATTCCCATGAGGTTTATCAAGAATCAAAGTAACTTCCTAAAAGCTATCCATAGAAGTCAATATCTGAACTAGAATTTTCAAAACTCTGAGGCAAATGTTTTCGTTTTTGTTTAACTTCATTTGTATGTGGAGGTATGATGACGTTTTGTGTGTGTGTGTGTGTGTGTGTGTGTGTGTGTGTGTGTATTTGTGAGTTTAAGGTTTTATATCTAACTTATCTTTTATCATAACTGAGGAAATTATAACTATCTAGTCTTTAACCACATCAAAGACCTGAGAAGGAACATAATGGTTCCTGAGAAATGGTAGATGGATGCAAGCAACTTTTGAGAATCTTGCAAGACTAGACCAAGACAGCTGGCAGCCTGGACAGTCACCTAATGTTTTTCAGCATTGTTGGTGTATTCAAATTGGCTACAGGCCTAGAGTATCTGACAGACCATTTTCAGAAGCAGGAATTCTGAAAGACCATCTTACCCTGTCTTGGCAGAGTACAGTGGTCGCTTTCCTTGTGTCCCGCTTGTCCAGGAAGGACATCATTGCATTCATACTGTCAGCCATCAAGGCAAGGGCAGTTCTTTGCCCAGTAGGCCATTTTGTGCCAAGAAGACAAACTTCCAAATGGAAATGTCTTAGAAGCCCAACATTCTCTCAGGATCAAATTGGTGCAGCCAGGAGCAATTGTGTCTCACGTCAACAGAATTCTAAGTTATTTAAATGCCATATTCTCTAGGTCGATGAAGTGTTTGAAGATTACCTATCTATCTGAAATATATCTATGTATACCTAGAAGACTTAACTAACATGGTTACAAATATGATTATCATAAATGACTAATTATTAATCTATTTTTAATTATCCATTATAATTTTAAATGAGTTACATAAACATAATACCTCAAACAAGAATAGAAATATATATATACAGTATAACAAAATTAACTTCAAGTTTGTATCAATAAACTAAAATTTATACCAATGTAAAACATTTTAAGCATAAACTAAAATCTATACCAATGTAAAACATTTTAAACAAGTTGTTCTTTAAAAGTAGGTTGATTAATCTATCCTTTTATCTTATCATCTCTATATCCTCCTATATATCTATATCATATCCCCTTTTCTTTTTTAGAAAGAGATCACATTATAACCAACCTGTTTTAAATAAAAATATTTGTTTTTCTCTGTCCCACACCAGAGGGCTCTTCTGATTTGGGACACAAGAATCTCTTAACCATTTTTTTTTAAAGCAATATGTCTGGGTTTAGAGGGGGAGTGAGCCAATTCCACCTCTAAAGCCAGCTTGGTATATTTGGGAACTTGGGCGTAGCATCTCTTACTACTTCCTGCTGGAGGGGGCGCTGTATCTTATGGGGACACAAAGAAAACTTTAGGCCTATGGGGTAGTCCGTGAGGCTGTATTGTGTGAACCAGTTGCCTTGAAACTGCTCTGGATGTTGGATCATCTGGGCCATGGTGTCATCGGAGACCTTTCAGGGGGTCTTGGCTGGTGAAACCTGATGTATCTTAATCTGGAACAAATCCACAGCCTCTGGCTTTCTGTGGAAACAAAAGCAGAACCTCTTTTCCAAAGTAACATATCCTTAAATCCAAATTTTGAAGTCAAGGTACCTTTAAAATATACATTTTGGCATAACTCAACAGCTTTTGCAATCAAATGTTTTTCTTCAGTTACGAACATCAAAGAGAACATAATCCAGATTTTCTGTGTGGTAGCCATCTTTATGTGGCTTATTTTTTATATTACCTTAGCCTATTGCTTTAAACTGTAGTATTGTAAGACTGAAAATGCGCTGTGGCTGCTGGCTCCGCCCACTTCAGCTTCCCAACATGGCAGTTGTACGTTTTCCGCCAGCTCTGGGAGTCATCAAGTCTCAGAAATAGTGGGTCTAAGCTTTTATCAAAGCAGCGTGTAGCCCCCCCCCTTTTTTTTAATACTAGTAAAGACTAAATCTACCACACAGCGTACTGTGCCGCTGGCAGATGCCTCATTACCGCCATACTGCCGGTCAAACGCACACGCCAGGAACCTGCCAGTGTTCAAACCTGCGTTTTGCGGCGTCTAGCTGCAGTATGAGACAAGAAGCAGGAACCTGGTTTTGGCTCTGTTTAGAATTGGTTATTAAATACTCTCAGGTTTAAGGTGGAAACTCGAGCCATTGGGCGCCATTTGTTGCTGGAGGGCTTCTCTCCAGGTTCCCCAAGCCCCGCAGTCCCACAATCCACGTATAAAATAATCACTCAGACACTTATATCATTTATAAACTGTATGGCCGTGGCAGGCTTCTTGCTAACTGTTCTTATATCTTAAATTAACCCATTTTAATAAATCTATACCTTGCCACGTGGCTGGTGGCTTACCAGCGTCTTTACATGCTGCTTCTCCTGGCGGTGGCTGCTTTTTATCTTTTATTATTATCTTTTTAAGCAGTTGTTAAAAAGGGGGTTTCATTGTGAAATTTTTACATGTGCATATCATTGAACTCTTCTATTTGCCACCCTATAATCCTTCCCTTGTCTTCCTTTCCAAGAGTCCCACTTCTCTCATGCCCTGTATATTGAAATCTAAATCCCATACACTAGAAAAGAGATGCAATATTTACTTCTCAGACTTTTAGCCCAGGAACTTCCTTCTCATTACAATCCCATCTCCAAACACAGTTTAATTTTTGTCTCTTTGTTAGAGCTCAAAACTTCTAGTTTAGTTTCATTAGTCACTCAGTAGAGTGAGAATCTGCAAAAGTTTTCACGTGACAGATCGGGCTTGTTCAGGATGTGTTGTTTCTCTCATCAGGACTCCTGTAGCTTAAGTGTTTGTTAGCATTGATAAATCCATTTGGAAAAGGCAGATTGCTTAGTTTATAGATAAACAGGTATGTTCTTGATTTCCTTTTAATATGTTTTCTTCATTGACATTTCCATTCATAGAGTTGTTTGCTTAGGATTTTATTGTATTTATTACTTCCCTGATCTTTCTACTGTGTACACAAATATTGATCCACCATCTATCTCAAATATCCCAGGGTCTTTCTCACTTGGTTTTCCTTAGTGAAGTGCCTTCTACAAAGCAATACATGTAGAAAGTTATCATGAGAACTCTGCTTTAAGTTAGCTTAAGCTGTGCAATGTTTTTTTCCAGGAAGGCCTTCCATAGGATCACTGTGAGAAAACAGAGTGGTGTGTGTGTGTGTGTGTGTGTGTGTGTGTGTGTGTGTGTGTGTGTGTGTGATGGTTAATATTGATTGTCAACTTGACAGAATCTGGTGTCACATAGGAAACAAACCTCTATGTGTGTGAGGTTGTTAACTAAAGAGGGAAGACCCACCCTAAATGTGAGTAGTACCATTCCATGAACCATTTATGAAGTCTAGGACAAAATAAAAAAACATAATGAGCTGAGCACCAGAATTTATGGCTCTGTGTTTTCTGAGTGCACATGCCATGTGACCAGTTGCCTCCCATTCTTTTACCATCATGGTGGTCTGAGGGTCAATATAAACTCTTCCTTCCTTGCACTGCTTTTGTCACAGCAGAGGAACAAGTACAGGTACTCTTCTTTGTCTTAATGGCAATGGCAAATAACCCAGAGAGTACCCTTGTTATGAGTCTGAGATAAGACTCTGTAGGCTGCTAAGAGTTGCTCTTGCTTCTGCAGTAGGGTCTCTATCATTTGGTATTGCTGAGATGGGCTCCAACACTTCTTGCTTCCTGGTGACCTGTTTCTCCTTATCATTCAAGGATACATACTTAGAAGAGGGCTTAGGCTGCCCAAAGCATGGCAGAAGTGGTCAGCCTACAAAATAGATAGCCTCAATCCAGGATTCTTCATGCATTGGAGGCAAACAGAGCTTCTAAACATACAGAGCACACATCAAGTCTTTTTGCTGCTTTGTAGGCTGGCAGGTCACCTCACATTCAACAAAGAGCCTTGGTCTTTTGAAAAGCAAGTGGTTCACAACACACCACAGAGCACAGGTATGGAATTCCTTAAAAGCTAAGCATATATTTTCAGAAGTCATAGATTTGTGTCAAGTATATGTATATGTGTGTACATATTATATAGATTTGGGTGTGCATGCACACGCATCACTGTGGAAGCAAGGGCTATCAGCTGCCTTCTGGTTTTCTGTACCTGGTGACCTCAGGGCTTGGGCTGAATTGGTAGGGAGAAGCCCTTTATAAATGAACTCCATTCATCTACTTAGTAGTAAGGTAATCACTAATGGTCAAGGAATTTTGAACAGATATGAGAGCATGGGAGGCCATTGAGTACTTTGCTTTCAGGCAAAGCTGCTGGACTGGAGATGTCTTATTCTTATGACACTAAGTGAGATTTGGCATTTATGGTTTACCTAATGTAATTTGTATAATAAACATTCTGAGGGGGCCCCCATGCTTGGCTCAACAGCTGTTGCTGATCATGCAGTGAAGCAGAGATGTATCCATGGTGATCTTCCTATTTCAGCCAGAATAGGGATTCCCATTGGGTTTAATGGTCTGGTATATTCCTGGCATTCTTAATAAGTAAAAACCTCCATCTCATAGGAGAAAATATGAAACTTCCTTTCAGAGAAAGGGTGAAGGTAGCAAAAGTCGCTATGTTATGTCAGTAGGGGGTGGGTAGTGAGAAGAGATTCAAATTGGAATTATTAAAACACCTCTATTCCTTGAAGTATCTCATTTCCTCTCTTCTTTAATCATGTAAATGACCAATGAACAACCTTCCCGGGGGTATGTGATTGATTGCGCATTACATATGATGAGAGGGATGCTATGTGGAAGGAGACAAATGGTAAAATAAGCAAATTTTATGGAGAGGCATTTTCTTATTTAATGTCCCGTTAGTTTGGGAACATTTGGGGTTGGGGAAGAGATGACAAACACATGACAACTTAGAAAACATCTGTAGCTGGGTATGGATGAGAGTAGGCCAGGGATTTGAATATTTAAAGCATAAAGACAGAGATATTAAATCTCTCTCTCCCTCCTCCCCTTCTTGTCTGTGCTGGGATGGATTTCCCAGATGAGGCAACAGAAATAGCATGTGTGTGTGTGTGTGTGTCGCGGGGGAGGCAGGTAAAGACAAAGGCATGGTCATTTGGGAGCAGAGAAGTGACTTATTGGCACGCCCCAATGAATAATTTAGTGCTTTGACTAATTTCCCAACTCAAGCTCCGATACAGAGAACACTGGCCACTGTACTGGAAACAGGAAAATGACTAGTCAAGGACGACTCTGGAGAACAGTAGGCAGTAAATTTAGAAGGTGAAGCCCAGAGCATATAGTACTGACCAGGAAGAAGCAGCCGAGTAATCTTGGAGCTATAGTGAGATAGAATTACGATACCAAGGATCTGGAAAACAGAGACTTCCTGGAATGACTCCAAACAGTAGGATAGCTAAAGAGGAGGTCTTGATGGCTCACATGATTCATTCTAGTTAGAGCTTGAGGATCAGACTGAGGTAGAGCATCCTAACCTGGGAGTTTCCAATCTAGCTTCTGGACATGCAAATCAGGAACACATGTGTATATATCTTTATGGCATTCACAGGATTCTGAATGGTTAAGCTTGACAACCACTATTTTAGAAGGAAATAAGTACCAAATGACCTTTGTTCTATCTAGGCTCTCTTATGCTGCTATTCCATAATACAGAATTCCCAGAAAATTTTCTGTTTAAAACTGTAGTGTTTGAGCTCAACCCTCCCTTCTTTACAAGGTAGGGCCTACCCTTAAGACACTAGTTTAACAAATGACCAGATCATTCACTGATATACTGGGGTAAAATACTAAAATATCACAGTTCCTTTTGCTTTATGTGTTTTGTGTAGTTGTTGGTGATGAGCTGCCTTAATGTTAGTTTGAGAAAGCCAACAGGCAAGTTTGGTACCCTTGCTCTTCTATGCATTTGGGTTTGGAAGAAACAATAAATAAATGTTATATGTGCTTATATAAATGTATCGTTTTCTAAGTTTAAAATCCAGATTTAAAAAAAAAATCCTTTGGTAAACACTATTCATAATAGCCAAGGGGTGGAAACAACCTGACACCTGCCAATTAAAAGAAAATGTGGCAGATACAAAAAATGAAATATTATTTAACCCTAAAAAGAAAGAAAAACCTGCTACACACTACTGTAAAGACAAACCTTGAGGACATTAAGTTAATTAAGCCAGTTACCAAAAAAAAAAAATGAATTGATTTAACTTGTAAGAACTATCTAAAGAAGCCAGATTCATAGAAACAGAATATAAAGTAGTTGTCACCTGGGGGCAAAGGAGATGCAAAAGTTAATTGCAGACATTTTTGCAAGATAAAAAACATCTGGAATATTTTTTGTCCCTACAATGTAACACTAATGAGCTATTACTTTAAACTATTTTAAATGGAGCCAGTTGTGGTAATAATTCCTATAATCCTAGCACTTAGGAGGCAGAAGCAGGGGGAGTCCTTGAATTTAAAACCAGCTGGGGTTCTCCAGTTCCAAGACAGCCTGGACTACAGAATGAGACCCCATCTCAAAAAAAATTCCAAAGATGGTAACTTTTATGCTTTGTATGTTTTATCACAAGAAATCACACAAGATTCTCTTTGAGCTTATGATAATCTTGAGCTCTGTCATGTATGTGTGCTGAGGTTGCTTTATTTTTCACACAGTCTGCAAAGTATTGGATTAACTCCACCTTTAATGGTCTTCCCCCACTGTGTCCACAGCTTTTCCATGGCATCCCTTTCCAATATTAAACGCACAATGGATTCATTTTTTGCTTTTTCTCTTCTAAATTTCATTGAGTTGTGATTACCAAATAGTAAGAAGTACCTGTGATAAATGCAAACTTCACACTTTTTTTTGCTTAATCCTAGCTAGCCTATGTAAAGCCTGGAGGCAGCAAATGAATACTTCTGTGTTCTTGGCATTGATTCCTCCCAGGTAATCATTATGCTATCTATCATCCCTTCCTTGTTTATCCCCTGCCAATGCTTATTCAAGCTCATGTCCCCATCAATTTTCTTTATAAAAAGTCTCTGTAATCCACCTCTTCTTCAATTATGCCATGGCACTTTTCAGAGCTCTAATTTATTCTGTCTTCCTGATCCTGAAGAGCCCTGAACAATCTATATTCTATTTCAGAGGTGGAAAAGGATTGTGGGAAATTATCCAGAAATGTCTTTCTGAGTTACAAAATTTTCTTTTGAAAAAAGAATTAGTGGTTGACCCTGGTCTTCTTAGAGCAGGAACATGGGGAAAGTCATGGATCCTCCATTAAGGCATCTTGTCCTCATGCTTCATGTTGAATAAGAAATTATACACATAACAGAAGCTACAATAACAACTGCTTTTCAATGATAATATACAGATACTTTTAAAAATAGGAGTACACATGTGTGAGAGATTATAATATCTATTCGGTGGCCAGAAAATATTTATGTTGCATATAACTACTTCAGGCAATCTTATAACCCCCAAGTTACCACCTTCTCATCCTCCAGGAGTGCTATGAAGCACAACATAGGCGAAATGCTGTGGAGACTAACAAATTTCGCTGAAGTAACTCAGATAGGAGATTCCTCTGACACAGGAACTTCCACAGGCTTACATTTCCCATTCCACAAGTGAACACTGCAGCCCTTTATAACTCTGCCCTTGTAGGCTCCCTGCCAGGTGGAGACATCTGCTTCAGCCAAATGCAGTAATGCTATTTTTCACTTCTCTAAGCCTGCTGCTTCTCTCTCAGTCAATACAAGCAGTCATTTCAAGGAAGCCTATGTGACTAACCATCATGATACAGAGGTGAACAGCAGGAAGCCAGTTATGGGGATAAGAATGTAGACACAGGGCCTCACATCAAATGCTAATCATTATCACTTCACATGTTGATGTTGGCCAAGTGTACTCAGGCTCGCTGAATTTCTTCAACCTTGTTTGACACATGAAAGCTAAAGTCGTTGACAAATTGCTGTGGATCTTACTTAATTAGAATTCTGGCTCTGAACTTAAGGCTGCAAAGTTGGAGAATGCATGTCCTCTTTAAAATCATCAATAAAGTTGCTCAGAAGTTTTGTTCTGTGCACACGCCTTGGTGAATAGCTACTCAAGCTAGAACAAAGTGTGTAGATACTAATTAATGCATCTACTTTTCAATGCACCTTATTGAGATTTTTCTTATTTACATACTTTAATGAAAAAATACTATATTAAGATCCCTAATTACCCATGCCATAACCACGCTCCTAGACTAACTCAGTACAAGCACCAGCCCACATGGTAAGTGACCCATACCCCCACTCACTGCCTATTATGTCCCCACACTTCAAGAAAGCCTAGTTTGGATTCACCAGCCTGTGTATCCGGAGAGTGCCTCAGAGTCTCACCCATCCATGTTGTCTCCACACTCCAAGACTACCTTAGTCAGTGTTCTATTGCTGTGAAGAGACTCCATGACCATGACAACTCTTACAAAAGAAATCATTTAATTGGGGCTTGCTCACTTTCATAGGTCCATAGTCATCATTGCAGGGAGCATGGTAGCATGTAGACAGACAAGATGCTGGAGAAGGAGCTGAAAATTCTATATCTGGATACACAGGCAGCAAGAAGATAGAGCCACCAGGCCTGGCTTGGGCTCTTGAAACCTCAAAGTCCACCCCAAGTGATGCACTTTCTCCAACATGGCCACACCTCCTAATCCTTTCAAATAGTGCCACTCCCTAAGCTTTCAAATATATGAAGCTATACAGGGATATTCCTATTGAAACCACCACACAGACCTAATTCAGTTTCCACAAAGCAAACTGGTCAGCACCCCAGATCTTTCCCTGCTCCTCACACATTCTTAACTCAGCACAGCTTCCAACTTTGTACCAGCCCAGGCAGACACACATTCTTTCTAGGTTACCACTGAACTGGAATCCCATTTCTAAAATCAAAAACCAACAGTACCATGAATGGCCTACCACATCGTCATGCCTGATCTGAAGTCAACAACTTGGCCAACAGCAAACAGAGAATGAAATGACCACTCAGCAGAGGTAGGCCAGAATCACACATCAGATAATCAACAAAAGTCCACATGCGCAGGTCATAGTACAAAAACACAGACAATATGAAAGTCCAAGACAATATCTCTCCCCTAAACTGACTAGTCTCATAGAAATGTTCCTTAATGAGAGGAACTAAAAAGGTATCATAAACATGATTAAGGAATTCAAGAATTTAAATAAGGCACAAGTGCCTAAATGAATTTAAAGAGAATAGGTATAAACTCCTGAGTGAAGTTCAAGGAAACACAAATGTACAGATGAATGAAATGACAAAGACAATGCAAAATTTAAAAGTGAATTCAGTAAAGAGATTGAGATTATGATGGAATTGAAAGACCCAATAATCCAATAATCCAATTGGAGTCTTACCTGTAGATTGACTGGATCAGGTAGAAGACAGACAATCAGGATTTGAAGATAGGCTAGAGGAACTGGACCAACCAAACAAGGAATATGAAAAAAAATCCACAGAAGGAATATACTAGAATTATGGACACATTGAAAATACCAAACATCTATGAAGGAGAAGAATTCCAGGTCACTAGCAAAGAGCAGATTTTCAAAATTAAAGAAAACCATACCCACCCTGATACAAGAAGAATACAAAACACCAAATAGAGATAGAAAAGAAACTCCCATCAGCATATTACAGTTAAAACACTATATCTATATCTATATTATCTATATCTATATCTATCTATCTGTATCTGTATCTGTATCTGTATCATATATATATATATATATATATATATATATATATATATATATATATATATATATCAAAGAGGATTTAAAACCTGTAAGGGGAAAAACATAACTCATATATAAAGGAAAACCCACAACAATAACAGCTGATTTCATCCAAGACTACTTTGCCCAGCAAAATTATCTACCATTATTGAAAAGAGAAAGACTAATTCTCCATGATATAAATAGGCCAAAAGCCACCAAACCAGCCCTACAATGGAATGCTTAGTGCAATACTTCTAGATATGACCTATGAAATCTCAACACTGGAGTTGACTAAACAGGACCTTCATGATTACAACACCAATTGACATGCCAACATTGATGGGGGAAATTCCACAAGGCTCTACATTTAGATAAAGCATCACAGAAGACCACTGGCTTCTTTCTGAGAGACGAAGTGTTCTCCAGGGACATGTTTCCTGAAAGCTTATCCAAACCCAAATGAGTAGAAGTGATCAGTCCTAAACATATGTACATACAAGCAACATTGAATGGACTCAGTAAGGGTATGTGTATGTGTCTGTGTATAAATGTATACATACATACATAACAATAACAATTGAAGAAGAAGAGGTCAGGAATTTGAAAGGGAGTGGGGAAGTTGGAAGGGACAGAAGGAGGGGCAGAAATTATATAAATACAGCACTCATATATGAAATTCTAAAAAAAAGGTTTAAGTGTAAAAAAAATACTGTATTACTATGAATGTACAAAAGAATCATAACAAAGCTTATTACACCATATAACTAGTATATGCTGTAAAACCCAAATACTACATTGTTATGATTTTTGGCACAGCAACATTTGTAGCTGGCAGGAAGTACCATGAAAATAGCAGTCAGTCATTAGCTGAATATATGATCTTAGGTAACATTCTTTCCTTGTTTGAGCTTCATTTCCACCATCAGGGACAGGGAAAGGGGGTGATAAAGCAGCTTGTCATAAAGGGCTCTTGCAGCTCTGCATTCTCAGAGTGTCTTTGAAGTTTGAGCTAACAGCTTTATTTTGGAAAATCCATGACACATATATAAAACATGCCTTATGCTTAAAGCAATTATATAATTCTGTTCAAGTTTTTTGTGGAATATTTGTTAAACTATGCAAAAATGTGTTGCATTTGTTTAACTATGTAAAAATGTGGTGCATTTTTTTATGTTGTGGAATATTTGTTTAACTATGTAAAGATGTAGTGCATTTGTTTAATTATGTAAAGCTGTGTTAATGTTTTACCTTGCCTGCCTAAGACACCTGATTGGTCTAATAAATAGCTGAATGGACCATAGCAAGGGAAGATGTATATGTGAAACTTCCTGGCAGGGAGAGTAAATAGGAGGAGGAATTGAGGCTCGATAAAAGGGGGAAAGAAAAGGAGAAGACAGGGAGACAAACGCCAGGGGCTAGCCAGACACACTGGCTTGTTGTCGGCCCAAAGAAAATACCAACTACAGTCAAGTAAACTGTCAAATCATCTTTTTAAACTTGGGACCTATAAAGTAATAGCTTTCAAGCTAATAAATATTGAACTTAAAAATTAAAATAAAACTGACCCTATGCCCGAGTCTCCAACATCATTCTCCACCTGGAGGAACTAGAGTGACACAGAAAGATGAGTTCTGAGGGCAAGGAAAGTACCCGAGGAGCCTGGAAGAGCTGCTCATACTACAAAGCAATGAGGTGTTTGAAAACATGGGTCCCACTCACCAAATCTTTGCAATCTTGGCATTAAAATAAATAATTATTACAAAATATTGTGGGGAAATTGGAAAGTCTGAAGCTCATATCAATAATTAACAAGACAGAAGGAAAAGTGCTAGGTTATAGTACATTTCTAAATACTGACTGGCTTATTACGGGGCTGTGTGTGTGTGTGTGTGTGTGTGTGTGTGTGTGTGTGTGTGTGTGATAGAGTTGAAAAGACAATATTTAAGGCTGGTGACACAGCTTCATATGCAAACACACTTGCTGCCAAGCCTGACAACACGAGTTACATGCTAAGGACAGACATAATAGGAGGACAGATCCAGTTTCCATAAGTTGTCCTCTGACTTGCACATGTGCACAGTGGCATGCACACACCATGTGCATACACTCAAACAGACACAATGCACTATTGCATACACATGAAGGAGTGTGCATATGTGCAAAAACACAAATACTAAATAAATAAATTGTTTAAGACAAAAATTAATAAGGTAAAAGACAATAATTTTATAAAATAAAATATTGTTAAGTGAATGTTAAATATCTCTGGAAATTTTAATGAGGAGGATATTTACAAGGTAATAAAATATCTTTTCATAGACTGCTTATTATCAGTCGCCAGGGAAATATAACAATTACACAATGGCAAAATTGGATAACTATTTTTCCAGATGACCATAATTAACCTTACTAATGAGGAGCAGGTACATGACATGTACCTTTGACTCTAATACTCCAGGAAGCCTATCTCCCTACCTAGAATGCACTGCTCAGATATAATCAAGAATGTTTATGGAATGTCTCCACATTGAACCTTTTTCTGTAGTTGTAAATTTTTTCTTTGTAGTATTTCCCATGCCCAGTACAGGGTCAAGTACTGCATTTGGCTATCATGTATCTTTAACCCCCTTTTATCTGGAATATTCCACAAATCTACTCGAGCAAGGACTTATGACAAGCCCTGAACTTTCCTTTAATGCAGAGACTGGACAAATGATACAGGACTTGACAATTAACCCAAAAATTTTCTTTTCAAGATTCCCTAAAGATATCTTCACCCCTAGAAAGCAAAAAGAAAAAGAGAATAAGATATGAGATAGATCATTGAATCTACACAGAAAAAAGATAAAGAAATAATAGGATAAATAGGTAGATCACTGAATTTACACTGAAGAAAAAGGGGAAGATATAAAAATGACAAAAGGTAGACTACTGAATGTATTATGAAAAGAAAAAAGAATATGGATGTGATAAGATAAAAAGGGAGATTATGGAATCTACTTTTAAAAAGGAACTACTTGTTTTAAATAAGATAAGTAATGAAAATTTTTTGGTCTGAGTTTATCAGATGTTACTGGACTGGACATTGTTAATATATGTAATGGAGTTTTTATCTGAACCTGTCAAATGTTAATGGACTAGACATCGTTAATGTAATCTTGACTGTGTATATTGTATATACTTACTGGATATAATTTTTCTTGTATTAGTTATAAGTTTTTTTAAATTTTAGACAAAAAGAGAGGAAATGAGGTGGTACTATGTTCCCCAAAATATTGTGTACATTAATAAACTTATTTTTATGATGTTGATACTCTTTTTTAATATTTTATTTTATAATTAACTTAATTTCATATATCAGCCACAGATTCCCCTGTCTTCCTTCCTCCCACCTCCCACCACCCAGCCCTCCCCCCCAACCCACCCCCATTCCCATGGCCTCCAAGGCAATGTCTCCCCTGGGGCGTCAGTCCAGACTGGTAGACTCAGTCAAGGCAGGTCCAGTCCCCTCCTCCCTACACCAAGGCTGAGCAAAGTGTCCCAGCATAGGCCCCAGGCTCCAAAAAGCCAGCCCATGAACCAAGGACAGGTCCAGGCTCCATTGCCTGGGGGCCTCCCAAACAGTTCAAGCTAATCAACTGTCTCACTTATCCAGAGAGCCTGGTCCAGTTCCATGGGGGCTCCTCCGCCATTAGTTCACAGTTGATATGTTTCCACTAGTTTGGCTATTTGTCCCTGTGCTTTTTCCAAACATGGTCTCAATATCTCTTGCTCATACAATCCCTCCTCTCACCAACTGGACTCCCAGTAGTCTTGAACGCATTGGCACCAGAGATCACTTCCTAAATATAACACCAGTAGCACAGACACTGAGAAAAACAATCAATCAATGGGACCTCTTGAAACTGAGAAGCTTTTGTAGGGCAAAGGACACAGTCAACAAGACAAAACGACAGCCTACAGAATGGGAAAAGATCTTCACCAACCCCACATCTGACAGAGGGCTGATATCCAGAACATATTAAGAACTCAAGAAATTAGACATCAAAATATTGAATAGTCCAATTAAAAAGTGGGCTATAGAGCTAAACAGAGAATTCTCAACAGAAGAAACTCAAATGGCTGAAAGACATTTAAGGAATTGCTCAACATCCTTAGTCATCAGGGAAATGCAAATCAAAACAACTCTGAGATATCTTTTTACACCCATCAGAATGGCTAAGATAAAACACACTGATGACAGCTTATGTTGTAGGGAAGTAGAGTAAGGGGAACACTTTTACACTGCTGGTGGGAATGCAAACTTGTACAGCCACTTTGGAAATTAATATGGTGCTTTCTTAGAAAATTGGGAATCAACCTCCCTCAAGACCCAGCTATAACACTCTTCGGCATATACCCAAGAAATGCTCAATCATACCACAAGAGCACTTGCTCAGCTATGTTCATATCAGCATTGTTTGTAATAGCCAAAACCTGGAAACAACCTAGATGCCCTTCAACTGAAAAATGGATAAATAAAATGTGGTAATATACACAATGAAGTATTACTCAGCAGAGAAAAACAATGGCATCATGAGGTTTGCAGGCAAATGGATGGAACTAGAAAAAAATCATCCTGAGTGAGGTAACCCAGACTCAGAAAGACAAACATAGTATGTACTCACTCATAAGTGGATACTAGATATAAAGCATAGGATAACCAGACTGCAACTCACAACTCCAGGGAGGCTCCCTAGTAAAGAGGACCCTAAGAAAGACACAGGGATCACCTAGCAACAGAGAAATGGAAGAGATCTACCTGAGCAACCTGGACATGGGCGGCGGGGGGGGGGGGGGGGGTAATGGAGGGCAAGAGTCGGGGGAAAGAGACCTTAGGGGAGAGGGAGGTCCCAGCTGGACCAGGAGCAGAGTGGGAGAATGGAGAGGGAGATACCATGATGAATGAGGACCCCAGGAGAATAGGAAGAAGCAGAGTGCTAGAGAGGTCCCTAGAAATCCACAAAGATACCTCCACTGTAGACTACTGGCAATGGTCGAGAGAGTGCCTGAGCTGAACTCCTCTGGTGATCGGATGCCCGAACACCCTGGTTGTCATGATAGAACTCTCATCCAGTGTCTGATGGAAGTGGATGCAGAGATCCACGGCTGAGCCCCAAGTGGAGCTCCGGGAGATGTTGATACTCTTAAACTTGCTTTTTAGAGGCTTCTTGGAGGTTTCTTCATTGATTAGATCTGGGTATTGCATTCCATTACCATTTTTATTGTTTTGCCTGTTTGATTATTTTTGTTTTGAGTTCTTCATATATTGAGGACACATGGCTTTTATGTGGATGCAAGTATTCCATATGGTTTCAAAGTATGTTCTCCTGTCTACCTATGGCTTCCCTTTAAATTCTCTTCAAAAGAAGCAGCTTTTCTGTTTTATGAAATGTATTATATTCATATTTTACAAATTGTGCTTTTGGAAGTAGTATCTAAGAAATCTGAGTTGTAGGATTTTCTTTATAACTTTTATTTTTGGAAATGACTGAAAGGAGGCAGAAATACTGTAAAAAATAATAATGCAAAGTTAAATAACATTCATGTACTTCCCTTAACACTTTACACCCTTTGCTTTATTTATTCCCCTTTCTCTAAGCATTTGAACTATTTGAGAGTAAGTTATTTACATGCCTAAATTTACCCCTAAATGTTGTAGTATATCAATGTGAATTTATTAAGCTAATTAGTTCAACTTACAAACTTAGAGAGCAGGCACTGAAAATGCTTTCATACCATATAAAGCACTTGCATTCACATAAAATACATGTATCCACAACATATAAAGAACTCTCATAATTAAATAATAACAAAAAGCAAAACATAAAAATGTTTTTTAAAAAACAGTGAGCTAGATACTTGGTTAAAGAATACACAAAAGATTAGTACAGGAAATGTAGTTTTAATTTTTAACTGATATTTAAACGCATAAACTTGTACACAATAATGTGTGCCATGTAATGTTTCAACTTATGCATACATTAGATGATGTTTAAATCAGACTAAATTTATCATCTATCTCCTCAGTCATCTACTGTTTATTCATAGTGAAGATATCAATATCTTCCACCTTTTGAGATAAACAGTTCATATTTTTATATATTGTTACCCTACTAGTGCACTGAACACCAGAACTGATTCTTCCTAGTCTATCTAGAGGTATTTTTGTACCCGTTGATCTGCCAATTTCTCCCCATGTCTTTTTCTTCCTTACTTTTCAAAGACTCTAGTACATACCACTCTACCTTCAACTTCCATGAGAGTAACTAACTGTTTTATTGAAATGATAGAGACCAAAGAGAGGCCTTGTACAAGCTAGGCAAGTGCTTTACCACCGAGCTACATCCCAAGACTTTGGTATCAACTTTCTTTTTAACTCCACTGGTTTAAAATTATGTAACAATAAGAATATAATTTAAAAATGACCATATCAAGTGTTTACAAGAATGTAGGAGAGCATGAACTGATGCATATTGCTGATGGTATAAAATTATATAAATACTCTAGAAAATGTCTTGATGACTACTACACTTGGCTACTACACTTCCAGATACTAACAAGAGAAATGAAGGCATGTTTCCATGCAGAGACCCTCATATTCAAGTTCAGAGTAGCTTGATTTACATAGTGAAAACCTAGAGACAACCCAAATGTCCACAACTAGATGAACAGATAAACAAATTTTGTTTTAAATCTATCCAAGCTCTAAAAATTAGCTATTGATACAGGTCCATGCTTTGATTATACCATTTATTTTAAATCCTAATAAGTGCAAAGGAATTGGAAATGATAGAAATTAGAAAAGTGACTGCCTTGGGTGGGACAACAGGAATGGAAGGAAGAGGTTTAAAAGCACAGGAAGTAACTTTGGGATGTGAACAAGAATTAATATTATCTTAATTGTGATAGTGAGTGTGTATCTATTCCTGAACATGCCAGATTGTAAGGTCACTATACAATCTATTGTTCAGTGTATTGATTAGGTATAGAACAAAGGTGGCTAGCACAGTGCCTGGCACACGGCAGGCATTCAGTACTGTAGGCTGTTGTCATTCATGGGTTTCCTCTGCTGACTCCACCCCCACTATCCAGTATATAGTACTTCAAAAAAAGCACCATTTTTAATATAGACATTTTTCTCCCAAAGTCTGAGGATGAAAATAGAAAAGACCAAATACATACACACACACACACACACACACACACACACACACACACACACACACACACGTATCACAGGATGGCAAATGCCTATAATCTAGCTACTCTTGGGGGTGAGGCAAGGGAATCATTTGAGTTCTTGTGTTCAAAGTCACTCTGGATGACGTAGGGAGAGTCTATTAACAAGTCACTGAGTTTCCTGTTTTTCAAGATAATACATGGATGGATAATATAGATAGGTGACAGGCAGATGATAGATAAATGTGGAAACAGGCTCCTTCCCTTGCTTCTTTACTCCTCTTTCCTCCCCTCAGTCCCTTCCTGCTCTTTTTATGTTTCCTCCTATTTGTTCTTTTGAAAAGTAGGTTTACAGAATGTTAATGAAGGAAAAACAGACAGTTCTTCAGCATATGACTTTCTAAGTCAATTAAAGAGCAAGGTTGGGGAATGGGAAGGGGTTGCATAGAATGAGTTTGAGGCAGAAGACTAGACAGTTTCCCATTGTGCTTTGAATTGAAGTAGAAATTATGTCCTTGGCCTTTAAAGGGAACACAGAAATTCTTCTTATGTCATGATTATTTATAAACTGCACAATAAGTTTTAGGCTAAATAAAACAGTTGGCCTCCTAGGGACCCATGGTTGGGGAGCACATAGGCCCAGAGCTGAACCTACTACTACCATTTATCTAAATGGATATAGTATCAAATAGCCCTCTTAAATTCATTATCTTTGTCCCCGTAGATTAGTGAGCTCTCAGAAACCATTAGAGAAGTTGCTTTGTTGCAGTGGATTAAGGGTAACATAAAAAGCTGCAACAGGTAAAAGTGCAGAGAAGAGGTATTGTGCGGAGTGCTCAGCCATACATGGAACACCTATATCACATTCCCTGTCTCTAGCGTTCAGGTACCATTGCAGAACAAGGAGTTGAAGGACTTCAAGAGCCAATTGGGAAGAATTGGAGTGAAACAATGTCCTCTGGACATGACAGGAACACTGCACTCATGACCTTCCAGGAGCTGTGTTGGACTGTAAGGCATGCAACTGCACAACACCAAGGCAATCAACAGTCTGGCATGAATAAGGGAGGGCTGATGATCTACTGTTGGGTGATGGCTTCTAGGGAAGGGGGACTTGGTTGTCTTTAAAGGTGTGGCTGCTGGTATGTCTATCATGCTCTGGTGGATGGCCCACAGCTACTGAGTATATAGGCAGCACAAATCGGACTCAGTGGGTTATTCAAAAAGGAGAGGACACAAAATTGAGGGGGCGGGGCATATCTGGGAGGAATTCAGAGGAGGAGTGAGGGCTGAATATGGTCAAAATACATAGTATGCACACATAAAATTCTCAATGATTTAATGCAAATTTTAAATATTTTTGGACTACGTATTTAATTTTTACTTTAATGTTTTTCCATACAATATATTTTATCATATTCTTTCCCCTTTCCCAATTCCTCCCAGATCCTCTCAATCTTCCTACACACCCAACTTAATGTACACACACTCTCTCTCTCTCTAAAACAAAACAAAAAACCCTGAAAAGCCAAACAAGCAAACTAAGTTTAAAAAAATAAGACAAAAACCAAAATAAAACAAAAAAGCACACAAAATGGAGTCTTTTTGTGTTGGCCATCTACTATATTTTGAAAAACATTATTGGCCTCTATACATATTTTTTCTTCTGAGTAGGAAGAGACAAATATGCTATGGAAGAGTTACCATCTGCAAAGTTTCATTAGCTACCATTGATGATTAGATTACTGTATATATTTATTCAAGTTTCCTTAGCTGGGTCACCAATGTTGTTATAGCAATGACATGTCATTAGGAGAAACAAAATGAAGACAAATGAGTGAAGGTCAGGATGGGTGAGCAAAAATTGCAATACAGCATTTTATTCAAGTTTTCACTTAATTACAGCCAATGGGTGGGGCAAATAAGCAAAGGGATATATAGCCATTGGGAAGATGTTAAGCAGAAACCATGGGTTTAAATATTTGGCATGTTCACACAAAAGTGCTTTAAATGTATGCATATTTTGGGCACAACATAGATAAGTTTGATGTTTTTCATGTAGTGTTGATCAGTAAACCAAGCCTTTTTCTAAAGCTTCCTGGTGATTCATTGCAGTTACCAGGGCATATTATGGCAACATAAAATCCAAGGGTCTTTAAATGGGGACACAATAGACCAAAAATAAAAATAGAATTGGTTAGCAATTTGAGGAATGATACCTTAAGTAGGGAGGATGAGTAGGCGTTTATTTACAAGGTTTTGGTGCTCCTAGAGCAGGAAAAAACAGACCACCAATTGCTTTCTCTGTGTGGATAGCACAGACTGAGCTGGCAGTGGCAGAACTGTGGTGCTTGGTCAAGTATGAGACCAAGTGGACACTGGGAGTGTTTTATCTCAACATTCAGGATGTCAAAGAAGGACAATTATAAGGTTGATAACAGCCTACGGTATGGAGTAAGACAAACTAACATAAAAAAGCATACGAAGGTGAGGGCAAATAGGAAAGAGGATGATTTTTGAAACAGTAAAAACAATGAAAAGTTACCAGGTTTTGTCTTCAGATCTTAAAATTCATCTTTCTTGTTACCTTTTTATGTTTAAATGTCTTCTACAGGTAATATGCATCTTGATGTTTGTAGATGATTTAAAAAAGACCAAGAGAGCCAGGCATAGAGGCACAGGTCTCTCATTTCAGTACTTGGGAGACTGAGGAGTGAGTATGTCAAGTTCAAGGCCAGCCTAGACTAGTGAGACCCTGTCTCAAAAACAAACAAAATGGCAAAGAGGATTAAAACCAGGCACACAGCATGGTGGTAGAGTTCTTGGCTTGTCAGAACAAGGCCAAAGCATCCTAATCCATGTGGCAATAAATAATAACGATGACAACTTTAATGCAAAGTAATAAAATATGAAAAGAAAGTAGAAAGAAAGAAAAGGACCAGCATTTCATTAAAGCACACCTTCTAAATTTGCTTTTCAACTCAGAAACCCTGGGGTGAGCTGACTTACAGAGATCTATGCTACACTGGCAGGTGCCACTAACAGGGCAGTGACCTAAATGACAGATGTAGAACTGAGGAGACACAAATCTGTCTGTAAACTGTTAAGGGGTCCATAAATGTCACCTGATCTAATGGGCTCTTATCAGAATGAAGAGTTTTCAGTCCATGGAATCTAGCCATGAAAAATGTCGACTTGGTCTTAAATGCAATTACACCGAGCTTAGTTTAACTGCCTGTCACACTATTTCTCCATGAGAGTATAGCCGAAAAAAAACAAAGCAAAACAAGAAAATAAATTCATGCAAACAAGGGAGAAAGAGAAATAAAGTAACCAGGTAATTTATTTTCATGGTAACAAGACTTTGAAGGTCTCAATTGTAAATTCAAAACACTTCCAAGATTCCAAAGGAAACAGGCAAGGTGTTCTTTTTTACAGATGCAAAACCTTTGTGATCATCTGAAAAAATAAAGGCTTTTTAAAAAGTCAGCTGTGAGGTTTGAAAATAAAGGCAGAAATATGATTTATAATGAAAAGAATTTGCCTTTTTTATACATTGATTGATTAGAGGAGTATGCACAAGCTCTCTCTCTCTCTCTCTCTCTCTCTCTCTCTGTGTGGTGTGTGTGTGTGTGTGTGTGTGTGTGTGTGTGTGGTGTGTAGGTCAAAGAGCAATTATGCCTTCTATCATTTGGGTCTCTCAGACTGAACTCAGATCATCAGGCTTGGTAGCAGGTACTTTTACCAACCGAATGATTTCCCCAGTTCCTTCTAGATTTATTTAAATCTGATAAAATGCTCATCAACTTTTTTATTTCTTTTTTTTTTGGAAGAAAGGGTCACACTGTATATAACTAACTGACTTGGAACTCACTCTGTAGACCAGACTGGCCTGGAACTCACAGAGATCCTCCTGCCTCTGCTTCCTGAGTGCTGGGATTGAAGGCATGCGCCACCTCCATGCCTGGTACCACTCATCAACTTTTGAAAGTCAGTGACCACATCAAGACACTAGAAGAGGGGTGTCCTTAAAGGTATTTTCTCATCAGTTTCCACTCTTTTTGGTTTCTCCCTGTGAGTATGCTTTTACTTTCTGTCAGTTTTTATTCTAAAATCATCTACTCTTCTCCCCTTTTCCTTCTTTGCTTACCAACTGTGAATTAGCTATAATAGGGAGCAAGGATGTTTTGAAAGATAGTATTTGAAGGGTTGTGCATGTAGCTAAAGTAGAATGTTTACTTGGCATGCCCAAGAGCCTGGGTTCCATTCCCAGTGCCACATAAACTGGACATAGTACCATATTCTTGTAATCCCCACACTGAGAAGAGATATGGAGACAGAAGACTTCTGTTCAAGACTACCTTCAGCTACATATCAAGTTTTAGGCCAGAATGAGATTCATGAGATGCTATCTCAAAAACACCAAAACAGCAAAATCAAAACAATTTTAAAATAGAATATTTGACAGAATTTTTAGTACATAACATTTCATGTAAAGTTGGAATAACATAGTGTAAAGTTCTGTTACCTCTTTATTTCCCTCTTAAATCACAAATACTGAAAAACACAAGACTAGGAAATTCCACATTTGTTCCTTCTGAGGGAGAGAAAGGATGCTTTTCTGCACATATGACCTTGATTTTTCTCTCTTATGAGTTGATGGCCAGAAGCAAACATTTTCCAGCATTGATTTTTATAGCCAGGCCTGAGCAGTAATGAGGCTAGCAAGATGAAGAGCCAACAGGAAGCCAGGAAAACTTCTGTTCCATTCTCCCTTTGTGAGCATTGTTTCTTTACTAAACTCCTGCCTTCAACACACTTCCTGAGCAATGGAAGAAAAATGCCCTCGTTGCCCCTCTGGTTGGGAGGGGTTTGGCTCCTGCTTGACCACATAAAGCTTTGGAGCTATCGGAAGATGAAGCTTTTCCTTGCTTTCCTGCTCTTCTTTCCACCTAATCTTCTGGCTCCCCCACATCCTGTTGCTGTCATGCCAGCAATTCCATAGGCCCAGGAACAGTCACATTTACTGCATTTCCACCCTCCATGTGCTTGTATAGGCTGGGAAGGAAATGTCACTCAGGGATTTGTGAGCAGGAGATACCCAGTTGAAAGTAAACATTTTCACAAACAACATTTTATATTTGATGGATGTCTCCCCTATACCCAGCTTCCTTCCTTTCTTAAGATTGTGTCCTACAGTTTGACTTACTATTTTAGCACAGCCAGTGTTCTTAGATTTGACCGATGGCTATGAAGCTTAGAATCAGCCTGTGTCCCCTACTGCTCCATTTGAACTCTCCTACTCTGGGAGCAAAGTAAAATGCAGCATCATCAATGGAAGCCGAGGGATTCAATGACCACAGAATTTTGAGGTTAGATAAGACATTGTTTTGGTTGCTGAGCAATGTTGTCAAGAGGTCATGGAACAACCATAGAGCAGTCAGTAGAATGTTTCTAATGATCAGGATGAAAAATGCCTTGGATATTGGTCTTAGCTCCTGGTCTTCAACCCTTCCATTGCTCAGTTTTCCTGGCATCCAGTTAGTTCTTCATCTTGCTATCACGGTCATTCTTTGTCTTGCTATCTTTGTCAGTTCCTGGACCTGGCTATAAAAATCAATGCTGGAAAATGTTTGCTTCTGGCCATCAACCCATAAGGGAGAGAAGAATCAAGGGCATGCCTTTCTCTCCCTCAAAATGAATAAAGGTTGAATTGGAAATTTCATCAGTTTGCATCTTGGCCTCTTCTAGTGACCTCTTGTTTGGGGCCTTGGTTCCCCTTTCTACCTATCTCATGAAACCACGAATTGTGCTCCTGAGCTGCTCATCCATTTCCAGACTCCTTTATTCTTGAGTTTGAGACTACTTGAGGAGTTCATACCACTGGCTCCCAAACCAGAATCAGTGTTTGAAAGGCATATATGCTTCCTGCCTAGAGAGGGTATTATTCTATATGTCTGAGGTGAAGCTGAATTTAAATGTGTCATCAGGCATTCATGGACAAATGAGACGACACTCTTGAGAAACAAAAATCTCACACAACTCACCATCCCATCCAATCCATTCCTCCTCCCCAAAAAGGGGGATTTCTCAGTAATGTAATTCCACTTGTCTGAAAAAGTAAACCTGCTCAAACAGTGCTTCCAGGGGCTTCTGGAATACTTTTGCCACTGACAACTCCTATATGAACACGAGACATGGAAAGAGTTCTCACAGGACAACAGTATGGCTACATTCATATTTTGAACAAATCTCCTCAGCAACAGTGCAGAGTGTGTAAGGCCAATGTGTGACCGTGTCACCTCTAGCCATTTCCCGTCTCTTCTCCTTGGATGAGCTCATACATTTGAACACTTGGTTCTCATCTGTTGACACTGATTGGAAAGGTTATGGGCATTGAGGAGATGGGCCCTTGCTAGAGGAAATACATCTCTGGGGGTAGGCTGTGGGGGTTTATAGCCTGACCTTATTTACTGTTCTCTCTCAGCTTCCTGAGTATTGATTTAATGCAATCAGCAACTTCCTACACCTGCTGCCAAGCATTCCTTGCCTGTTGCCATGTTTTCCCTGCCATTGTGGACTCTATCCCTCCGGATCTATATACTTAAACAAGCCCGTTCTTCCTTAATTTTTCTCACAGTGCTTTATCACAGGAGCAGAAAATAAACTAACACATCAACTCTAGATAATTTAAATAGTAAATTAGTCAGGATGAAATAAAAAAAATGGTTCACAGTATGAATGTAGAATTAAGCTTAGACTAAACCAAAGCATCAAGGGGAGTGATTAAGAACTTCTCAGCACCCTCCCCCTTACCAACTGTAGCACTCAGGAAAGCAGGCTCTGCATCCCTCTTGGGCAGCACAATAGAGCTGACCCTGTTGACAGGACATGGGTGACCTGGCCTGAGAGCATGTGAGCATGGGAGATTGGGCCCCGTTCTTTGTCTGCCATATCATGGCATGGGTGAGGGAGATATGCTTTCCCCTGCACCTCACTGCCTGTGGCAGTTGGGAGTTGGGAGAGATGACCCTGAGGTCATGAGAGCGGAAGAGCTGTCCCTGCCCCTCACCAGCTGCAACACTCTGGAGACTGGACCCTGCACCTGGCACAGGCAACACAGTAGAGTTGGTCCTGATGGTGGGGTGTGGGTGAGCCAACCCAGAAGGCATGAAAGTAGGAGAACTGGCCCCTCCCCTTGTTCCTTGATTTATAGGGTAAACTAGTTGAGGCAATGCTGGAGAGCTTACCCTGGCAGTGGGGATAGGGGAGAGCTGGCAGCCTGACTATCTTTGTAATCACCCAGGCCCAGAACTAGGCTTATGAGTTGGCCCACCTCAACATCCACCCCATCTGTGATCTGCTGGAGCACATGAAAGGGATCAGTCCTGCAGACCCAAACCTGCAGGATCTCCACAACACAGGGCAACAGCAGGATAACAAAGAGGAGCTCCAGTGAGGGCCTAGCATCAATAGTGTAGCAGACACCAGAGGCCTAGACCCAGCTCAATGACTCTTTGCAATGAATACTTGCAAGTAAAGATATATGGACTAAAGGGTTTACTGTGTGACTCACTGGGTCACACTACAGCTTCTATGACAAGATTGATTTTTCTTTTTTTTTCTATTAAATTTTATTTTATTTTATTTTGTGGGGAGGAGTTGCAAGGGCAGAGGACAGAAACAAAGGGACAAGGAGATGAATGGAATTGAGATGCATGATGTGAAAGACACAAAGGATAAATAAAAAGAAAGCTTAAGAAAGAACTGCTCAGGTATAAAACTGAAAGGAGTATTTCATCTGTATTTCCACCTTGAGTTTTTTTTCCTCTTACATTTAACATTCTAGTGTAGGCCAAATTAGTTATTATGGGTTGTGTACTCACCCTTTTAGCAAAGATACACCAAGATATCATAATATGGACAAAAGATTTTTTTTTTCATGAGAAAATTAAGGTGTTGAATTCTCAAAACCCAATAAGAACTTCTTATTACAGGAGTTTACAAACTTACTATAGGAAACTAACTTGGCCTGTGTTCACTATATGGGTGACCTCATGAACTAGAATGGCCTAACTAATGTCAGAATATGGAGAAATAAAACAAACTTTCAGAAACATCTTAAAATGAAAAACAATATTTACTGCTGAGAAGGTAGCCTAAACAAGAACTGCTCTAATAAAAGTATGACTCTTATATTTTTGGTTGTGAGCCTAGCCTTTAACGGCTGAGCAGAGCCAGGTGGATCTCTGTGAGTTCGAGGCCAGCCTGGGCTACCAAGTGAGTTCTAGGAAAGGCGCAAAGCTACACAGAGAAACCCTGTCTCGAAAAATCAAAAAAAAAAAAAAAAAGTATGACTCATGTTTGGTAACACCCTAACAGAATTTGTATACCCTGGAAGAACAAAACTTTTCTGTGGGCAGTCTCCCTAACAGAATTTAATAATGTAGAGGGCGTTCTTACCTTGTGAGAATATTTACACATGCAGGTCTCCATCATTAGATATTTCAGCATCACCAACCTAAATGATGAGGTAGTGATAATGGTAAAAGTGTAGTTTCAGTCTCAGAGGGACCTGGTGGGCCTATGTGAAGCCTCTGTAGATGTTCAGCTCTGGATACCTCTATGATTGTTGACAACCAGGAGTGATTTGTCAGCAACTGTACACACCCATGGAAATACACAAATTCCATATTGGCCATAGACTTTCTATGTTGGTTATAGAATCAAAATAAATAGGTAGGATCTGGTACAGCTGGAAAAATTTGGATACCAATGGTGCCACTACAATCTATTTTATTTACCAGAGCAAGTGGGAACCACTGTTAGATAAGATTAGTAGTGATCTATTTCAACAATATTTTCTATAAATCTTCAGCCCTATAGACACATTTTTCAAGTGGAGGAATTGAGTATTGGGTACAGAATCTACCACTGGTAAATATTTAGAGCAAAATACCCAAAAGTAAAATTATTAGTTCTATTCTTTTTCTAGGGTGATAGGCCAAAATAGATAATACTTGGGATTCACACATTTTCTTCTCTAGCCTGAGGAAGAGCATGACAATTTTGATTAAATTTGCAGTTCATTCTTAACTGACATTTTCCTTTTTGAATTAATTTGCTCTACTGTCTCTCCTCTCCTATGAGAAAGTAAATGCCAATAGAGCAGAAGTTTTTGCCACTTTTACTCACTGCTATATCCGTGATACCAAAGGCAGCGCCTGACATATGATAAGCACTCAATGAAATTTGTTCAATGAGTGGATAAATGAGTCAGGCCTGATAGCACAGGACTGTAATGCTATCTACTTGAGAAGCTATAGCAGGTGAAATTTAAACACAAGGGCAGCCTAGACTGTGGAAAGGAAGGAATAAATGAAATGCAATAGATGTTTTGAAAGATTGGATGTCATCCATCAAAAAATCAATCAAATATTTGATGAGTGATCAAGGCACAGCTTTCAAACTCAAACTGGAGGGTTTTGAAGATGAGGATACATTGACTTGTCCAAGCACAATTTTCAACTCATCTGACATTGGTGTGGGGTTTATTTCATAAGAGTATCACATAATCTGGACTTCGAGAACTAGGTCCTCTGACACATGAATCACCCTAAGCCTGACAAACTTTAATTTAATTCATGTCTCTGTTATTTCCACATAGGCATTTAATGATTTCAGAACATTAACAGGAATTAGCTTTGCATTAAATTTCCGTGTATTCTCTTTAACATCTTGCACAGTGCTCTGCATAGAGACATGAATCAGTAAATAGTGGTAGAACGAAAAAAGGAAGGAATTAAATCTGTCTGAGCACTAGGTGAATTTACATTACTGCTCTGGCAATTAAAACAGAAGGTAGTGAGATTCACAGCAATGTGTATATGCAGTCTCCTGTCTTTATAACTTCCAACTGCTCCCTCCCCTTCCCCTTCCTCCCTCTCTCCTCCCTCCCTTCATTCCATTCTTTCATCTTTCTTTCTTTCCTCTTAAATGAATTCAAGGATTTTATGATACATGTACTAGTTTCCAGGGCACAGTATTTTGTATTGAGAGTTTATAAATATTATCAAACATCATTTCTTTTAGAATAAAGTGAAATAAGAAAATTCATAGCAATTATCTTGGACCAGATACCTTAAGAGAAATGAAGATGAAACAATGTCCATGACTTAGCTTCATAACTTTTAACATCAAGAATATCTAGTACTAATAAAGAAAAGAATAAGTCCCATAGAAATATATATGTGAAGTGTATAATAAATGATGGTATTGGAATAAGAAAAAAAAACAATGTATGTGGGGGGGTGAGTTGGTTAAGTATATCATGTAAACAAGGAAAATGACAAAATAAATATTTTCAACATTAATAAATATTTTCAACCACGTAGAAATGACCACATAAGTAGATTTAAAATGTATGGCCTCATAAGCTAAAGACTTTAAAGATGAACTACTCAGAATAAGAACATAGTTATAGATTCAAGAAAATGAGAAAACAGCACTTGAAAACATATTCTGGGACTTATATCAGGAATGGCCATCTCCAGCATTTAAGTGTATTCATTGGGTGGTAACTATTTACATTGTCTTAGCTAAAAGGAATCCCTGGGACTAGAGTTGAGCCTCAGTGGTAGAGCACTTGTTCAGCATGAATGAATCCCTGTGTTCCACCCCTAGCACTGCAAAAGAGAGGGGTTGGGAGAATATGGACTATTAGTTCCACAGACATGCAACTTTAATTCATTGAAAAAATATGGGAATCTACTGTAATAGACCTTCTGGTAGACACTGGAGGTGTAGTAGTAAATAAAGCAAGCATATTCTCTCTCTTCATGGCGTTTCTCTTATAGTGGAGGAGACATTTTCCTCAAGCAGATACACAAGTATGTAATGTCGAATGGCAGTAAGTAAGCTCTTTTTAGTTAGGCAAAAGGTTATACTGCAGTTGTAGAAAGGATGCCTCATATTGTAGCTTTATTGAGATATCCTTGCTTGATTCTCACTTAAAAATCTTGGAAAGTTCAGGTTTAGATTATGAAGGAAGAAGTCATTTAGAGAACCCACTGTCTTCCATATTATTATGCTGTCATCTCCCAGAGGATTAATTTTGCTGGCATACTCAGCAAAGGTCACTAGCACAGTCGCCATCTAAGAAGAGAAGAAAGGAAATCCTTTATAAGAACATATAAGCAACTGTTTTTGCACATCTCACTTCTGTTTGTAGGCAACTGGAGGAAACACGCTCAGCTAACCATGCCTAGTGGTGAGGTAAGCAGAAAGAGTGGCAAGGCAGCAATGTTCATAGGGGAGAGGGAAGAAAAGACTCGGGGATAACACCAGCATACTGTCACACACAAAATGTAGAAAGGTGGCAAGGATGGGCACTCAGCCAGGGAGAGAGGTCAGAAAACCCTCTGGAGTTTGGGATAACAATGCTACCCCCAATGATGTGTTTGTTGCAATAAGGAGAACCTTGGAAGAAGGTCTTTACAGATACAGAAAACATTATAGATCTTAACAGAGGCACCTTATCCTTGATTATTTAGATGGCTCCAAATTAATCACATGAGCGCTTAAAATCAGAGATCTTTCTCTGGCTGCAGAAGAGATCTTACAGTAAAAGAGATCTGAAGCGTAGGAGGGATTTAACACAGTGTTACTATCTTGTAGTTGGAAAAGATCATATGGACAAGAAATGGGGGGGGGTGAGAAACTGAGAATGGCTCTTAGCTAATAGTCAGCAACGAAATGATACTCCCACTCTCACACCTGCACAGAAGTGAGTTTTTGTAACATGGATGAATCTGGGGATAGGGTCTCCCCTAAACCTCCAGAACATCTGCTTCCTTCCTTCTGAAACTTTCCAGCAGAAAAATCAGCTGAGACTGTGGACTTCCAATAAGTTTGTGCCATTGTAAACTATTGAGTTTGTAGTGATTCATTACATGGTGATAGAAAATGTGTATAGATATGAAGTCTAAAGGCTTGATGTGTGGCAGTCAGGAAAGGAGTCAAAGATGAAAGGAGACAGACATACAAGTAAATAAGTTAGCATGTACAAAGGCTGTAGAGAGACAGAAATGTGCAAGTGTGAGGGCTGGACAGAAGCCATTTTCACCGTATCATAAGAGACGGGGTCACAACCCAAACCAGGAAGGAGAGCAGAAGCTAGGTTTCTGTGGGATGCCTTTCTGTATGTTGTGAATATGTGTTGCTCTGATTGGTTGATAAATAAAGCTACATTGGCCTATGGCAGGGCAGGAGGGCAAGGGAGATAGAGGGAGGAGAAAAGGAGAGGCAGGGAAGACACCATCCCTCCCTCCAGGGAGCAGCATTTAATAGCACACAGGTAATGCCACAGAATTTGTGGTAAAACATAGATTAATAGGAATGGGTTAATTTAAGTTATAAGAGCTAGCTAGTAAGAAGCCTGAGCCATAGGCCATATAATTTGCAAGTAATATTAAGTCTCTGAATGATTATTTTATATGCGGCTGCAGGACCGTGGGTGAAAGAGATTTGTCTGGACCATGCAGGGCAGGGTGGGACACAGAAAACTTCTGACTACACCAGGTCATGAATCATGGTAAAAAAAAATCCGTTCTTTTTTTTCCCCTAAAATTTGATTCTTAAATTCTTGATTATCTAGGTGTTTCTTTAGTTTTTGTTTGTATGGGTGATACAGATCAGCATTTTATTTGAATTTAATGCAAAAAAATCTTACTCTTTGTTTTATTTAAAAATATTTTATATAGTATATATTGATCATGTTTCCCCTCCCCCAATTCCTTTCAGATTCTCCCAATCCCTGTACCCACTCAACTTTATGTTTCCCCCTCAAAAAATGTAAGTTTTTTTGAGATTCCTTCCATCTCACATCTGTCAGAATGACTAAGATCAAAAACACAAGTGACAGATCATGCTGGTGAGGATGTGGAACAGGGGGAACACTCCTCCATTGCTGGGGGGAGTGCAAACTTGTACAACCACTTTGGAAATCATTATGGCAGTTCCTCAGGAAGATGGGAATAGATATACCTCAAGATTCAGCTATACCACTTTTGGCTATATACCCAAAGGACTTCACATGCTACTACAAAGTTACTTGTTCATCCATGTTCATTGCTGCTCTATTCATAAATGCTAGAAATTGGAAACAGCCTTGCTGTCCATCAATTGATGAATGGATCACAAAAATGTGGTACACACAATGGAATATTATTCAGCTATTTAAGAAAGTTAAATTATGAAATTTACAGGTAAATGGATTGAGCTAGAAAAAAAATCATCTTGGGTGAGGTAACCAAGAGAAAAAAAAGACATATATTGCATATTTTGTCTTATATGTGGATGTTAGCTTTTAAGCTTTTGGTAGTATATGTGTAACAAACTGAATAATCACAAATGTTAGGTACCTACTATGGTACCAGGAGTGAAAAAGAGAGGATCTACCAAGGAAGGGGAATAGAATATAGTGTTATGGAGAGATGAGGGGGTAAACAGAGTAGAAGGATTAAATAGAGTGGGAGATGGGAGAGAAGGGTAAATGAGGGAATATAAAGAGGGACAATTAACATTAAAGGCCATTTTCAAAAACCATATGGAAACCTGCTGTTGTAGGAGCTTCCTAAAATATATATGTGTGTGTATGTATGCATATGTATGTATGTATGTATGTATGTATATATATGAAAGGAATCTAAATAGAGTCACAAAATAATGGGGGAGACAATGCCCCAACTAGATGTCTTATGCCACCAAGTAAAACATCCAGTGCCAGGAATAGGTTACATCTTTTTTAATGGTATTTTTATTTTATAATTAACTTAATTTCACATTATCAGCCATGGATTTCCCTGTCCTCCCTCCTACCACCCCCAGCCCTCCCACCCCAATCCACCCCCATTCCCACCTCCTCCAAGGCAAGGTTTCCCCCGGGGAGTCAGCCCAGCCTGGTAGACTCAGCCAAGGCAGGTCCAGTGCCCTCCTCCCTACGCCAAGGCTGAGCAAAGCGTCCCAGCATAGGTCCCAGGCTCCAAAAAGCCAGCCCATGCACCAAGGACAGGTCCTGGCTCCACTGCATGCGGGCCTCCCAAACAGTTCAAGCTAATCGACTGTCTCACTTATCCAGAGGGCCTGATTGTATGAGCAAGATATATTGAGACCATGATTGGAAAAAGCACAGGGATAAATAGCCAAACTAGTAGAAATGCATGAACTGTGAACCAATGGCAGAAGAACCCCCATAGGTTACATCTTATTGAATTATTATTGGTCAACGTGGTCCCATGGACTGCTCCCAAACCACACAGGCTATTGCCAAGGCTATTGGTTGCTTTCTAAAAACCTGATGGTAAGGCCCTATTGCTGAAGAAAATTCTTATTCATGTTATCAAACATTGAGACGTAGAGCTGGTGACTAACTAGCTGCTTCACCCCTACTGAGTAGCATTCGTGGTGCTAGAATGCATTTTGCATGCTACCAGAGGAGAAAGGTTATCATCAACGTCATCTAGCTACAAACCCTGTGATCTACAACAGCCTGCAAGATATACTAGTACAATAGAGGAACAAATGTTATAAGACTAACCAACCATTTTTATACTGGATTTAAGGCCCACTTCATGAGATGGGACTCATACCTGATATTGCTAAAGTGGCCAATAGCATGAGACTAGATAGGTCATGGGCCCTAGGGGAAAGAGCTACTACTATTATCTGCTAAAGAGACCTAGCAATAAAATCACTCCTAAAGACATTACAGTACCCATATCAGAAAATCTTCTTGCAGTAGATGGTAATTATCATAGAGACCCACAACTAGACAATATGAAGAGAATGAAAAAGTTTGGAGCACTCTGTCCTAAATGGGATATCTTCATTAAACTCCTCTCCTCAAGGCTCAGGAATCTATGCAGAAGAGGAGGTGGAAAGATTGTAAGAGCCAGAGAATGTGGATGACTCCAAGGAAACAGCGTCTTTCAGATAGAACAGGACAGATACACATACAAACGCACAAAGACTGTGGCAACATGAACAAGACCTATACAGATTCAAGCCAGGGGAGGTCTTAGCACTAAGAGATAGAAGTGGATACATGTCCCATCCTTAACCAAGAAGCTTTTTGCAATTGATACCTACTATCAAATGGAAAATCACTTTTACTAAGTATATCAACCACACATACTTAAGGGCAGACCACATGCTCCAGAAACTTTGGCCAACACAAAATGAATTCCATGTTTTGTAGGCTTTTTGTTTTATTTTTATTTTTTCTTACTGTTTTTTCACTTGTTTTGATTTAATAGCTTTTGAAGTACAAACTCAGGGCTAGACTGATAGCTAATTCTGTCCATAGTGTTTGCCTTGCAAGCACAAGGATATGAGTTTGATCCTCAGAATTCACATGAAAGAAAAAGTTGGGCATGGCTATGTAAGTACAATGTCAGTGCAGAGGAGGCATAGAGGCTCACTGGCCATCCTGCACAGCCAACTTGAACATTCCTAGGCCTGCAAGAGACTGTATCACAAAGCAAATGTGGATAACACATGAGAAATAAAAGAAAGGCTGTCCTCGGGCCTCTATACACATTGACCACACATGGACTTGCTTATATACCAACAGGCACACACACATACACACAAAAATAGAAAAATTAAATGCTAACATTTTTAATAAGAGATACTTTTATTTTCTAAACCAAAGCAAAAATAGTGAGAAATTAAATCTTGCTTTATGTTTTTGCATATCTCTAGTATATGGCTAAATCTTAAAAAGCTGTGTTCTTATCTCTCTGCATTCATTGGGTTGTAATATATTGTTTCTGTTCAAACACACAAAGAAAATTCAGCTGCAGAAAGCTACATAATTACAAGATGAAGAGGTCACTTAAAAATGTCTCAGGTACTTAGCAATGTTCTTCTTGGCTATCACACCAATATTTAAGCAAAGGTGCTTTCTAAAATGTTAGGTACACTGTTATATATGAATTATATTTATTATACATAATACCCCCAAAATATATTCATTAACATCACCTCTGATTTTCTCAGAAAAGCCTTTTGTTTATGAAATTTGTCAGGCACAGAGTTGCAGAGGTAGGTTTTTCAAAACTAATTTGCACTTGAATGCACAAATATTTATCATTGATAAAAAATTACCATCAGTTTTTTTTTTTCTGGAGATTACACATCATTATTTAATTTTGTAGAAAAAGTCTGCAGAATATTCAAGACTGGTTCTTTCATGTAAAATATTGTTCCATGCAAAAACATCACTACATAACATATTCACACAGATATGCTTCCTCAAGGCCACTGTCAGATCTCAGTCTGCAACAGACTGTATTGTACATTGTTCCAATTCGATAAAACAGAATGTTAAAATGTGTGCTTAGGGCTCAAGATTTAATAAATCTGAAATTTACTGCTTTATCAAGGACAATATTATGCACAAATGAATTTAAAAAAAACTACATGCATGATGGTAATGAATACAATGACACTCTAGAATGGTTGGTGTTATTACCTTGATTCCTTTGTCAACAAGGCAAGAGCAGTGAAAAATATCAATACATGCAAAAGGCTAAAATGACTTTTGATTATGACTATAGATTTCAGCGTTTTCATCCTTGAAGCGGATTGGCAATCATACATTGAGAATTGCTATTCACAACAAGGAACTTTAACATGAATATTAAGTAAGACAAACATGATTGTTCATGTAGATCTCAGTCATTTCTCCATCATTGGGCGATCCCCGTGTCTTTCTTGGTGTCCTGTTTTCCAGGTAGCCTCCCTGGTGGTGTGAGTAGCAGTCCAGTCATCCTTGTTCCACATCTAGTATCCTCCTATGAGCGAGTACATACCATATTTGTCTTTCTGAGTCTGGGTTACCTCACTCAGGATGATTTTTTCTAGATCCATCCATTTGCCTGCATACCTCATGATGTCATTGTTTTTCTCTGCTGAGTAGTATTCCATTGTGTATATGTGCCACAATTTATTTATCCATTCTTCAGTTGAAGGACATCTAGGTTGTTTCCAGGTTCTAGCTATTACAAACAATGCTGATATGAACATAGCTGAGCAAGTGCTCTTGTGGTATGATTGAGCATTTCTTGGGTATATGCCCAAGAGTGGTATAGCTGGATCTTGGGGGAGATTGATTCCCAATTTTCTAAGAAAGTCCCATATTGATTTCCAAAGTGGTTGTACAAGCTTGCATTCCCACCAGCAGTGGAGGAGAGTTCCCCTAGTTCCACATCCTCTCCAGCATAAAGTGTCTTCAGTGTTTTTGATCTTAGCCATTCTGACAGGCATAAGGTGGTATCTCAGAGTTGTTTTGATTTGCATTTCCCTGATGATTAGAGATGTTGAGCAATTCCTTAAATGTCTTTCAGCCATTTGGGTTTCCTCTGTTGAGAATTCTCTGTTTACTTCTAAAGCCCATTTCTCAATTGGACTGTTGATCATTTTGATGTCTAATTTCTTGAGTTCCTTATATATTCTGGATAACAGTCCTCTGTCACATGTGGGGTTGGTGAAGATCTTTTCCCATTCTGTAGGCTGTCGCTTTGCCTTGTTAACCGTATCCTTTGCTCTACAAAAGCTTCTCAGTTTCAAGAGGTCCCATTGATTGATTGTTTCTCTCAGTGTCTGTGCTACTGGTGTTATATTTAGGAAGTGATCGCCTATGCCAATGCGTTCAAGACTACTTCCTACTTTCTCTTCTAGCAGGTTCAGAGTAGCTGACATGAGTGGGAGTGATGAAGGGTGAGGGTCAAGGGAAAGAGAGTCTGTGGGAGCAGGAGATCCCAGCTGGATCAAGAACAGAGAGGGAGAACAAGGAATAAGAGACCATGGTAAATGAAGACCACATGAGAAAAGGAAGAAACAAAGTGCTAAAGAGGCCCACAGAAATCCACAAAGATACCCCCACAATAGACTGCTGGCAATGGTCGAGAGACAGGCAGAACTGACCTACTCTGGTGATGGGATGGCCAAACACCCTAATAGTCGTGCCAGAAACCCCATCCAAGGACTGAGGAATCTGGATGCAGACATCCACGGCTAGGCCCTGGGTGGAGCTCCAGGAGTCTAATTAGTGAGAAAGAGGAGGGTTTATATGAGCGAGAATTGTTGAAACCAAGGTTGGATAAAGCACAGGGACAAATAGCCAAACGAATGGAAACACATGAACTATGTACCAAAGGCTGAGGGTTCCCCAACTGGATCAGGCCCTCTGAATAGGCGAGACAGTCAATTGGCTTGATCTGTTTGGGAGGCATCTAGGCAGTGGTACCGGGTCCTGGGCTCATTGCATGAGTTGGCTATTTGAAACCTGGGACTTATGTAGGGACGCTTGGCTCAGTCTGGGAGGAGGGGCCTGGACCTGCCTAGACTGAGTTTACCAGGTTGATCTCAGTCTTCGGGGGAGGCTTTGCCCTGGAGGAGGTGGGAATGGGGGGTGGGCTGGGGGGAAGGGGAGGGGGCAGGAGGGGGGATAACAAGGGAATCCATGGCTGATATGTAGAACTGAATGGTATTGTAAAATAAAAGAAAAGAAAAAAAAAGAAACCTGAAAAAAAAGTAAGACAAACATGAGCAGAATTGACTTTAGTGCAGAACTGCAAAGTTAGTCCATGCACCCAAGTTTGTATAATAGTAGTTCATTAGAGATACAGTAGCATAAGGTGCCCAGAGTCCTCATCTTCAGTTCATTTATACATTTACCAAATGCCTCCCATTATTTCTATTTGGAAAAACAAAGAGACAATTAAGAAAAATTAGTGTAGCAAGAGTCTATACCATATTTTTTTTTAAAAAAAAAAGTGCCTATGATGTATCTGGATGTGGTTATCCATGTCTGAAATCCCAGCATTGGGGAGGCTGAGACAGGAAAATAAGTATTCAAAGGCTAGTTCTGGATACACAGTGTCACCCTTTCTCAAACAAACAAACAAACAAAATGAGATCTGGAGTGAAGACTCAGCAGTTAAAGTCTCTTATCAGGAGGGCCCAGAACCCAGATGGAATTCTGACCCCCAGAACCCATAAATATTCCAGGTATGTATAGCAGCCTGCTTGTAATTCCAACCTTAGAAGGAGACAGGGAAAACCTGGCTAGTAAGACTATCTCTATGGGCAAACTCTAGGTTTGGTTTGTTGTATCCATTTCACAAAACCCCCAGAGATTACCAAAGACTTTTGCCCGGGCGAACCACAACCCGCTAAACAGGATTATCTGGATTGCTCAGCAGGATTATCTAGATATCTTCAAGGGCCATAAACCTCAGACAGAATGTCTGCAGGAGTATACTGCTCTGTATCTGTTCAAGTTGTCATGGCACATTCCTGAGTCCTTCCTGGAACCGAGTACAGCAGATGGTCTAAGATGGTGGCCCTACCCTAAGATGGTGGTCTGTATTACCTTCACAGGTTAAAAGAATAAAGTGGAAGAGTGACTGAGGATTAGTCTGGAATTCAACATCTCTCTCTCTCTCTCTCTCTCTCTCTCTCTCTCTCTCTCTCTCTCTTCTCTATCTCTCTCTCTCTCTCATACACACACACACACACACACACACACACACACACACACACAAAGAAAAAGAAAAAAAAACACCAAAACCATAAAATGACCATGACGCAAGTTGAAAGGGGAAAGTTTACTAAGGACCAAACAGTAATGTCGGTGTTCTGAAGAAGGAGAGAGAAGTTAGATATAAATAGAATGGGTGTCTTCTCCCATGAGCCTTGAAGCACATTTAGAATTGAAACATGTAGAGAAAGGGGTATAGAGAGATTTTAACCTACAGAAAATTCTAAAGGTGGCAGGACTGCATATTAGGGTTCTATAAATGGAACCACATATGAGCATACACAAAGACATAAAAAGTTTTAGCTCATACACTGACAAAGGCTAAGCATTCTATGACTCACCATCTTCAAGTAGCCTGATGGTCTGGAGTGTTGTAGAATATTATTTTAAGGTTAGTTTTCTTTATGTTGCATTTGTTTAACTCTACGATGTAACATGAATCTTAGAAAGTTTTATTAATCAATATCACCACACTGCGAAGCTGTGTTACTGTGCCTCTTGAAAACACCTGATGGTCTAATGAAGAACTGAAGGGCCAATAGCAAGGCAGGAGAAAGGATAGGTGGGGCTGGCAGGCAGAGAGAATAAATAAAAGGAGAAATCTGGGAGAGGAAAAGGAGCAAGAAAAGATGGGCCAACCACCCAGCCACACAGCCAGCCAGAGAGTAAGAATGAATATAAGATATACAGAAGCAAGAAAAGGAAAAAGCCCAGAGACAAAAGGTAGATGGGATAATTTGAAGTTAAGAAAAGCTGGCAAGAAAGAAGCCAGGCTAAGACTGGGCATTTATAAGTAATAATAAGCCTCCATGTGTGATGTATTTAAGAGCTGGGTGGCAGGCCCCCCCCCCAAAAAAAGCATAAACACTAACAATACTGGAGAGTCAATAACAGATTGTAGCTTAGGTATACAGGCCTACAACATAGGCCAGCATAATCTAGAGCATTTTAAACACCTGAAAGGAGAAGGGATACTGTTTAGTTAGAAATGGTTGCACTGTGAGAGAGAGTACATCTATGTTATAAGGTCAAAAAAAGTCTATGTCCCAGTCAAGCAGTCAGACGATTAATTTACCCTGCCTCTACCTTGTAGTTTTATTCAGTCTTCAATAGATTGCATATTGTGTACCCAATGCAGTGTCGAGATCTGTGGGGCTCAGGCTCAGCCCAGATGTGCTTGATCCAGGGACTAAGGTGTCAGACAATCGATCATCACCAACAGTCAATCTGTGGTGGCTCTCGAGTTTACTGTCTTATGCTGACGATGTATAAGGATGCAGACACAAGTGGGAGCAAGGAAAGTTAAAGAAAGCCTTAGTATGAAAGAACAGAAAAACTTTCCCACAGTGGGAAGGGCCCTGAGGTGTTGCTGCTATGCACTTTGTTTAGGAGAATTTTCAAAGACTTAGAGCAGAAACTAGGGGGAAAACAGTTAATTTTAGTAAGACTGGCTAATTCTCTGAGTGTATCGCAGGCCCGAGGCAATGGGAGGCCCCATGTTCTGTGTATGGTCCCTTGATCTAACCAGGGAGATGGTCACATGCTGCTTGTTCAGTTGAGGAGAGCGGTCACATATCATATTTACTCTTGTTTATTCTTTCACCATCATGGCTTAGTTTGCCAATCTTTGGCGCTGGCTATGTCTGTTAGCCTCTAACGGGGGGAGGCCCACTAGCTGTTAACTAATATTCTGCTTGCTTTGTTTATAGTTGCTCACGGACACTTGTGTGTACTGCCTATGGGGAGTTAAATCCCATCACAGCTTACCGAGATGGAGCTGCAGTTTTTAATTTTTACTTCATATTTAGCTCCTTAGACTGTGGAAACAATCTAAGGTGATCTCCTTCCTGGAATAGGTGCTGGTTTTGTCAAAAGCTGTCATTGTGCACAATTAATTCTGTTGTAATCAGCTGCATTTGACGTGAGAATATGAGAAAAGGCAATGGTGCCTTGCATATGTTCTTGGGGACAGAACGCTAGTCAGAGCCTGCTGAGACTAAACTAGTTTTCCCAGAGCCTTGTCCTTTCTCTAATCTCGACAGCTTGGTTATCTCATACCCAGCTACAAACCCTCTTATTGACCTTGCTCAGTGTTCCTGGCCTTGCAATTTTAACCCTAACATTAATTTTAACTTAAATAAGCGTTTGGATACATCTTAATTGCTCTAGCTCCCTTGGAAAGTAGCCACAGTGAGAATTAAATCCTTTTAAATAAGTCCTAGATTGGCCCATCACTAATACTTGGTGACAGTTAAGCCTTTGACAAACTATTTAAAACATTTGAAACTCAGCTGTCTCATCTATGTTATGAGTATAGTAACTATACTGATTACACATAGAAACTCTGAAAATTGTGCTTAATGAGAGAGAAGTAGGTAGCTCATAGAAAGCCTTGGTAAGTGTCCATCATTACTGTCATCTCTGGCTAAATATTATAAATTTAACTAAGTTCAAAATGCTGAAAAGCAACTAGCACACTCATATATATTCGCTGGGTTGCTAGTCACAACAGTCTAGTCATAGAAGCAGTCTAGGAGTGCATCAGTGGATGAATGGGCAAAGAAAATGTGGGCTATGTACATAACAGAGTTTTATTAAGACATAAACAATATTATGCAGTTGCTGAAAAGCTGATGGAACTGGAGATTGCCATTAAGTGAAACTCAGAAAGACTAATATCATGTCTTCTCTCAGAGGCGTAATCTAGAGCATTTTAAACACCTGAAAGGAGAAGGGATACTGTTTAGTTAGAAATGGTTGCACTGTGAGAGAGAGTACAGAATCTAGGGTGGAGGGGTAAATACGATCAAAGTACATTGAATGCATGTATGAAACTGTCATGATGAGCCCCATTTTCCTTAAAGAGTTTGGAAGTAAGTACATTACATTTGTTGGTGAAATACTAATTTGCATCTACTGCATTGTATCGCTTCTCGGCCTTTTGTCTAAGATCAAGTGTAGCATCTACTGCATTGTAAAGTTATATGCAAATGCCTAGTCAAAATGACAAAGTTTTGTTGTTTCATAGAACTTTAAGACAACAATATTTCCACATGTTTTAGCTGTCTCTATTCCTCTTGTCAGCTAAACATATCATAATCACACTGATATATACATTTTCTTCATGTCCAAGACAGAATATGCTTATCTCTGTAAAAGTTATATTTTAAATTTTCTACCATAGCTAAATATCACATCCTACAACAAGCAGCAGAATTATGAAAGACCTGGCATATTAATTCTGACCTTTTGTGAACCAAGTTACATGACAAAACCTTGGTTTATTTTTCTCATCTTTATACATGGTCATCCTGCTACCCACATGAAGGCCAACAGACATTGGAACTCCAGTTTCAGAGGATCTGATGCCTTTTTGTGGCTTCCATGGACACTAGGAATGCATCCAATACACATACATTCATGCCAAATATTCATATACATAAAAACAAATATTTATGAAAGAATATCAAGAAACTAAAAGGTAAGGCAGTTCCTGATTTTCATTAAATATCTTATCCAAATCCATTTCTACACATCCTCAATGTTCCATACAAATCACATAAAGGGCTGTGTTTCCCATGTACTAGACAAAAGCAGAGGGTAAATACATATGACTCTAATTGGGAAACTCAGAAATTCTTTTAGAGTGGTTGTTTTCTTGAAGGCATCATATTCTATAGTGAAAACAAATCCTTTGATTTATAAGGAAGTATCTAGTTAAAGTTTTAATATGAGATTCTTCCATTTATGAAGTCAGTAACCTAATATTGTTTAAAATATATTAGAAGGGATTTTTGCTTTAAATATTCATTATGGACATTTCATCATGTGGCATTATAGAAGCAGGACATATAATCTGCAGGAATTGGAAAAGTAATGGAAACTTTTACAATCTTATTTAGTTCTGGAAAGTCTTCAAGACAGCATTCCACACTCTCTTCCATATAACTCATCTTTTTTCTCATTAAAAAAAAATACTTAACAGAAACTGTAGGTTTACAGACTCTTAGACCAATGCATAGTTCATTTGTGAAACACATTTCAACATGAAATTAGGTGTGAAAGTTTGTAGGGAGATTTTTTTTGTCAGTTTTGAGTTTATCTAATTTTATAGTCCTATCAAAATTCTACCTACAAGTCATGCTATAGCATCTTCGAAGCCAGTTAGACATGCACCTGGTGGCACAAGGTACAACCTGTACTTCACAGGTGTTTGAAATTAAAAGAGAGCCACGTGCTTTAGAATTTCCTTGGCTCACTTTGAGCTAGTCTGCCAAACTCTAAAACAATTAATCATCATTTACTTGATGGGGAAAGTTGTGTTTCATATTCACAAATGAAAGTACATAATCCATGTCTGTGCATGACAAAACTTGTCAGAATCTCCCTTGGGCAGTTTCTACAAACAGTTTGTTATTGTGTCAGTAAACATAAAATCTAGACTAACAAAACACAAAAGAGAAATCCCCCCTCCCACTTCTCCTACTCTTTATCCCCCTTCTCCTCCTTATCTTTCTCCTCCTCTTCCTCTCCCTTCTCCTTCTCTTCCTGTTCCTCCTCTTCCTACTCCTCCTCTTCTTGCTCCTCATTCATCTCCTCCTCATTGTCCTTTTTACTTTAGTTTTGATACTTTAGTTTTGATAGTCTTGCCATATAGCTCAGACTAGACAATACTTCAAGATTCTCCTGCCTCTGCCTCCTGGGTGTTAGAATTAAAAGTGCATGCCACCATGCCTGGCCAGAAAGCAATCTTAAACTCACAGAAGTAACTTCTTTATTTTGGTAAAAAGTGAAGGAAACGGAGCACAAAGTTGGGCCTAGTTTGTCCAAGAATAGAGAAAAAGCTACAAAGAAGTAGAAATGAGACCCAGAGCACAGCTGCCTTCTCAGGTCAGTATCACTTTTGAATGAAGCTCTATAAATGTATAAATGGGATAACTCATGATGCAATACTGAAAACCAGCAAGAGATAAAAATTGTTTTATAGCTAATAATATGCCCCATAAATTTTCTTCCATAGAAATGAAAATAGAATCATTTTTATAACACATTTGCTAAGCAACAGCCACCACAGTGTCACTGAGGACTTGGAGATAGATGAAAATTATTTCTGATAATTTTTTAAAAGGGCTGACTAGTTTGGCCATTCTCTGTAGGCTCAGCAAGTTTTCTGAATCAAATGGCACACTAAATCACATTTTCTTAGTTGGTCATTGGCTTTGAGTTCTCAGTTTCATTTTATTTTTTATTTAAAAAAATTTTATTCATTTTATACACCAACCACAGATGCCCTCTCATCCCTCCTCCCACTGCCCCCTGGCTTCCCCTCTGACCCACCCTATTCCTTCCTCCAAAAGGGTGAGTCCTCCCATGGGGGGACAGCAAAGCCTGCTACCTCTCCCCTGCATCAAGCGTGAACAAGGTGTCCAACCATAGGTAATGGGATCTGGAAAGCCAGTTCATGCACCAGGGATAGATCCTGATCCTACTGCCAAAGGTCTCTCAAACAGATCCAGCTACACAACTATCTCCTGTATGCAGAAGGTCTGGTCCAGTCCCATGCAGGTTCCATTGCTGTCGGTCTAAAGTTCCTGAGCTCCTACGAGTTTGGTTCAATTGTCTCTGAAGATTTCCCCATCATGATCTTGACTCTCCTTACTCATATAGTCTCCCTCTTCCCTCTCTTTGACTGGGCTCTCAGGGCTTGGCCTGTTGATTGATTGTGGATCTCTGCATCTGCTTCTCTCAGTTACTGGATGAAGGCTGGAGTTCGCCTCTGTTTCCTCTTCCCAAGGTGATGCATGTGTCCCTATTAAGGTCTTCCTTGTTTCCTAGCTTCTCTGGAGCTGTGGGTTGTAGTCTGGTTATCCTTTGCTTTACATCTAGTATCTACTTATGAGTGAGTACATATTATGTTTGTCTTTCTGAGTCTGGGTTACCTCACTCAGGATATTTTCTGGTTGCATCCATTTGCCTGCATATTTCATAATGTCATGGTTTTTTACAGCTGAGTAATACTCCATTGTGTATATGTACCACATTTTCTTTATCCATTCCTCAGTTGAGGGGCATCTAGGTTGTTTTCAGGCTCTGGCTATTATGAATAAAGCTGCTGTGAACATAGTTGATCAAGTGTCCTTGTGGTATGATTGAGCATCCCTTGGGTATATGCCCAAGAGTGGTATCCTTGGGTCTAGAGTGGGGGTATGGGGGCAAGTATTGTGCCCCTGGGTCTAAGGCCTAGAGGCTGGAGTGATTGGTTAGGAGAACAATGACTCACCTCTTGGTCCAATCAGAGCTGGTGGAGTCTGTGTCTCAGGGAGCAGTTGCAGTCTTGGGGGGGATGGGGGCGGGTTTGGGGGATGGAGTGGGGCTTGTAGATTACAGGGTCTGATGTGGGGCCTGATAGTCAGGCCTGCCTGCAGGAGTCTTGCCTGCTGGCCTGTAACTGGGGCTGCAGTGGGTGGAGGTTTGGGGCCATGGGTTGTGCTGCTGGGCTTAAAGCCTAGAGGCTGGAGTGATCAGCTAGAACAATAACTCACCTCTTGGTCCAATCAGAGTGCGCGCGGGGGGGGGGGGGGTCTGTGTTTCAGGGAGCAGCTTCAATCTTGGAGGGTGGGTGGATTTGGGGGAGGTGGGGCTTGTAGGTTACAGAGACTGGTAGGGGATGGTGGTAGTCTGGCCTGCCTGGAGGAGTCTTGCCTGCTGGCCTGCAACTAGAGCTGTAATGGGAGAATGGGGGGACAGGCTGTGCCCCTGAGCCTAAAGGCTGGGGTGATTGACTAGGAGAATAAAGACTCACCTCTCCAATCGGAGCTGGCAGAGTCTGTCCAGCTTCATTTTCTTAATGACTAGATAAAGAGGAAACATAAACCCTGAAAAATGGTAGATTTCCACACCAAATTATTTGCAACTTGTTGGTGACTTTATCCTTAATGAGAAATATAATAGAACCACACTGCTCATTATTTTCCCAGGATGAGCTTTAATAAGCTTTAGGGACATTTAAAATTCAAATACCGATTTACATATTTAGTGTAACAAAATGCCATATTTTGTACTTTATGGCTACTAGTTTATTGGCAGATGTAAACTCTTCAGGTAAGGGGCTGAGAATGCAGCTTTGTGGGTAAGAGTGCTTGTTGTGAATGCAAGAGAATCCAAGTTCAAATGCCTATAAATTAAGCATTGGGAGACAGAGGCAGGTGGATCCCAGTAGCTCAATGGCCAGCCAGATTTGCTGAAATGATAAGCTTCTGGCTCAGTGAGAGTCCCTGTCTTAAAAAACAAAATGAGGAATGATAGAGGAAGATCTCTAGTTTCCATATGCACACATATGTATGCATGCATCACACCTGTCTCTCTCTCACACACATATACACATAATCTTCAAGTAGTATGAAAATTTGTTGCACATATATCCTGAGCATACTATGCTATTTTGCACAGTAATTGGAATTTTCATTTGCAAGTATATCAGTATTAAAATAGAATGAAATATTAGACATGAGAATCACAGGTAATTTTTGTCTGGAAGAGACATTGCTATTGGGTATATATGGAAGTATTGGGTCACATTTTATATTTTCCAGAATGATGGTTTACTTCTTTAAAATTTTAAAATAAATAAGCATTTCCCTTTTCATTGGCACAACAGTGAAAACATAATATATAGGCATAGAAAAGAGAGAAATAATTAATCAATAATGATACTGGAACACATGGCAAGTCTTTTCCAGGGAAAATTAACCTAGATACTATCTGATGCCTTAAATGAAAATAAAGTCAAGATTTCCATAAGATTTATACACTTAAAGTGTTAGAACCCAGAGATATTTAATTTTCATAAACTTAGAGTGGAAAATGTTTTCCCAAAGATAACATAAAAGTGAGAAGCTATAAATGATTGATAGACATGACTACATAAGTATTTCAAATATTTATATATACTGAAATACTATAGTTGAAGTAAAAGTCTACACAAAATGGGAGAAATTGTTGCTGCATATATTTCATAAAATAATGTGTTACATATAATAAGACACTAGTATATATAACAGAGAGCATTCTAACATAATCAGATGAATACCATTATAGAAAAGTAATGAAACAGCATACATAGTAATTCACTAAAGAAGTTATGAAGTGAAATCCACTAGAATAAATACAAATCAGTAAATCTCGTCAATCCACACACCTTAGTAGTTTCAGTCCACTTTTGTTTTCCTTTCAACATTATCTTTTTTTAAGTGGTGTGTGTGTGTGTGTGTGTAGGCATGCACACATGCTAACACACATATTTGCATATGTGCAAAAGTGCAGTGCAGATGCCCCTGGAAGCTAGAGGAAGGCATCAGACCAGATCCCTTGTAGCTTCAGTTACAGGCTATGTGAGCTGCCTGATGTCAGTTCTGGACACTGAACCTGGTCCTCTGCAGTACGTACTCTGACATCACTCAGTTGTCTCTTCAGCCTCCTCCTTTCAACTTGATACTGTAATAATTTCTCAAATACACAGATGTAGTGATATTTGCTCCACTCATGACCTTGGGCTATTCGGCCCAAAGGAGGCTGTGCTTCCTGCCATTATGACCTCTTATAAGGAGTTTGAGAAGAGTCACATGCCCCTTCTCCCTGCTCCTGCCTGCGAGGTGGATTCACTCACCATCAGATCAGAGGATAACTTCGGCTCTCTACTTCATTCTGTATTCGTGAGTGTATTTCCACAATTTATATCTTAATAAATTCTGTTACCCATTTAATAGATTCACATGGATTGATTCTAATAAACAGATACTGAATGATAGATACCATGAAGGTATGACTGTAGTATACTCACCATTTTTATTTAACAATCTAATGAATTCTTTCTCTAAACACTTCATAGATCTAAATCCATAAATATATGTGCTTACCAAGAGGATATTCCATACATAGATACAATGGAATATGATTCATCTTTTAATTAGAAAGAACTCTCACATGTTAGAAATCTAAAAGAAATGAATAAATGTCTTGACACATGGGGTATAACAAAATTAAACTAAGAGGATATAAACAGTTTAAACAGATCTATGATCAACAATGATATTGGTGCAGTAATAATCTTTCAACTGAAAACAAACAAACAAACAAACAAATAATGACCAGGCCCAGGTGGAATCCACACTGAATTCCATCAGACATTAAAGAAGAAAAATACTGGCCAGGTGGCAGTGGTGCACGCTTTTAATCCCAGCACTCAGGTGGCAGAGCCAGGTGGATCTCTGTGAGTTCGAGGCCAGCCTGGTCTACAGAGTGAGATCCAGTACAGACACCAAAACTACACAGAGAAATCCTGTCTCAAAAAAAAAAAATTCCAATGCTTATCAAAATATTCCATGCCATGAAACAGAAAGGGAGAATATTATGAAACTCATTTCCCAAAGACAATGTTACCATAACATCAAAATCAGATTAACACACACACACACACACACACACACACACACACACACACACACACCACATGCATGCACACATGCACGCATGAATGTACAAAGAGTGAGAGAGAAATTATAGGCCAACCCCCTGAAGAAGAGGATAAAAAACTTCACAATGAGGGGCTGGAGAGATGGCTCAGTGATTAAAAGCACTTATTGCTCTTGCAGAGAACCAGAGTTCAGATTCCAGCCCCCACACAGCAGCTTACAACCAACTGTAAGTTCAGGTCCAGAGGACCCTATGTCTTTTTTTGTCTTCTGTGGGCACTGCATGCACATGATACATAGAAATACATGCAGGTAAAACACCCATACACATAATACAAAAATAAATCTTAAAAAAAAATCTGTTTTTTTAAAAATTTACATTAAAATGCTTACAAGCCAAATTCAGCCACTCTTCATAAGGGTCATTAACCATGACTAAATGGACTCATTCAGGGATGAAAGAATGTTCCCACATACACAGATGATGTAACATAAAATCAATATGCAAAAACTGGTAGCTTTCATATACCAAAAATGAGCTTGCTTAAAAAGAAACCAGGAAAATAATTCCATTTATAGAAATAAAATACCTAGAAAATAAACCTAACCAAGGAAGTAAAAAACTTCACATTGAAAAATTTTAAAACATTGAAGAAACTAAAATTTGAAAAGAACTCTCAAGCTCATGGGTTGACAGAATTAATGTAGTGAAAATTACTATATTACCAAAATTGATCTGCAGATTCAGTGAAATTTCCATAAAAATCCAAATTATATTGTTCTCAAAAGCAGAAAGAAAAACTACCTTAACATTCATATAGAAGCACAAAAGACTTCAAATAGTCAAAGAAGTCCCAAGCAAAAATATAAAACATAGTGCTGGAGGTACAACGCCTGATTTCACGTTGTTCTCTGAAGCAATAATAACTAAAGCAGCATTATGCTAGAACAAAACCAGACACAAAGAGCAATGGAATAGAACAAAATAGAAGACCCAAAAGTAAACCCACCCTGCTACAGCCGCCTAACTTTTTACAATGATGCTAAAAAACATCCACTGGAGAAAAGTGTATGGTGCTGAGAAATGGGGGTGTCCACATGTAGAAAAACAAAAATAGATTCCTACCACTCATCATGTGCAAAAATCAGTTTAAAATGGATTAAAGATTGGAATATAAGCCTTAAAACTCCAATACTGTCAGAGAAAAGCATAGTAAAAGTATGGCAAAATAAAGGCACAGGAAAGAACTTTCTGAAAAGGACTTCAGTAGTTCAGGAAATAATGCCTGGAGTTGTCAAATGGGATTGAATGGACTTTAAAAAGCTTCCACATAGTGAAAGGATCAATTAGTCAAGTGAACAAACATAGTATAAAATGAAAGAAAACATTTGCCTGACAGATGGTTGGTATCTAGACTATACATAGAACGAGAGAGAGAGAGAGAGAGAGAGAGAGAGAGAGAGAGAGAGAGAGAGAGAAGGAAAGGGATGGAAGAAGGGAGGGAGGGAGAGTGGGAAGGTGGGAGGGAGGGAGGGAGGGAAAGAGGGAGGGAGGGAGGGAGGGAGGGAGGGAGAGTGGGAAGGTGGGAGGGAGGGAGGGAAAGAGGGAGGGAGGGAGGGAGGGAGGGAGGAGGGAGGAGGGAGGGAGGGAGGGAGGGAGAGAAGGAGTATCCTCAAGCCAAACTTGGTCAATTAAATGAACAGTTCTCAAAAGATGAAATACTGATGGCTAATTAACATGTGTAAATTATTCAACATTATTAGCCACCAGATAAATGAAAATTAAAACTGTATTGAGATTTCATCTCACCTCAGTCAGAATGGCTGTCAAGAAAACAAACAACAAATGCTGGTTAAGATGTAGGGGAAAGAGAATTCTTTTTGTTGTTGTTGGTGGTGGTGGTTATTTTTTAAGGCAGGGTTTCTCTGTGTAGTCTTGGCTGTCCTGGAACTCACTCTGTAGATCAAGTTGTCCTTGAACTCACAGAGATCTGCCTGCCTCTGCCTCCAAAGTGCTGAGATTAAAGGCTTGAGCCACCACCGCCTGGCTGGAAAGAGAATTCTTACACATTTTTGTTGGTAATGTAAACTGTTCCAGCTACTGGGGAAATCAGGAGGGATGTTCCTCAAAAGCTAACCATAGAACTATCATATAAACCCAGTCATGCCACTCCTAGTAATACATTCCAAGCCAGCACACTACAGAGATGCTGTTTCACTCACGTTTATGGGGGTGTGATTCACAATAACCAAATTATGAAATCAACCTAGGTGTCCATCTACAAATGGGTACACAAAGAAAATGTAGTATATACACACAATTGAGTTTTATTTAGTCATGAAGACTGAAATTATGTTTGCTGGAAAATGGACGCAACTGGAGATTATCATATTAAGTGAAGAGCCAGATTCAGATGACAAGTATTGCATATCTTCTCTTATCTGTTGCTCCTATGTTAAATATAGATACACAAAACCACACACACACACACACACACACACACACACACACACACACACACACACCACTACAGGAAGGAGGGTGAAGAAGGGATAAAGGAGAATGCTTATAATTGGATGACTTTGCTCCTTGTATTTTTATTTTCTGTTAATGTATACATTAACTTGAAAAAATATGGGTTTATATTAACTTTGAACCTAGGGTAAAACCATATATTACTGGTCAAAAAAAAAGAAAAAAATGTAAATGATAAAATGACTCCTAATGATATTCTGCTATACTCATAGATCAGAGTACTGCTCAGCCATCATCACAGAAGCTTTCTCCTGTGGCAGATGGGAACAAATACAGAGACCTATAACTAGACATTACACAGAGTGTGAGAGACCTTGGAACTCTCAGCCTTAAACAGGATGTCTCCATCAAATCCCTTCCCTCAGGGTTCAGGGAACCCCTCAGAAGAGGAAGAGAAAAGAGTGTAAGAGCTAGAGGGGATGGAGGACACCAAGAAAACAAGGCCCTCTAAATCAACATGAGCAAGGCTCATATGAACTCACAGAGACTGAGGCAGCATATGCAGAGCCTGTACAGGTCTACACCAGGTCCTATGCTGAAATATTATAGCTTTAAGTTTAATGCTTTTATGGGATTCCTGAGTATGTGAAAGAGTGGGTCTCTAATTCTTGTGCCTTCTCTGGGGCTCTTTTCCTTCTGTTGATTTGTTTTGTCCAACTTCCATATGATAGTTTTTGTTTTATCTTATTATATTTTATTTTGTTACACTTTAAAAAATGAATGAATGAATGAATGAATGAATGAAAACTTTAAGGTTAACAAAAGAACAGCCATTTACATCTGCCAAGAGAGTGACACTGTATATATCAACCGCCCTAGGATAGGCCCCATGTTCAGGAGTAGTTGACCAACATATTATGGACTCCACATTTGTTTTTGTTTGGTGTGTGTGTGTGTGTGTGTGTGTGTGTGTGTGTGTGCTTTTATTTGGTTATAATTTGGTGGTTTTATTTTCCTTTTTGGATGTGGTTTTATTTTTGTTTTCTTGGTTTTGGAGGGGTTTAATTGTTGTACTGTTTTTTTGTTTTGTGAGAAAAACATTAAAGTTGTGTGGGTAGTGAACGGAAAGGACCTGGAAGGACTTGGGAAAAGGAAAAATATGATAAAAATATATTTAAATTTAAAAATTATTTTAAATAATAACAAATACAATTTTTAAAAGGAAATGAAAGAATACTTATAAATTTCTTTTAAGAGCTCTTCTTTCACTATTTTATTTAGTGTGCTGCTCAATTGGCAAGTATTTTTACATTTTCTATTTATGGCAAAAAATCCTGCCAAGAACAGCAACATGGGTGGGCCTGGAGAACACGATGCTAAACGAAATATGCTAGGCACACAGAGAGAAACACTGTATAGCCTCAGAGGAGGAGTCTATAATAATCAAATCCATAAAAGCAGAATTGGAATAATTATTGTCAGGGACAAGGGGAAGGTGAATGTGAAGACACCAGTCAAATTCAAAAGTTTTGTTACAAGTATGAGTAAGTTCTAGAGGTCTAATGTATAGCATAGTGCTTATAGATTACACATACAATACTTATACTAAGTATTTTCATCATTAACAGTTAACTAAACAAATTTAAGGATATATTAATCATATTAATTTTATGATTCTCCACAGTGTATATGTATACTGAGTCATGTTACATATCAATATATATATATATATCACATTTTATATTATTGTTTTTCAATTTGCCTAATTTTCAATTTAAATACACTTGTCTTTTCAAGAAACACTAAATATTCTTCCACAAAATATATATTTACCCCATAATAGTTGTTGTATCCATTGATCATGATTTTCATAGCTAATACCCTGTAGCTCATTGGTTGCATTCCTAACTTTTCACTGTGAAGGAAAACAAAGAGATAGCAGTAACCATTAATGTATCTTTTGACTCTATGTAGTAGCATCCTGGGTAAATTTCAGACTGGGGATTAAGGGACATGCACATTTTACCTATTGTTTAAATCTACCTTTGAGACAAGATTAATGGCAGGCAGTGCTATAGTTTATTTTAGAAATCTGATGTCATTTAAACACTACCTTCAGAGAATGGGTGTTTCCTCCTTGTAAATAAAACTATTAGATACCTGAAGGATGCTTACTTTAACACCAATATTCTTAGCTACTTAAACTATAGCATGTTTGTAAAGTAGACTTTGTACTCACCCAGCTCTTCAATGACCTGATAGTCAACATTGCTTGATCATTATGAGTTTTGTGGTAAGGAATCAAGTCATAGTGTGTTTTTATCTGGGATATTTGCTCCCAACATTGAATAACCCCAAACTCTACTGTTTTCCTTGCATAGTCAGTTCCTAGGATGTAGAAAACAGTCTTCCTCGATTTTTTCTTTCACTAATGTAATTTATATTGCAAGGAGAACTCAGAAAAAAGGAAATAACAAAACTTCCTAAGTTGTGGTGTATGTCAAATTCTAAGTCAATAGAATCTGACCTAAGGCTATTTTATTCCAACATTGCACATAATTTCCCAGAATCCCTTTCTATCACCTTCTCCTTTGACACTGGTGTGCAGCTGCTTGAGATTGCTAAGTACCTGACCTGAAGAACATCAAGTGTTTCTATCACAGTGCAGTATGTTCTTAATCATGTCTAATACTTTAGGTTTAGGATACATCTTTTTAAAAAGACTTTGTATTATTTGTCTCGGGTCAATTTTTCCCCAAGCCTACATTCTCCAACCAAAACAGGGAACTATCAAGGGGAGCAATGTTCACTCCTGAACAGTTTCACTAGAGCATTCTTTTCCAGTAATTATCTCCCATGGTGTATCAGATAGGAAGCCCTGCACATTTGCTCTGTAAATTGGAGGGTTTGTCTCTGAAATTGACTTATAAACATAGTCTGCAGATGACCTTTTATGGAGGAAAAAGGAAAAGATGACCATAGAGCAGGTTATTATCTGCACTGGTAGCATAACAGGTACTTAAGTTCTCTCAAACTCAAGCATCGACTGGGTCTACATAATCAAAGTGAAGTGCAGAATTAAAGCAATTTGAGATAATTCAGACTGGCAAAATCTACCCCCAAAAAACCTTTCATGTAATTGCATCAATTATCTAATTGAAGCAAATCTTTGGGGATTAGAGCTTGAATTATTCTTATAATTGATTTAATTTTCATTTAGCTTGTGTATGAAAACACACCCACACACAATCTACCTTAAAGCTTCATATTTAGTGGCTAGTTAATGCAACTTCCAACTGGCATAATTTTTGCTTGTGGTTTCCTCCTATTGGCATATCTTAACTGCAATATTTCATTAACATGGTCACCATGCAGCTCTGAAAGGAAAACTGCAACTTTCTACAGCTTAAATTACATATTTAAGTACTGCTTTTTCAAATAAGAAATCAAATATTCCTACATTTCTAACAAGGCCTTGTTCATTGATTTTTCTTTTCTTTCCTCCCTCCTTCCTTCTCCTCCTGTCTTTCTTGTTTCTTGTGTATTTGACATTCTGTAGGAGAAAATGGAAATACTTAATTGGAGAGCTTATAGTGAGAGGAATTTCTTTTCTCTTCAGCTCTGCCTATTTAATAGGAGCCTATAAATATATTGTCTCCCCCACAGAACTGAGAAGATTGTACACTGCACCAATATGAAAATTCTTCTCTTAACTAAATTCTCCAAATTCACAGTAGGGGTCCCAGACTTAGATCCTTTGCTCTCTTAAAAGAAAAAAAAATATTCCTCTACTTCTTTCTCCTAGTACTTAAAAAGTTCAGGATAATTGAGGCTTGTCTTCACATGTTGCTGCTAATGGGTACATGAACATTATTCAATCCAAACCTTATCTAAAACAGAAAAATAGTGATCATGATTATTAAAGGTTAGGGTGAGTCATCTGGGGAGGAAGGAGAGAGGAAAGCTGGATAAAATACAGCAAAGCATAGGTATAAATGTTCCCCAGCATAGTAAGGAAACTGCAGTTTATAACTATTGTGTGATTCATGAAGATCAATCAGAAAGGAGTTCAAATACTCTTCTAAACAAAAAGATACAGTAGATAGAAAGGTAATGACGTTGATTTGCCCAAGTCTGACCAAATACTACACAGTATGCAAAAGTGTTGGAAAAGCCCATAGTGCTCCACAAATATACATAACTTTAAATGGTCGTGGTTTAAAGCGGTGAAGGGGGAGGGGGAGGTATGGGGGATATATGCTCAATGTATAATACATACTTGCATGAAAATGTTCTTATATAACACAATACCATGTGAAATGAATATATACAATGAAAACCATTTAATATATTATAGAAGAATTGATAAAGTAGGATTCTAATTTTCATCAAGAAAAGAAAAACACATAAATATGGATAATATATCAAATGGATTGAAAAGTCTGTTGTCAGATAATAACCTAATTAAGCTCTAAAATATGGGATTCAGAATAATTCTAATTCGATTTTTTGCATCTCATAATTTGATGGCTGTTGTTTATGAACTTTTAAAATTCTATAATAAAATGCACTTACTTAGGCAGTGAACACAAGCATGCAGGCACAGATAACTATAAGAGTTAAATCATTTAACAAGCACCTAATGAGCCAGAGCTGGATCCAGGAGATGGAAAATAGACATAGTTTTTGTCCTTTAAAAGACTTCAGCTAGGTGAAAGAGATATGAGTAAGCTGATAAATTTCAACTTAGGCTGAGAGTATTCTGAAGATGTAATCAATATAGGGTACTGGAGGTGCACAGGGGAGGAGCCATAATCCAGGCTTTAGTTATAAGCATATAGGATACTACTGAAAGATTATAAGCAAGGGTTTAAACACTGTAAGATCATTATGCTTGAAAGAAATGTTAGCGGGGAAGGAGGACAAAAACAAATTCAGGAAGACCATTTGCCAGGTGCTGTAGTGGTCCAGGCATGAGAAGATGCAACTTGCTATGGAGCTAATTGATGAACTAAGAAAGCTATTAGGAGAAAAGCTGAACACAATTTGTATGAGGAAAAGGATGAAGATGGAGAGAGATATCCAAGAGAATTCATTGAATCTTGGTTGGGATAACTGTATCTATTGTGACATCATTCACCACCTAAGACATACAGGAAGAGGAGCAGGTTTGGTACAGGTAAAGAGAATGAGTTCAGTTTAGGACCTGAAGAGTATAAGACAATAATAGTAATTCAAGTGAAGATCTAGTCTAAGGCATTTGGCCATATGAGACCTAGACTTAAGTAGAAACTGAGCCAGAGACATGGAGGAATGAATCCTCGGTATATAGCTTATTAAAGCCATGGGGAAAATAACATACTCCCAAGGTAGGGTATATAGAAGAGTGCAGACATGAGGATCCCAGGAACAAATGGAAGGAATACAAATTATGTGAGAGATAGATGCACGACGAGGAACCTACTATAAGGCAAGAGCAACCAGGGAAATGAAAGGAAAAGAAGAGTCACATGTTGGAGTCAAAGAGACTCTTGATCTGCTGGCAGTTACCTGCATCCTTCATAAATTCTTTAACTTTTCTACATTCATTTTTTTGACCTTTATTAAAGTAAAACATGGTAAATGTGGTTTTATGTTGTTAGGGTGAATGGATTAATGCAAATAAATAGAAAGCTTGTGGCAAAACATATCACAATGTTAATCATAAAAGGCAATATCTCACTTTACTTACAGCTTTGTTCTGGGAGAGCCAGGAGCTGGTGTGGTTTTGTTTGTTTTCTAAGATCACTCAATAAAACATTACTTATTAATAGCAAATTGCCACTGTGTACAATAGTTCTCTTGAATTTATTCTTCCTCTCTACCTGAAATTTTGTATCAATATCTTCCAAATCTGCCCTTGATCTGGCCTCTGCTCTACATAATTTTGATCTCTGTCATTAGTCTGAATGCTTCATGCTTCATGCTTCACATAGGAATAAAACCATTCAGTACCTATCTTTCTGTTCCTGGGTTATTTCACTTAAGATAATGTATAGGCTCATCTAAATTGTCACAAAACATGGAATTTCTTTCCTTTTAAAGACTGAATCATATTCCATGTGTGTATGCACCACATATCCACTCATTTAATGATGGGGATTTTGGTTGATTCTATATCTTGGCTATTATGAATATTGCTGGAATGAATGTGGAAGAATAGATGTCTGTTCAACATACTGATTTCATACCTTTGTATCTATGCTTGGAAGTATGATTGCTGGATTATATGCTTGCTTTTGATTTGTCTGATAAAATTCTGAAGATTTTTCCAAAATGAGTGAAGCCATTTCATGCAAAAGGATTGATTCCCTTTTTGCCTATATCCTCTAAATTTTTCTAACAGCCATTCTGGTGGCTGTGAGGTGATATCACATTGTTTTATGATTTCTCTTTATGAGACACGATCTCACTATGTAGCCCATACTGGCCTAAAACTCACAAACCTCTCATCTCAGCTAGCCATGTCGGGAGAGTACCAGTGTGTGACAGATGCATGCTTCATCATGGGTTTGATTTGCATTTTCATGATGATTAGTGATGGCAATGCTTCTTGGTCATCTTCATGTATTCTTTGAATGTCTTAGAAAAGGTCTTTTGCTTATTTTAAAATTGGCTTATTTACTGTCTTACACAAACTATCAAGCTTTTATGTATTTTGGACTTTGACTCCTTATCAGATTTATGGTTTGACAACATATTCTCCCATCCCACAGGTTATCTTTTCATTCTGCTGACTATTTTCCTTAGCTACGCTTGTGTCTACTGTTTGTTTACTTTTTTGTTACCTATGCTTTGGAGGTTAAATTAAATAATCATTGTAGGGGCTGAAGAGATGGCTCAGCAGTTAAGATTGTATAGTGCTCTCACAGAGAATCAGAGTTTGGTTTCTGGCACCCATATCTGGCAGCTCACAACCACTTGTAACTCCAGATCCATGAGATACAACATCCTCTTCTGTTTACCTATGACAATGCACTAATGCATACAGACACATGCACATGAATGTGTGCACATGCACACACACAATTAAAAATGAAAAAGAAATCCTTAAAAACAGAACGAAATCATCATGAAGACAGCTGACATGAAGCATTTCACTTCGTCTTACACTTGAGTCATTAATCTATTTTGATTTGATTTTATAAATAGTGTAAGATAATGTAATTTTATTCTTCTGCACATAGCTGTCTAGTATTCTCAGAACTACTTATTCAAGAGGGAGTCCTTTTTCTATTGATTAGTCTCAGTATCACATTTAAAAACTGGGATAAATTTTTTAAATGATAGAAGCAATGATATATATCTGGAAGCATAAAGAAATATGTAAGATCAGGAACCTTCTCCAAATTGAGACTTACCTTTACATAAATAATTACCCATTCTGATTTATTCTGCACATAAAAATACATTTTTCAGCTTTTTCTTTTATTTTTGAGATTACAATATAATTACATCGTTTCTCCCTTCCCTTTCCTCCCTCCAAATCCTCCCACATACACCCCCTTGCTTTCTTTCAAATTCATGTTCTCTTTTTTCATTAATTGTTTTACATATACAACTAAATATAAATATAACCTGTTTGGTCTTATAATAGTACTCATGTGTATGTCTTCAGGGCTGACCATTTGATATTAGATAACCAATTGGTGTGAATAAATTCAAATTTTAATATATCAAATTTCTTAACTCACGGTGTATTTCTACTTATATTTACATCTGTTCACATATCCACAGGCAAGTGTATAACTGCCCTCACCATTTTATTTTCATTTCTAGGTGGGTTTGTGGTGAAATCTAGGCTTCCACTAATTACCATAAGTAAAGCTAGTTAGTTACAACATAGTTAAATGTTCCTAATACTATATTAATTTTTATCTTTTTCAGTTTTCTTTTTTAACTGATTTTTTAAATATCTATTCTAATCATGGTTCTCCCTCTCCCAGTCCATCCTTGATCCTCCTCACTTCCCACCCATCCAACTTCATGTCTTCTTTTCCTCTTTCTGTAGAAATCAAACAGGTAAATAAAACAAACAAGTCAGAATAATTTTAAAAGACAAAGACAAAGCATAAGAAACACACACAAAACCCATAAAAACATAAAATCAGAAACTGTAATAGACAAGCAAAAAAACCCAGTAATGTTAAAAACAAATATTACCAGGCAGCAATATCATCAGTATTTTCAGTATGACCACAGAAGAACATGTATAATGTTTCATGAAGTACAGAACCTGCATGTGGCTTCCTGGGAGCCATTTGTGAATATGTTCAAGAGGTGTGTGCCATTGGTCATGATACTCAACACTGTCTGGCAGTCTTATATGATAGCAGAACATTTATAAGGTCAGCTGGGGACAACTGGAAGTACCAGAGCAAGGGAGGGTAATAAAATCCACTAAAACCAATCACAATCTCAAAATCTGAAACTTTGGTTTTCATTTGAGGAAGAAAAAGAGGTAGAAACGTGAAAAGGGACAAGTTCCACCCTGAGTACTCAACTCACCCAACATTCTCCAATTCTAAGATTCTAAATCACAATAACATATTGAGGTAAATGTCTATGTTGATTATCCAACACAGGCTAAACTCACAGTTAAGAACAAATGAAGGAGCATAATTAATTGATTTCTAAGAATTCATGGCTTAGTGTGAATGGCTGGCAATGTAATTAAGGTTCCAGTAAATGTGTGAACCACTGCTGTTGTCGAGAACAAAACACATAATGATTAAATCCATCTCCAGTAGTATATACTAGATTCTTTGATGCTTTGTGAGCATGGAAACGACACGGTTTCAAAAGAAAATAGGTGGGAAAACAGGAGCAGGGGGCATTTCATTTCATCACATTAACTATTTCATCAACTCTCCTTCAGGACTTGCAGAACTCACCTTCTAATACAGCTAACATTTTGACAGTCATATAAAGGACAGCGTTGGTGTTCTTGAAAGACAGGCATATGTGTAGAGAGGGTACTCCCATAATCTCAGCACTTAGAATGCAGTGGCTGAGCCGGGCGGTGGTGGCACACACCTTTAATCTCAGCACTCGGGAGGCAGAGGCAGGCAAATCTCTGTGAGTTCGAGGCCAGCCTGGTCTCCAAAGTGAGTTCCAGGAAAGGCGCAAAGCTACACAGAGAAACCCTGTCTCGAAAAACCAAAAAAAAAAAAAAAAAAGAAAGAAAGAAAGAAAGAAAGAAAGAAAGAAAGAAAGAAAGAAAGAAAGAAAGAAAGAAAGAATGCAGTGGCTGGAGGATTGGTGCAGGTTTGAAACCAGCCTAGTTAACATAGTGAGTTGCAGGCTAACTAGGGCTACATAGTAAAACCCTATCTTAAAAAGAAAAAAAGAGAAATAAATCTCATATTGTCTTACTTCTATTTCTATTTTTGTAGGAATTCATATTCAAAGCACCCCAAGTCTGTGCCCTGTAACATACTAGTGATTTAGATAAATGGTAGCAGAGAATTTTAAGTAAATTGCATTGCTCATATAATTTGAACTTGATTATATATTACAGGATACATATAGGTCATGAAATGGTTAAGTAAAGCAGATTATCATAACAATTATGTCACACAGTTATATTTTTGTCACAAAGCAGCTAAAGTCTAAATTCCCAATCTAGTACAATTTTAATATGTGGAGGGGAAATAAAGAGAGATATGTCAGAGACTATAAAATACCAGGATGGACAAGTTTAGAATAACCAAAACCATCCTGAAAAATACAAAGTTAGAAAACTCATGCCTACTGATTTCAAAACTGACAGTAATTTGAAATTAAAAGAATTCAGGCTAAGGCTAGAGCTCCATCCAAGTACAATCCTTGCCTAGCATGCACCAAGTCATAGGTTCTATCCCCAGTACTGCATGAACCAGGTGTGGTGGTGCACACATGCAATTCCAAAACTTGGGAAGTATAGGCAAGAGGATCAGAAACTTTTTTATTGTAAAGCAAAGGCAGTCTTCAGTCACATAAGGAATTCAAGACCTGCCTGGGATATATGAGACTCTGTCTCAAAAGAAAAAGAAACATGATACTTTTATGTGGATAGACATATAGATCAATAGAATCAAATTCAATGTTTAGAAGTAATGCCTCTCATTTTCAGTGATTTTTTTATTTGTTTACATGGGTACTAAGATAATTCAAAAGGGAAAAACATGATCTTTTCAGCAAATGGTGCTGGAACATTCTTGCTCACATAGTCAACAATAAAGTTTGACCTCTATATCCCATCATATACAAAAATGAACTTAAAATTCATGGGTCAAATTCCTAAATATTAAGCTGTATCTTAGGAAATACCATAAATAAATTTTCATGACCTTGAGTGAACCATTATTTCTTAATACAACACCAGAAATGTAAGAAAACTAAAAGTGGAGAAATTAAATGTTAGCAAACTTAAACACTAGTACATCTCAGAAAAACACCATTAATACAGTGGCAGGAAGCTGATGTGGTGATAAGTGCCTGTAACCACAGAACTCAGCAAGCTGTTATAGGAGGATCATGAGTTTGAGGCCAGCCCGCACTACACTGAGAGTCTATTGGAGGGTCCACAATAACAGGGTACCTTAAATAATGACAGAAACTACGTGTAAACCATGTATTTGGTGAATGAAGAGAAAAGAGCAAATGTTGGTGAAAACTACACACTATGGAGTCAGAATCCCACAAGGCAATCAGTGGGCTTGTACATAGTGAGTGGGACTCCAGGCTTAAAGAAGCAGTCTGGTGGGAAGACTGGGTCCAGTGGAGGCAGAGGTGAGGCATTGATACATAAGTGGGCTAGGAACATGCGGGTTCAGGGAAGATTGAAAATAGTCTGAAATTTTCAGTATAAACCAGTTTTCCTATCAGCATCAATAACAGTTGGAGGTGTCAGCTCATCCTTGGCTAAGAGTACTTTGGTCTGAAATACGCATTCATTGAACGGCTTTAGTAGTATACACCTATATCCCAGCTCTTGGGAAATATGGCGACAGGAGGACCAGGTCAAAGTCATCTTTTGCTAGTTAGTGAGTTCAAGGCCAGTCTGACTATGTGAGATCCTATCTTAAAAAACCAGAAAGCAAAACAAAAACTATTTCTTTCATATTAGATACCATTTTAAGGTAATCAAACAGAGTCCATAAGAAAGAAAGTACTCTATAGCACAATTTCAGGAACCATCCATATTTTTGTAACCACTATTAAATAATGCAACTAAATATATGTGGTGTGGATATATGGAAAGGGTACTTTGATGTGGTAGTAGAAGTAGGCTGTGAGCTTTTTATATTGATTAAAATGATATATTTTGAACTGGTTCTGGGGTTTCCTTCTGCATGTCACATTCTTACCCTGGATATTTGGATGGCTAACTCTTCTCATGTTTTTTTTTATTATTTTTTTTATCAAATGTCACTTTCTTTAATTTTTTAAAGATTCATTTATTTTCTTTATGTGTATTAGTATTTTGCCTGCATGTATGCATATGTAGCACATGTATGCTTGGTGCTTTCAGAGTTTATAAGAGGCCATTGGATCCCCTGGAATGGAAAATATGAATGATTGTGAGCCATCCTGTGGATATTGGGAACTGAACCCAGGTCCTCTACAAGAGCAACAAGTGCTCTTAGTAGGTGAGCCATCACTCCAGCCCCAAATGTCACTTTCATAATCAAGTTTACTGTGACCATTCTATTCTTCAGAGCAACCTATCCAATCCACTCTGCATTATCATTCCCCTTAACCCTGCTTCAGCTTTTGTTGAAATCTTTGTAGTACTTTTATGAATGTAACATAATACATAATTTAATGATTTTTGTACTTACTGGTTCTTTACAGTCTTTATCGGTTGGAATATAACCTCCTTGAGTTCTTGTTTTTGTTCAGTGATGGCATCCCAATGTTTGTAGTAGAATGGAGCATGACACATAACAGAGCCTGACACTTATCTGTCCACAGACAATACAATAGAACCTGACGCAGGAATCTCTTGTTTTTGTTCATTGACGTTACTTCCAGTATCTAAGACAGAATGGGGCCTGGCATGCCTGACACGTCATAGTCTAGTAAATATTTGCTGTACACAATTAATTCATATCACACGTTCTATAGCTAGTTTCATGTGCTTCTAGGAGTTCTGTGACATTTGACAGTACTACATTGTTGTCCTAGTTGTTTGGAAGACTGAAATGTTAAAAGTCTCACCCGGCTCTTCTTCAACAACCATCCCCACTCAACAACTGCAGTGCTGTGCTCCTTATTTAAAAGCAAACATGCCTGCTTCTTAGTAACAAGTAGAAGATTACATACAGATAAAAAAAGAAAATGGGGATTAACTCTCTCTTCTGGCCTGGCAAAATAAAGCAAAGGGCAGATAAACCCAGAAGAGCAGGCATGATAACTCAGCCTCGCTGCAATTGTTTGAAGAAGGAAAGCAGTGCTGGCATACCTTAGATAAAAAGCCATTCACTGCTGGGTTGGCAAAGGAGACAAGGTACCCTATCTTAGGAAGTCCACAGAAAAGCAGAAGCTAGTAGTATAAATATCTTACGGCTGAGGTTAGCAGAATGACTTAAATTCTTCTGAGCAGAAAATATTAGAGGGTGTTTCCAGGAATTAAGGACACCCCCTTCCTCTGCACACACACAGATACAGACCCCAGGATAAGAGCTGAAATGTTCAATTGGGGGTCTGTTTTCATGAATTTGAAGGAACGTGCATTTGAACTGAGGAGGAACGTATTCTCTGCCAATGAGCTTTCACCTTGAACACATTCTGAATTGAGAAAAGGACAGTGTCTCTTAGATGCTTAGGGAAGCATAGTCTCACGGTTTACAATCATGAAAGTGGTCTGAGATAAGTCCTTGTTTAGATAGAAAAGGAACAAGGTCTTCACTGGCTGAGCACAGTGATTTACATCAAAGCCAACACAGCATGTGTAAAGGACTACCTCATACTCATATTTCTAAAACATAGAGTATGTAGGAGGAAAATGCTAGGAGAGAAAATAGAGAGATACAAAGGGAAAGCATCATAAGGCCCTTCCGTCACCCTTGCCCTCCCTTAGAAATTTTCCAACATAGAGTTATCATAGCCATAAGCAGGAGAGCAGAATACTATTTCTTTTTATGTGTTTATACTGTAAATGAAATTATTTTTGAGACTTTGTTTCTCCAAAGCCACCTGATAATTAGTAGTGTGAGAATGCATAGAAGCAAAAGTGATGTGTGTGTGTGTGTGTGTGTGTGTGTGTGTGTGTGTGTGTGTACACAGGTGTACTCTTCATTCTTCAGTTGGGGCTAGAAGACTCTGAAGCCATCACTAGGTTCTTATCTAACTAGAGATTAGGTAAATAGTGTGTATTTAGTGTGTACCCTGGATTTAGACAGACCAGAGTTTTAAATTTTACTAACTTATTGAGAGTTGCTACCTTTAACTGGTTTCTTAACCCCTAGACCAGCGGTTCTCAACCCATAGGTTGCGACCCCTTGTGGTCACATATCACACATCCTGCAGATCAGATATTTATGTTACAATTCATAACAGTGGCAAAATTACAGTTATGAGGTAGCAATGAAAATAATTTTATGGTTGGGGGCCACTACAACATGAGGAGCTGTGTTAAAGGGTCACCACATTAGGAAGGCTGAGAACCACAGATCTTAGTTTACAGCTGTAAGATAAGTTTCATAAAGCACTATTATAGTCCAAGCACATACAAATACACAGATGCAATGAATATGCAACTGTAACTGTTTTAATACTGACCACCAAAAGTGTCCCCAAAGAACAGCGAGTCTCAAAGTTGGACCTCTTCTGCCACAATTGCTTTGGCTTCACACCCTTCGAACCTGACTTGACTACCCTTTAGCAGTGTTCCAACATTCCTTATTGTGAGTGCAGCAACTAAGAAGACAACTGACTCCCTACCTGTAAAACCGGAAGAGCCATTTTTTCTGCCTTCCTCTCCAGGCATATTCATTTCAAAGAAGGACTAACCAGGGAACACTAGAAATTACCTCCTGTATTATCAAGAAGATAACTGTCTTGTTTTCTAGACATTGTCTCTGTTAAGATACTAAAATGTTCATTTTATAATGAAAACCAACAAAATTTTTCATTGATTATACCCTTCTTGGACAATAAGCAATGACCTCGTTATAAAAAAGATACTGGTGTTAAGATATGACTAATCTTTTAATAAAGTCACTAATTGAAAGATTCATGTTTGTAGGAATGTATGTTGGGTTTTGAATTCAACTTCACAAATGGTCTCAAGAAAAAATATATACTTAATTAAGCCTATGTATCATATTCATTGACAATCTCCTTAGGTTCAATTAAACTTGGAAATTAATGTAAACAACTCATAGCGTATGTGGTTCTATCATAGGTCTCTGGGTCATCCAGCCTCTGGGTCCTGGTGCTCCAGGCAGTATTCAGGCTTACTCTCCTGGCATGGAGTTGTAGGCTATATTAGTCATTGATTGGATACTTCCTCAATCTCTAGGGTATCCTTACCCTTACATCTCATAAGCAGGACAGACTGTAGGTATAAGGCCATGTGGCTGGGTTGGTGTCCCAATCCCACTGATAGTCGTGCCTGGTCACAAGAGATGGCCAGCTCAGGCTACGTATTTGCTATTGCCAGGAGTCTTAGTTGGGGACATCCTTGTAGATTCCTAGGAGATTCACTTCAGGGTCAGGTTTTAACCTGAGTCCCAAATGCCCCCCCTTTCCAGTAGCCTCTTTCAGTACTCTCCCCCTCTGTCCCACCTAACCTAATCACTCATATTCTCATCCCCACCAGCCCACAGCCCACTCATGAAATCCCTTCTATTTCCCCTTCCCAAGGAGATCCAGGCATCCCACCTTGAACCATCCTTGTTACCTAGTGTCTCTGGGTTTGTGAATTGTAGCATAGTCATCCTTTATTTAACAGCTAATATCCACTTATGAGTGAGCACATACCATGTTTGTATGCCAGTGTCCCACAACAATATGGCTTGCAATGGCCAAAAGAAGTATAAACCTAAGTGCCTCTCAACTGATGGGCTCATAAGCAAAATATGTCATAACCAGACAGCAGCACATGAGCACAGCAGCCTTACAAAGGAATTTAGTGGGCTAGGAAGATAGCTCAGGTGGCAAAGTACTTCCTGTATAAACATAAAAATTCCAGTTTGATCTCCAGAATGCATGTTTAAAAAAAGCTAGGTGTGGTGCTTTGTACTCATAATCTCAGTCCTGGAGGAACAAGAGGCTCCCTGGGGCTAGCTAGTCAGGCAGCCAAATCTAATGAGCAAGCCCCAGGCCAGAGAAAGACCCTGTCTTCAAACAAGATGGATGACATCTGATAAATGACAACCAAGACTGTCCTCTTGCTTCCACATGCACATATATGAATGCAGACCTACACACATGTGCACGCACGTGCACACGCGTGCGCGCACTCACACACACACACACACACACACACAGACATGAAGCACTGATACATGATGCAATGTGTGCATGCCTTAAAGAAATTTAAGTGAAAGAAACTAGTCCAATAAGCCACATACTGCATATTCCATTAATATGAAATATCCATAATAAGTAGAACTATAAAAACTAAATATAGGAACCAGAAAGATAGCTTAGCAGTAAAGATGCTTTGCCACTAAGCCTTATGATCTGAGTTTGATGCCCAAGACCAACATGGTAGAAGAAGAGAAGTGTTTTACCAAGTTGTTCTCTGACCTCCATACAGGTACTGTGGCACATAAGTACCCAAACACATAGATAATACACACACACACACACACACACACACACACACACACACACACACCCCAAATGAATAAAGAGTAATATTTTAAACAAAAAATGTAAATAGAGAGTCATAATTTCTAATGTTAACAAAGAGGGAAATTTTGTGTCAGTGATCAGGAGTATTTGGGGCAAGAAATATTAAAAATATTCTGGATAATGTTCACAATTGCACATCTCAGTGAATTATGACTACAGTGTCCCTAATATCTTAAACAAGTACAATTTCTAAGAACTCTCATCAGCAGGGTTTGTAAAGGATGTTGTAAACAAGGAGATAGAATGGAGGTAAAGCAAGGGATCCTGAAAGTAAGTAATACCTTGGGGTGTAGAATAACAAGATCTTTATTTCAGGGAACCCAGAGGATCAACAGTTGGAAGCTAGAAAAAAATTAATACTTCTTTTATTTAATTTTGTTCACTAGGTCTATCACTCCCTGAAGATTATAGACTTCTTAAGAGCAACCATTTTCTGTTTGATTCATTGATGCTTCCCTAAGATACAGCACACAATAAGGGCTTTCTAGGTTCTTTAGATCCATAACATATCAGACAAAATAAACTTCAGATTAGCTAGGATACCAGGACTCTGTACTTTGCATACCCTGGAGTAGTGCCTTTGCAATCTACTGAGAATGGGCTAGTGATACTATGGGTGGCTCTAAAAATACTACTAGATGGACATTACATCCCAAAGTGAGGTTTCATTGCTCTGTGGTGGTACTGGCAATAGAGGTCATCTATGCATCCTTCATGTGATTTTGCTATGTGGCTGCAATTGAGAACCACTGTCCTATAACAATACTTGAAGAATTCAATTTGCTAGTGATAGTGGGTTGCATATGTTACTATGCCAGAGAGTTCAAGTTTTATTTAAAATATGGTTTTCTTGCTTCCATCCTAAGAGATCCTGAATCAGGGTCCTTGTTAAGGTGTCCAGGAATCTGAATTTGTAGTGAAGTGAAGTGTGTTATTCTGATGCAATAGAGTGGAAGACCATGCCTTAATAAAAAAAAAATAATGTAAAGCCATTTTTTGTGTCACATGAAGACTCTAAGGTTTGAGAAAAGAAAACAGGTAAATAGTTCTTCTTAAAACACAGTAGAGTTGTTCTCTTGCCGGGTGGCGGTGGTGGCGCACGCCTTTAATCCCAGCACTCGGGAGGCAGAGCCAGGCGGATCTCTGTGAGTTCGAGGCCAGCCTGGGCTACCAAGTGAGTCCCAGGAAAGGCGCAAAGCTACACAGAGAAACCCTGTCTCGAAAAACCCAAAAAAAAAAAAAAACCAAACAAACAAACAAAAAAACACAGTAGAGTTGTTCTCTTCCTTAAGCCATTAAACACAATAGGAAGACCCATTTCTCTGATGAATGATTCCAAAGTACCAAATTTTCACCTGCCTAGGCATTGCTTAGTACCAGACAAATTGAAATGCAGGCTGCATACAACAACCACTTGTTACTTCTGACGTGCCATTGTAAAGCCTCACACACTCTTAATCCGTTGGCATCACAATGAATACATTTGTGCCTTTTGTACATAACAGCTTTGCAAATAAGTTCAAGAGTACAACATTCTCATTTTAAAAGATGGAGAGATTGAGGAAGAAACTGAGCCCAAGGCATTGGATAGATTAGTTTGGGAAAAATCAAAGCCTAGATTTGATTTACGTCAAAAGCACTTTAACGTCTCTGACTTAATTTTATCCTTACTAATTCCTTTATGAAGCAAGTGGGGGCAGGTGTCATTCTCCTTAGAGTTGACCTCATCTATGGGAGAAGCGGACACCTAAAAGGGATTGATGGGATCAGAAAAGCCCTGCTGCCAATAATTAGACCTTCACATTTGTCATGCCTTAAATTTTGTCTTGAGCAATCATTCGTTTTAACTAAACTTCGTCCCCTCTTTTCATATGCAGATGGTCTAGCAGTGCAGTGTGTATCACTGGATTTTTTTTTTTCAGATGAATTCTTCTATGGTAGGAGATAGAACAAGCAAGACGAGAGCACTGAGAACTAAGAAAATAGGAAGTACTATTCAAAAAGGAAGAACTCCCAAATAGGTTGGACAGGTGCATGAGCTCAGTGTCATATTCCTCATTAATAGCAAAAACATAAACATTATACAGGAAATAAATTGACCTAGAACTAAGATACCATCTGTTTGTATCATATTCTTATTTTATTTAATAATATTTTTAATTAGTATATATTCATTGTACATATACTGGGTCCTGGGTTTCATAAATACATTTTTATACAAATACATAAGATGCTTTCTGTAGTAGCAAATGCCAGTAGACAAATGCTGAAGAGGATGAGGCAGGAGGATCCTGAGTTCAAGGTCAACTTCTTATATTAAGTTGCTGACACTGGGTAATCTAAAGTCTTTTGGGGGCTAGAACAATGCTCAGTAAGTAAAAGCACTTGCCACATAAGAGTAAGGACCTGAGTTCAAAGCCACATATCCCATGTGTAACTCAGACAGGTAGCACCTGTAACCCCAGTGCTTCTATGATGAGACAGGAGGCAAAGACAGGATAATCATGGGCCATCAAGCCTGGTGTATACAGCACCATTGAGACCCTGTCTCAAACAAGGTAGACGACAAGGATCAACGCCCAAAGTTGTCCTCAGAGGACAGACCTCCACACATGCAAATTCACACACAAAATGCATGCATACAAATATACACATAACATATACACACACACACACACACACACACACACACACATTTCAGAACTAAATCAGTCTGAGTATGTTGTGGTATTGTGTTCCCCAAAATATTGTGTACTCTAATAAATTTATCTGGGGTCAGAGAACAGACAGCCACTTAATACAAAGGCTAGAAAATGGTGGCACTCACACCTTTAATCCTAGCATTCCAGAGATAGAAATCCCTCTGGATCTCTGTGAGTTCAAGGCCACATTGGAAATAGCCAAGCATGGTGACACACACCTTTAATCCCAGAAAGCCAGCCTTTAATCCCAGGGAGTGGTAGTAGAAAGCAGAAAGATATATAAGGCGTGAGGACCAGAAACTAGAAGATTCTGGCTGGTTAAGCATTCAGGCTTTTGAGCAGTAATTCAGCTGAGACCCATTCCGGATGAGGACTCAGAGGCCTCCAGTCTGAGGAGACAAGACCAGCTGAGGAATTGGCAAGGTGAGATAGCTGTGGCTTGTCTGTCTCTCTGATCTACCAGCATTGACCCCGATAACTGGCCTCGGGTTTGATTTTATTAATAAGAACTTTTAAGAATCCTGCTACATGAGTATTTTATTCTCTGTTGATATAACAAAATATCTAAGAGTGCATAATTTATGAAGAAGAAAATTGCTTTAGCTTGTGATTTTGGAGGTAAGGAAAATCAAAATCAGGTTGCTTGTAGCCAGGATACCTCATGCCACACCATAACATGGCAATGATGAGAGGTATGAATGGAAGAGAGGGGGGAGGACAAAAAGGCAAACCACTTTATAAGAGCCCATACTTGCAACAATTAATCCATTCCCATGAGAACTAAACCCAGTCTCAAAAGAAAGGCATTAATCCCTCTTAACAACTTAATCACCTCTTAAAGACCTAATCAACTTTTAAAGCCCCACTTTCCAACACTGCTCCATTGGAATTCAGACTTCTTCTTGATTGGTGGAAGGGAGAAACTACATTCAAATCACAGCCCTGGGTGATACAGAATTATACTCGTAATGTGAGGAAAAGACACTCTTGATTTTTCATCCCTAGAAAAGGAAATTTTCCTTGTTCTTGTTAATTTAAAGATTCTACAACCTTTCCTTCCCATATTTTCTTTTCCATACCACTACAGCATTTATCCCATCAAATAAAAGGTGTCCAGGATATAGCTTCAGAGGTGTTAAAGTTTGGTAAGACCAAACAGAAACATCTGGACTTCTGATGGAGCATTCTGGGAGGTTCCAGAGAAGTGGTTCTCAACATGTGGGCTGTGACCCCTGGGAATATTGAAGGACCCTTTCACAGGGGTCACATATCCGATATCAGATATTTACATTTTGATTCATAACAGAAAATTTACAGTTATGAAGTAGCAGTGAAAACAACTTTATGGTGGGGGGGTCACCACCACATGAGGAACTGTGCTAAAGGTTGAGAACCACTGCTCTAGAGTCTTAAAAAAATTAAATATGGGTACCTCACTATACAATTTTCGTTATGAAGGATATTTATGGGAAGACAGAAGTCCATTTGGCTGGCTCATTGCAATCGACTCAGAAAGGTATGCATGGAGGTAAACAGAAAACACAGGCACCAAGTGCTGCACGTGGAGTATGTGGGGGTCAAGGTCAGAAAAGAATGGTCTTTAAAGATGAAAGAATGTTGTTGGCAGGAAAATGCTCTCCTATAACCAACAGTGATAAGATTACCAAGCTGTTCAAAGGTAGGTGGGTAAACATTCCTATTAGCCACCTGCAGATATTAGCAGCTGGCACCTTGAGCCTGAGATAAAAATGACAGAAAAAGCCTGAAGAACTAGGTTGTTAGGGGAGAACAGCAAGCCACAGACTCAAGGATGATATCCTAGGGCATGGCATAGGCATAAAATTGTAAATGCTTTTCCAGGGAATAAAGTAGAGGACCCAGATAATTCCACACATTTACAGTCAACTGATTCTTGATAAAGCTGCCAAAAACACATGAGAAAAGACAGCTTCTTAAATGAGTGTTGCTGGGACACTGGATAGTCACATATTGAAAGCATGTCCCTATCACTCTATATATACAAAATCAACTCAAAATAGATCCCTAACCTTAATATAAGACCTAAAACTAGAAGAAAACATAAGGAAAAATACTTCAAGACATTGCTATAGGCAATGTTTTTTTTTCAAGATTTAAAAGCACAGGAAATAGAAGCAAAAAGGAGGCATATTGGTTTATAATAAATTTTTCAAAAGGCTTCTACAAAGCCAAAGAAACAACAGAGTGAAGAGACAACTCAAATAATGGGAGAAAAAAAATCAACCTATTCATCTGACAATTAACATTTGGAATATATGATGAGCTTACATAAATCTCAATACTGAGATCTGGCATATTTGGTGAAGCCTATAATCCCAACACTCAGGAGACCACTGAATTAGGAGGATATCAAGTTTGAGGCCGGTCTGGCCTACCTAATAAGACCCCGTCTCATAAAATAAACAACAAACTTGATACCAGAAAACAACAAAAAACCCAGGTGACTCAGTTTAAAATGGGCAGAGGATATGAATAGTCATTTCTCAAAAGATGAAATTCAATATGGCTAACAAATTCATGAACATGGGGAAATACAATTCAAAACCCTTAATGAAGTATCATCTCATCCTAGTGAGAATGGCTATTCCCCAAAAGACAGAAAATGACAGTGCTGGCAAGGATGTTGATAAAAGGAATTTTCATGTGCTGTTGACAGCCACTACAGAGAACAATATGGAAGTTACTTAGGAAACCAAACAGAATTAACATATTTTCCATTTATAATGCTCTTGTGTCAACATATTACAGCGATATTTGCACATGTTTATTTCCATGCTTTTCACAATAACCTAGTTATTGGATCAGCTTATATACCCATCATATTATATTTATATTTATATACATTTATATAATTATATTTCTCCATAGATAAATGGATAAAGTTACTGTACTATACATAATCAATGAACTTTTATTCAGCCATAAAAAGAATGAAATCATGTAATTTTTAGGAAAATGGATGAAAGTGTTAAGCAAAATAAGTCAGACTCAGGAAGACAAATTCTATGTGTTCACTCTCATTTCATCATGGATGATTTTTTTGACATCAGGCAAGGTGATACATGCCTGCAATCCCAGTGCTGAAGAAGAACATCCCCAATCCTGACAAGTCTGGGATACACAGTGAGACCCTGTCTTGATGAATCTCTCTAATCAACCAGACTATGAAATAGTGGTACCAAGAGTGTGGAGATGTAGAGGAGGGTGGATAGTGGGAACCTGTACAATGGCTATACAAACACTGATGGGAGAGGTAATCACTAGTGTCCTGCAGTGCAATGGGGATGCTATACAGTTCTCAATAGCCCATTACAGTGCTTCTCAACCTTCCTAATGCTGGAATCCTTTAATATGGTCCTCGGGTTGTGGTGACCCCCAACAATAAAATTATTTTGTTGCTACTTCATACCTGTGATTTTGCTACTGTTATAAATTGTAATATAAATATCTGATAAGCAAGATATCTGATATGTGACCCCAAAGGGGTTGTGACCCTAGGTTGAGAACTGCTGATGTATTTTATAATTGATGAATAACTAGAAGAGAGGCGCTCCCAGGCTCCAAACACAAAGTAATGCTAAGTAGGTAGGAATGTTAAGTTCCCCAATTTGATTGTTACACATTGAAATATCACACAGTACCTCATAAATATGTACTATTATTATACGCAAATAAAACCTTTAAAAAGCAAAGAACCACTCAAGACTTGGGTTTTTGGTACCAGATTTGCTGGGAGCTTGATAAAGGATCTAGTCATTCCACCCATCTCTAGGAAAAGGGAGTTGTTCTAAATCATAACGTGACAACACAGCTATAACACAGTGCTTTCTTCTCATTTTCTCTTATAGTATAGAAAGGTTCATGACCTTGACACTTGGAGGGAAATGTGTTCTGTACAGAATCAATTGTCTAATGTGTAGAGGTGAAGGAAAATGTTTGTAAATTATTTATCCAGAGCATAATTTCTCACCTCCTAATGTTCTGTGCATACAAATTACTAAGGTATTTTGTTCAATGGAAGATCTGGATTCAGAGGATCTGAAAAGAATGTTCAAGGCAATATTGGCCCTAGCGATTCAGGGCCATCTGATGGATATTTAGGTAGTAGACCTTACCAGCTGTCTTAGGGTTCTATTACTCTGACAAAACACTGTGGCCAAAAGCATCTCGGGGAGGAAAGAGATAATTTGATCTACAGCTTGTAGTCCATCATCTAGGGAAGTCAGAGCAGGAAGTCAAGGCAGAAGTGCTGCTTACTGACTTGTTTGCTCATGGCTTGCTCAGTCTGCTTTCTTATAACACCCAGGACCAGCAGCCCAGAGGTAGTCATGCCATGATACTGGCATCCCCAAAATGCTGGGGTCTCCAATGAAACTCGGCTGCATCTTAATCACTAGCCTCTCATGGGCTCCCTTCAGGGATTCTCACCCTGTCACATGGTGCCAAGCCTCAACTTTCTCCATGACCCCTTCAAACCTAGGGCATCTCCTTCAACTAAGGCTGTAACTTCACCAATGACATCTCATGGTCCCAAGCTTTAGCTGCCCTTTTTGTGACCCATTCGGACCTTCAAAATCAGTACCTCCTGGGGAGCTCTTGCACATTACCAAGTTCAGTTACCAGCTCAAGGTTCATCCTGGCCCCCACTGGACTACAGCTTCTATGCGCTGACCCTGAGGAAATAGTTCTGAGTAGATTTTTGCCTCAGTGATGCTGGCCTCAGCCCCAGCTGACCAGTGTCAATTGTCCAAGCAAAACAAAGTTTTCATTTTGGCTGTGCTATTCTCCTGTTAATCACAGCTGCTGACTCTTCAGCTCTAGCTGATCAGACACCATGGATTCTTAATACAAAATTTCCCAATATCTTCATTTCTGTGATCCTTATTATAATCACTCACTTCCCATCTTTCCTTCTCCCCACTTTAGGTAAAAAAAAAAAATAGTCCCAGATACAAGCCCCACTGAGTCTGCCAGTGGAGACATTTAGGAAAGTGAGGAGCTAGGAACACCACTTCCGCCGGGTGATCCATAAGCTAAGTTCCATCATTTATGAGCTGAAGTCAAAATCCTAACAACTGTCATGGCCGGGACTTCACTATGATATCTTCTCTTCACTTCCATGGCACTCCTTATGACATCATAACAATGGGCAGAGTTGGCAGTAACACCGTGTCTGGGATTCTATACCATTTAACTGGAGTCACCTATTTTCATTGTAGAAGCATGCTGATAAAGGCAATGAAGGAGACACCCCTGTGAGGAAAAGGTAGTGAATTCATGTGTGATATCTTCCCAGGTCTTCTCACATGAAAACGCCCACCTTCATTACTTAAAACTGCCTTCCACTTTAGCTAGTTGGCTTACCTTGTTTGTTGCCAGAGCCTTATACAGGACCCAAGCATAAAGCCGTTTTCCGCAAATATTTGTCAAAAGAATGGATCAATCAAAGCAGTTTAGCTAGAGTTTGCACAAAGAACAATTCTTTGGGACCTTGTACAGCAGGAGACAGAGAACAGGGAAGGCTGCTGTCCTTAGGTCATCATGCGAAGTGTTTCTGCCCTCACACTCCCCTTTGTTGGTCTGCAATCACAACAGGATGCACCTGTGCAGACATGGGAACTCCAATGGGTAGATGAGAAAGCTGATACCCAACCCCTGTTAATTAAAAAGCCTTTGCCAATGGAGTTGTCTTCTGACACAAAGTGCCCTGCGTCCTGATAGCTTTAACATCCACAGGCTTCAAGAACATACAATGAACAGTCTCAGGATTATCCACTAATCCTGGACCTAGTAAAGGAAACCAGATCTGTCCATAGCCGTCTACTTGACTGTTATTTATCATGTCAGGACCAAAAATTAAACTGATGTACAGCCAGATGGCCAAGGAACCAAAGCACGCTTTTTGTACAGATTTGTTAGTGAAAATGAAATTTAATACTTTTTGGCTCAAATTTCCTCTGGTTATGCACTCCTTGATTCTACTTATCTCTGAATCTACAGACAAGTAATTGCACCAATAATCATGCTAGAACCTTCAATATGATCCGCTCAATAAATCACACCAAAGTTTGCAAACATCAAAGGGAAGTTACAGTTTCAAAGAACTTTCTAATTTACCCAATGCAATAGACTGAAGAGAAGACAAATGGAGGAAACAGGGAGGAGGGAGGACATTTCCTTGAGTCTTACTTAGAAGTCATCTAGGTAGTTCACCTTTCCTCTCCTGTGCCTATTAGTTTGGAGCTGACTTCTGACCCCCACTAAAAAGCCTTACTTACCATAAGGATAAAGACAGCTTGCCATAGCCAACCAAAACACATTCTCACCCCACTATTGCCCGATTGGGATGGTTAGCCTAGAAAAATCTCTTGAAATAATAGAACAGATCAGAGTTGGTCTCTGGCCTAAGAGGGGTCTCTTTAGTTGTCTCTTGCTCTACTAAATGATTTGGGCATCCAGTCATGAACAATATGGACTCCAAAGCTGCCTGGTTAGTATGAGCTTTCAATTGAGGGGTGAGTGTGCTCCCTGGTGACCAAAGCCTGAACTGCATCCCAGGGGAGGAGACCCAGAGAAGTTCAATCCTGCTGAAGAACTCCCCTCACTATGTGGCAGCTTTGTTTCCCAGGGCAGAGAGACAAGGGCAGAGGGGATATTTAAAAGAGCTTTAGAGGAAGACTCTAAATTCTGCATCCAGTCTTACTCATTTTCCTGTTGAAAATTAGGAACTCTTTAGTAAAAGCATCGCTGGAGCTCCATTAGGGCACATGTATGACAAAGAGAAGCTACTAATGGCACTTAATGATGGGAAAGTGGATTGCTCCGAATATTACTTATTTAATAAAAAGTAATGGCTGTGCCACAGCAGCCAGGAGAGTAATGCTAAGTGGCCTCTTCACATATGTGCTCCTTTTAGTGCTAGCCTTTGTCAGAGCATACATGCTTGAGAGATTCAACAAAAATGACTCATCCTCATCTGGTAACAACTACAAAATGTACCCTGAAATTGCTTGCAATCCATTTCTCCAACACTCCATGGTTTGTCCAACTAATTCTCTTAGTGTTCAACTTGGAGACCATTGGTGCAATGGAAACAGACCAAAGAGTAAAAGAGTCTATTTTTTTTCTCCTACACCAAAGTTTCACTAAGCAGACTGATATCAGTGATGACAACTGTCCTTTATTCAAGAGGCTTAAGGGACAGTTCTTGCAACTCTGGGTTTTAGTACTCTTGAGTTTCTGTTTGGCTAAAAGTAGAAAGGTGATATCACGAAGGAACACTCCTGAAACATGGCATCAACTGGCTGATTAAAGGCAAAAGCCCATTGTTAGTTTGTTGGCATCTAGATTTCTTCAGCTTGCCAACAATCATTTCACCCTATCATTCTCCTTGCCTAGAAAGTACTTGACAGCTGCTACCTTTTTGTTCCTTTTTATTAGATTATTCATGTATTCATCACATGCCATTCCCCATTCTGTGTGTGAACAGTTACTTTGCCAGAATTCTTTACTTCATTCACGGTATGATTAACAAAGTGTGCCTGAACTAGTCCTTCCTAAAATGATGTCCTGTCTTTCTACAGTCACTATGACCATCACAAACCACAAATTTCCTTCTTCCTCCCTCCCTCCCTCCTCCCTCCCTCCCTCCCTCCCTCCCTCCCTCCATCCCTCCCTCCCTCCCTCCATTTCTCTCTCTTTCCACCTTTTTAAGAGATAGGTATTTTTGCATTCCTGCAAACACCTTCATGTCCCACCTTCGCATCTTGATCTCCTTTCTATCTTTTAGCAGAGGACTGCTGTGTCATTCTTGTCTTTGCTAACTTTGTTTCATTGTGGTACTAAGTTGCTAAAAATACTATAATTACTGATCTCTTTAAAGACTGTGAAATGAATTAAGACTGCAATTCAAACAAAAGTGATTCCAAGTGAAGAAGTACAGTTGGAATTAAAGCAATAAGGAAATACATAATTATTCAAAACCTAATAAAATGTATCATGCTTGGTTTGGGAAATTTCTTATGCATTCTGTAGGAATCGACTTTCATGATAGGTCAGCCTGTATTCTCAAAAAGGAGAACTAAGCTCAGATATTAGTTCATTATTCACTTGTTTTTCCATATAAGTGTGTAAAGGCCCTGTTATATCACTGACCACACTATCTTCCTCTAGGTTTATGTACAAGACTGACTGTTATTCCTTTAATACACTGTCCATATTTTATTCAACTCAGTGTTTACAGCTCCTAGCACAATGCCTTATTCACTAGGAGTTCAATAATCATATATTGAATAAATGCACAATTTCTACACATTATTCAACAGAAAATGGAAATAATGTTTTGATTGCTGTCAAGGGAGATGAGTAAAGCCATCAGCCACTGGTGTCATTACATGTTGATACCATTTTTTCCAGGGCTCAATTTATATCAAAAGCTATTAAATGTTACCAAGCTCACACCCAGTAAATTTACTGCTATTAATTTCTCCTAAGGCACTAGCTCAAAAGAAGAAAAATAGATAATACACAAATACATTAAAATGGTACAATAGGCAGACTTTTGAAATCTGATTGGCAGAATAGTATGCAGATATTGCAAATTATAGATAAAAATAGTACAACAAAAGGAGTATCTATGAAACATTGAAAAGGTTCAAAGGAGAATTCAGCATTGTACTTCCTATTACTCCAACTAAAAAAATCCTATGAGCATAGAAATAAAGATTATGAAAGGGTGAGGGGAAATGAGTTATATTTGCCTCATAGAAGTTGAAAATGTCTTTCTAAAACATTTCCTTTGGTAAAGTTATGACATTATGTTCATAAGTATTTATGTACTTTGGCTTTTGCTTTGTTATGGATGAGCTTGCTGTCACGTGCAAGTGTTCTATCATGGAGCTACACTGCTAGCCCCTAATACATAGTTTTGAACCAAGTTACAAGGCCATGTTTCAAAAACAGATTGCATTCCTGAGACTCCTCTATAAATTGGATGTCTGTTACATAGAAATATTGTAGACTGTGTTTCTAGATAGCCTTAAACTATATCAAGTTGTCCTACAGTTAACCAAAATATAACCAAATACTGAGTTTTCAATAAGAGACTAGAATAATATCACATTGTAGCAATCGAATATAAAACAGTTAGACTTTTCTACTTTTTTTTTATATTTGTGGCATTTAAAAAATAAGAAAGTTAAAGTTAGTGAAGATTAAAAAAGGTAGAAAGGAATTTTTGTTGGGATTCTGAAAGTGTTTTTGGACTTGTTTCAAAGTCTTTATCAGATTAGAGCATTGGCTTATTGTGGAATTTTTGTATCATAATTTATGAATTCCTCTGTGGTTGGACTGCATTCCTTTTTATTACTATTACCCATTTTCACATGATTTTTCTTTTTATTTTGGTGCACAAATGAGATGAGAATAGAGAAGGCCAGAAAAGAAACTCTCATGAGGTAAGTTCAAAGCTAAGGAAGAACTATGTAAAAGCGGCTTGAAGCAGATGCGTCCAAGAGTGCAGAAAAAGACAGAAATAAAATGTTATAAAAACAAAGACAAGTTCATTTTGGTGGTTTCTTGACAGACACTCTTACCATAAAAACATTAAACTAAACTAAAAAGTTTGAATTAAATATTCAAAACATCTTCAGTCATATCAGAATGGACAAAAAGTTTCTAGTTAACAGGCCAAACTGTGAGCAAAGATTAGACCTCAGCCCTAGATCTAGCTGAGGGGTTACTGTTCTACTGAACTATGAGGATGCTTATTGAACCTGGAGAAATCACCATTCCAATGTCCATGGCCTGCTGAGGTGTGTGTGATAGAAGATTAAGCACAGAGTCACCCAAGGTGGGGTAGCTAATGCTGCTTCTATAATTATAGTTCCTTATAGGGTTAAAAGAATAAAAGAAAACTAATTAATATGGTAATCCAAAATTAATATGGTAACCCAAATAGCTAACTACTTGTCTTAGGGGAAGAATAGGTGAAGTTCCTGTTCTGAAGTTTAGTAATTGGCCAAGAGAATAAGGATACAGTTGAATATTTTTGATAGCTTAGCATGCGTGTTGCCATTTCAAAGCTAACTATGATGAGAACAATCTGCGGCTAGCTAAAGAGGGAAGTGGGGTGATAAATCAAATCCATCTAAACTCATTATGAGAGAAGCACAGAACAAGTGGCACAAATGGAAAGACCACAGCTCGGGCAATAGAAAGCACAAAATAATACAGGGCATAGAAATCCAAATAGATTGTGAAGTACGTGAAATATAAGTGGACTAAAAGCTTCAGCTAACAAGAAAGACACTCAGAGTAGATTAGTCAAAAAGGCCAACTCAGTGTTGTTTATAGCAGAGCCATCAAAATGATAAAGGTTAAAGTAAAAATGTAGACATAATGTATGCCATGAACATGCTAAGGAAATGAAATGTAATTTAGCCAAGTTAGTGACTATTAAAATATTGTTAAAGATGATTACTGCATAATAACTATAATCTTAGAAATGCTTTAAATTGGTATTCACTGATGCCATAGTCTCTAAAATGTGCAAGCAAATAGTCTACAAAAAGAATAGAAAAGCCCAACAGTAGTAGGAATTTTTTAAAAGCCCTCGATAATTCAGAGAACAGGTAAAAATAAGAATATGAAATATTTAAATGATAGATTTCAAAAATTGTAAAAAGATAAAGGCCTTGATTCTTAACAACTACAAATACATATTTTCCCAAACACAGATGATAGAACTTTTTATAAGATTCATCCTTCAACAATTTTCAGTCTTCAGAACCACATAGTTTCTTTACAAACTAAAAATAGAAAACAAAATAAATATTAAAAATTATACAGAAACAAAAGGTTTTATTTAGAGATATATGTATATATAAATACACATATGCATTCAATATAATTGATGAAATAAAGGCCATGAACTTGAAGGAGAGTGAGGAGGAGTACATAGGATCATTTGGAGGGAGGAAAGAGAAGGGAGAAACAATGTAATTAAATTACAATCTCAAAAATAAAAAACCTCACAGATCAGAAATAAAAAAGACATGTATTTTCAAACTTTATGGAAGTTCCATACTCTTGAGAAATTTTTCGTGAGATAAATTATTTTTATAATATTTATTTTTAAAAAAAATTATTAAGCCACTCTAACAGTCAAACTTCATGATCTGTAATATGGGGCTGGTACCTCTGGGATACTGGGCATCCTGGGATAATTTATACCATAGCTTGGCATGAGATTAGGATGTAACAAATAATAGTGATGATGTAAATATTAATTTCCTACTTTCTCCATCTTCTTCCTTCTTTACTTAGAAGTACATGAGTGGTGATCAGTATACAATATTCCAGGTATGGTGACTTAAGCATTTCATCCCAGAATTTTGGTGGTAGAAGCAGGAAGCTCATGAGTTCCAGTTCAGGCTACATGGTGATTCAATCTCTCAAGGAAGGAATGAAAGAAAGAAAAGAATTAAAGGAAGACTAAGAGGAAAGACAAGAAAGTAGTATTTAAATATATGGTAAGAGACTAGGTGAATTACTGAAATATTCCTCTCTCTTAGAAATTCACCAGTAACCGGACTCAGCATGTAGAACCTCTTGAACACTGGTGCCATGGTCTATCACCTTGAATGCTGCAAACTCGGCCTTCTGGTTGATTGACATTAGTGTGGCTACCCAACTCTTAGCTTCCTTTGACTTTAGGGTCAACAGAAGGGAACTCATTGAAGTTCACCAACTTGGTTTCCACAGTACTGTATTAGAGAAGCTGGGATGGAAGAGAAGTGTAGAGTGGCAGCAGCAACTGTAGCAGCAGGAAGAGGCAGCAGCAGTTTGACACTGGGTGAGTTAGGGTGATCATCTCCAGCTCTGTGCTAAGTGCCCATTGTCAGGGTAGGCTGCATAGATAAGCAGGCACTCAGCAGTTTTCTAGCTGACTCAGATCATGCTCAGTTTGTGTCTGGGTGCAGGCTAAGCTGATGTCAGTAGTGGAGCTTGTGGCTTTATACTAATTCGAGTGTGTCCCATGGGTCATAAAAAGAACAGCTACTTTATCTGCCACAGAGGAATGGCAGCAATTAAGGCAATCATACTGTCATGTCTGATACTACTGGAACTGAGGAGGACTGTTTCTAGACAAAGCTACCCCGAACTTTATCTTTGTAATGAGACTATGGGGAGTCCATTAGATACCATTTCCGTTCCCTTATTGTGTTCATTGTGTGTAATTGTTTCATTGGATTCTTCATAAGCATGACATCTTCAAATGTAAAGAGAAAAAGGACTACTGTAGGATAATGCTTTTGTACACTGGTTTAATAAAACGCTGATTGGCCAGTAGCCGGGCAGAATGTATAGGCCAGATAAGCAGGCAAGGAGAATTCTGGGAAAAGGAAGGCTGAGTCAGGAGATGCTGCCAGCCGCTGCTAGGAGAAACAAGATGTAAAGTACCTGTAAGCCATGAGCCACATGGCAAAGTATAGAGTTATAGAAATGGGTTAAATTAAGATACAAGAACTAGATTACAAGAAGCCTGCCATGGCCATAGTTTAAAAATAATATTAGCCTGTGTATGTTTATTTGGGTCCGAGCAGCTGCGGAACCAGGTGAGAGAGATTTGTCCTGACTGCAGGTCAGGCAGGACACAGGAAAACTTTCAACTACAAAGGACAAACACTTTTTTTCTAATCCTAGTTTCCTGCCAGTTAGATACAAAAGACTATACGACACCTGCTGTATTCTTGGCTACAAATTTTCTGGCATGTGAATTCATACCAGATCCCTTATCCAACTCTATTCCATCCAGTACCACTTGCCCACCTTGCAGAAATTGCCTGGGCTAGGGAGGATCACTTACAAGTAAGCAAGTGGATTAGGAAAAGCCTGAGAATGTGGTGATATTATGTTCCCCAAAATATTGTGCACCCTAATAAACTTATCTGGGGTCAGAGAACAGAACAGTCACTAGATATAGAGGCCAGAAAATGGTGGCATACACACCTTTAATCCTAGCATTCCAGAGGTAGAGATCTGCCTGGATCTCTGTGAGTTCAAGGCCACACTGGAAACAGCCAGGTATGGTAACAAGAGCCTTTAATCCCAGGAAGTAATGGCAGAAAGCAGAAAGCAGAAAGGTACTAAAGCATAAAAACCAGGAACTAGCCTGGTTAAGCTTTTAGGCTTTTAGCAGCAGTTCAGCTGAGACTCATTCTGGATGAGAACTGAGAGGGTTCCAGTCTGAGGAAACAGGATCAGCTGAGGAATTGGCAAGGTAAGGTGGCTGTGGCTTGCTCTGCTTCTCTGATCTTCCAGCATTCACCCCAATACCTGGCTTCAAGTTTGATTTTATTAATAAGACTCTTTAAGATTCAGGCTACATCTGGCACCCAACATGGGGCATGAACCCACAACCCTGAGATTAAGAGTCTCATGCTCTACAGACTGAGCTAGCCTGGCAGCTGAGAAAGAATTGGCCTTGGTAAAAAAGAAAGTACATGAAGGACACATGGATCATATCAATCCAAAGCTGGCTTGCATTTTGGTTGTTTTACCCTCTAGGCATTCTCCTACAGGAATTTTAATGCAGAGGGAAGATATTATATTGGAATGGATATTTTACCAAATAAACAGAATAAAAAATTAAAAACTTGTGGTCAGATCCCAGCAGCAGCTGCAGCGGCGGCTCAGTTCTTCTGTAGCTCTCCCTTTCTCCTTTTCGCTTCTGGAAACATGGCCTCTGGTGTGGCTGTCTCCGATGGTGTCATCAAGGTGTTCAATGACATGAAAGTATGCAAGTCTTCAATGCCAGAAGAAGTGAAGAAACGTAAGAAGGCATTGCTCTTCTGCCTGAGTGAGGACAAGAAGAACATCATCCTGGAGGAGGGCAAGGAGATCCTGGTAGGAGATGTGGGGCAGACTGTGGACGACCCCTATACCCTTTTGTCAAGATGCTGCCAGACAAGGACTGCCTCTGTGCTCTCTATGATGCAACCTACGAGACCTAGGAGAGCAAGAAGGAGGACCTGGTGTTCATCTTGTAGGCCCCTGAGAGTGCACCCCTTAAGAGCAAAATGATCTATGCCAGTTCCAAGGATGCCATCAAGAAGAAGCTGACAGGAATCAGGCATGAGTTGCAAGCCAACTGCTACGAGGAAGTCAAGGACCGCTACACCCTCGCAGAAAAACTAGGTGGCAGCGCTGTGATCTCTCTGGAGGGCAAGCCTTTGTGAGCCACCTCCAGCCCCCTTCCTGGAGCATCTAGTAGCCCCAGACCTGCTCATGGGTGTTACAGGCTTCCTCTTCTCTGCCAGACAGGAGAGGCTGGGGGGATCCCAGCAGGGGGAGGGTAACCCCTTCACCCCAGTTGCCAAATGTCTCCCCCACCCCCTGGACCATCCTCCTCCCTCCACCCTGACGCTTCTGGCCTTCCCAAACTGCTTTTATCTTCTGATTCCTCTTGGGTTGAAGCAGACCAAGTCCCTTCCCAGGCACCTAGTTTGGGAAGAGCCTTCTTTTTTTTTAAGACACCCGTACTCTTCATCCCCTTCATCCCCCCCCATCCCATGCTACCAACTTCTAACCACAATAGTGACTCTGTGCTTGTCTGTTTAGTTCTGTGTGTAAATGAAATGTGGAAATGACCCTCCCTGAGCCAGCTGGTTGCCTCCCCTTCCCCTTGTTTTTGGCCACTCATGGAAGCAGGACCAGTAAGGGACCTTCAATTTAAAAAAAATACAAAAAAAAAAAAAACAATGAAAAGGCTAAAAAAATTAAAAACTTATGTGGAAAAAAATCTCTGACTTGATTTGGAAAGGAAAATTGAGACTTTGTCAATTAGCAGGAATAGACCCAGCAGAAATTGTCGTACCTTTAACTAAGGAGGACATTGAAAAATTATGGGCAGAAAGTGAACCTTGGCAAAGAGCTTGCAGTAATTTTTTGGGAGAAATTAACAGCACATATCCCAAAAGCGATAGAATTGAACTTATAAAGAGAGCTGATTGGATTTTGCCTCGAACTGTATGGGTAAAAACCATATCTGGAGTTCGTACATTTTATACAGATGCAAACAAACAAGGAAAGGCAGGTTACAAATCAGAAAATTTAAGTAAAGTGGTTCAAAGTCCTTATAATTCAGTTCAAAAATCGGAATTGTATGCTATTCTGTTGGTATTAATGGATTTTTCAGGACCTCTCAACATACTTCCTGACTCTCAGTATGCTGAAAGAGTGGTATTACATATTGAGACTGCAGAATTTATCCCTGATGAGTCAGAATTAACTTCACTATTTATTCAGCTACAAGATACAATCAGGAAAAGGAGTCATCCTTTATAAATAACTCACATCAGATCCCATATGGTTCTGCCAGGCCCTCTAGCACAAGGTAATGATGAGATTGATAAATTATTGACAGGAAATGTGCTGGAGGCCTCAGAATTTCATTTAAAAAATCATGTCAATAGTAAAGGTTTAAAAAAGGATTTTCTGTAATCTGGCAACAAGCCAGGGAAATTGTAAGGAAATGTCCTATTTGTTCCTTTTACAATCAGACACCATTACCAGCAGGATGTAGCCCAAAGGGTACTCAGAGGAATGAAATCTAGCAGATGGATGTGTTTCACTTTGCAGAATTTGGAAAATTGAAATATGTACACCATACCATTGATGCTTATTCAGGATTTCAATGGGCAACTGCTCTGAGTTCTGAAAAAGCTGATTCTGTAGTCAGTCACTTGCTAGAAGTTATGGCTATCATGGATATACCTGCATAAATTAAAACTGACAATACTCCATCATATGTCTCTGTTAAAATGAAACAGTTTTTTGCTTATTACAATATAAAGTATATTACAGGTATACCACATAATCCTGCAGGCCAAGCAGTTATAGAAAGATCAAACAGAACTCTAAAGGATATGCTAAATTAACAGAAAGGGGTAACAAAACTCCCCAGAAATAGACTGCATAATGCTCTATTAACTTTGAATTTTCTCAATGCTAATGAGAAAGGAACAACAGCTGCAGAGAGACATTGGATAATAGAAAAACCTACAGAATTAAATCAGCCTATATACTTTAAGGATGTGCTGACCTCAGAATGGAAACCAGGATATGTGTTACTTGGAAATGAGATTTTGCTTTTGTTTCTACAGGAGAAGAAAAGCTGTGGATACCATTAAAACTGATAAAGGTTTAATTTGAACAAGAGAGACCTCTTAATTAGAAGAGGTGATAGTTCATCAGCCAGCATGACCATCCAATTTAAACCAACTTATACTATTAACACATGCCTTTTCATTTAATCAGATATAACTTGCCAAAAGGGAACCTCCCCAAAATTAGTCTTGGGGAAAGGTTTTTGTTTTTGTCTTTTAGGAGAATGAAGGCTAAGGAATCTGAATAACATTGGACAAATGAGACATCTGAAGAAAAAGGACAAATCATCTAGAAAAAATGTCCCAAGGAAAAGAGTAAAATGGCCTATTGATATATCATCTATAAAATGCCATAAGTCTTCCTAAATGTTTGTTTCTGCTCTTCTCTAAAGACATTTAGCACTATTGGTCTTCTTGTAGTCCCAGTTCAATTAAAATGTAAAGCTGGCTTTGGAGTTGGAGAATGGCTCTACCCTTCTTTAAACTCAAGCATGTTGTTAAAAGGAAAATACAAACTTCCTGTATTATGCCAGAAGAAAGAGCCATCTTCTGATATGGGACAGGAGAAAGAGCAAATTAATTAAGGGACTATTCTATTACTACTCAATTCTTTGATTCTATTCTGATTCTTTAAACTTTTCTTGAAGTATGAATTTTGTAACAAAATTTACAAGATTTATATATATATATTATATATATTATATATATATACATATTAAACTTTGTTGAGATATTAATTGTAGCAGGAATCTTAAAGGTACTTATTAATAAAATCAAACCCGAGGCGAGTTATTGAGGTCCATGCTGATAGATCAGAGAGACAGAACAAGCCACAGCTATCTCACCTCACTGGATCCTCAGCTGGTCTTGTCTCCTCAGACTGGAGGCCTCTGAGTCCTCATCCGGAATGGGTCTCAGCTGAATTACTGCTCAAAAGCCTGAATGCTTAACCAGCCACATGCTTAACCAGCCAAAAGCCTCTAGTTTCTGGTCCTCACGCCTTATATATCTTTTTGCTTTCTACCACCACTCCCTGGGATTAAAGGCTGGCTTTCTGGGATTAAAGGCGTGTGTCACCATGCTTGGCTATTTCCAATGTGGCCTTGAACTCACAGAGATCCAGAGGGATTTCTATCTCTGGAATGCTAGGATTAAAGGTGTGAGTGCCACCATTTTCTAGCCTTTGTATCTAGTGGCTGTCTGTTCTCTGACCCCCAGATAAATTTATTAGAGTACACAATATTTTGGGGAACACAATACCACCACAATTAATGGTCATCTAGAGTACTAACTAATTCTAGAAAAAAAGGCTTCAATTAACTGCCTATACATGTCTTTCTGTTTGAGTCTCTACCAGTTTTCCACAGGAAATCATGGCCAGGCCTAACATCAACTGAAGTCTCCAAGGAAGAAGATGGGGCCCCACAACAACAGTAATTCCATGTGGACAATAATAATACCACTAAGCTGACAATCATCATATACAGATCAGCTTTGGACAACAAACTACTCAGGAATTTTAAGATGCCTAGCTGAGATGATCCAGTTTCAAAGACTACTTGAATAAGGACTTGAGATAAGCCCTGAACTTTGGCATTATGCTCAATCTGGACAACAAAGGATATCTACCTTTCCTAGAATTTGACAATTAACCCAAAATTTTTCTTTTCAGAATAAAGATACCTTCATCCATATTCAGCAGGAAGCAATTTTAAGAATACAACGCCCCCATTCCCAAAGAGGTGGTGTGGGATGGGTGGTTTTTTTTTTTTTTTTTTTTTTTTTTTTTGTCTTTTAATGGGTTTTGGGTCTGGGATAATTTTCATTGTTTAGGAGGGTTGGTTACAAGTTGTTGTTAAAGGTTAGGAAAAGGGCTAAGGAAAGGAGATTAGATTTAAGATTCCTGTTTAAAAAAAAATGCAGGGACTGGACAACAAAAGATACAACTAACTCTCTTAGGACTTGACAATTAACCCCAAAATTTTCTTTTCAGGATCCCCTAAAAATGTCTTCACTCCCAGAAAGCAGGAAGTAATTTTAAGAAAATGACACCCACATTCCCAAGTGGTGGGATGGTAGGTTTCTGGTTGTTTAATGAGTTATGGATATTGTCATTGTTTATGATGCTTGGTTATAAGTTGTTAATTGTTAATGGTCAGGAAAAAAAGCTGAACAAGGAGATTAGATTCAGATTTTTTGTTTAAAAAAAGAAAAAGAAAAAGAGAATATAGATATGAGGTAGACCATTGAATCTACTCTGAGAAAAAAGATAAAGAAATAGTAGGACAAATGGGTAGATCATTGAATCTACTCTAAAAAGAAAAAGGGGAAGATATAAAAATGACAAAAGGTAGATTATTGAATCTATTATGAAAAGAAAAAAGATAGACTATGGATATGATAAAAAGGCCAATTATTGAATCTACTTTTAAAAAGGAACTACTTGTTTTACATAGGATAAGTAAAGAATTTTTTTTTGTCTGAGTTTATCCAATGTTAATGGACTAAGCATCATTAATGTAATTCCTGACTGTATATATTGTATATACTTATTGGATATAGTTTTTCTTGTATTAGTTATAACCTTTTTAAATTTTAGACAAAAAAAGGGTAAATGTGGTGATATTATGTTCCCCAAAATATTGTGCACCCTAATAAACTTATCCGGGGTCAGAGAACAGAACAGTCACTAGATACAGAGGCCAGAAAATGGTGTCACACAGGCCTTTAATCCTATCACTTTGGAGACAGAAATCCATCCGGATCTCTGTGAGTTTAAAGCCACATTGAAAATAGCCAGCCATGGTGACTCACACCTTTAATCCCAGGAAGTGAGCTTTTAATCCCAGGAAGTAATGGCAGAAAGCAGAAAGGTACAAAAGGCATGAAAACCAGGAACTTGTCTGGTTAAGCTTTTAGGCTTTTAACAGCAGTTCAGCTGAGATTCACTCTGGATGAGGACTCAGAGACTTTCAGTCTGAGGAAACAGGATCAGCTGAGAAACTGGCGAGGTGAGGTGGCTGTGGCTTGTTCTACTTCTCTGATCTTCCAGCATTCACCCCAATACCTGGCTTCAGGTTTGATTTTATTAATAAGACTCTTTAAGATTCGGGATACATGAGGTCCTGACATAGACACATCATTGGCAGAAGTAAAGCTGGCTTGAGGGCATTCCAGGTGTGCTGATCCTTATAGCTAAGAATAGAAGTTGTAAAATCAGATTCATTTGACTTTGATTGCTACTACTAATTAGTTATTTGACCTTCTGCAACTCTACTGCCCTGGGAAAAAGAAACACAATGAACTCCATAAACTCCCATACAGCATGATCTATGTGTGGAGCTTAGCATAGTACCTAGAATAAATTGTTTGATAAATATTAGCTCATAATATTATTATCAATAGAACCATTGCTATTATTGATGGCAGTAGTTTGGCCAAAAACAGGCTGACTCATGCTACATATCTTTAGGGTCACCAGTAAAGTCGGCCTTGGAGTTTCATAGACCATAAGAGATAGAGAACATTTATAATTTTAAATGCTTTTCTTTACTACATAGCCTTAACCTTCAGTTTCCAAGAGGTGGGTTTAATTTAGCTAGGCCTAATATCTCCTGCCAAGTACAGGTTGACCAGCATCCAGAGTGTTTCAGGACTGCTATGGGTGATGTCCTGCTACTGTGATTCTATGTAGCTGGCAGACAGACATATACAGCAGGCTCTGATCTGGGCCCCTTGTATGCTCCTACTGTTAGTGTTGATCCTGCAAAAGTCCCAAGATAGGGTAACACATAGAAGGATTTCAGTGATGGAAAAAAATGTGAGAGAAATAGGGCTAGAACCTGACATTGGGAATGGTCTCAGGCTGCCATGGAAGCCTGACCAAATTAGTCTAGGAGGAAATTCAATCTTGGCAGAGGATCTCTGAACATAACATGGAATGAGGTCTGTGAGGTCCATTCTGTGCTTCACAGTTAGAGATCTGCTATGTATGGTAACACAGATATTGACATAGATGTGTAAAAGACAAAAACAGTGACAGTTAGAAATAACATTTGTCCTAGTTGCTTTTCAGTTGCTGTGATAAAATACTGTGGCTACAAGCAACTTAAGGAAGGAAGTTTGTTTTCACTTATGCTTCCAGAGGACTAGGAGGTAATGGCAGAGGAGGCAGGTCCACAGGAGGCTGGAGCAGGAAGCTGAGAGAACAAAGTGGGGCTACACATCCTCACAATCTTCCCCTTCCTCCAGGAAGGCAGCACCTCCTAGAGGCTCTCTAACTCCTCCAAACACCAACTGGGGACTAACATTGAAATACATGAGCCTACCAGGGATGTTCTCATTGAAACCACTGCCATATTATACAATTTTCAGTGTTCTGTTCTGCAAGATGCTTGTTTGGTTTCCTTTTATTTTATTGTGTGGTACTGGGGATTAAACCCAGGATCTCACATGTAGTAGGCAAGTGCTCTACCACTGAGCTACATTCCCAGCCCTCTTCATACATTTCATTTTGAGACGGGGCCTCAGAAATTTGCAGAGGCTGGCCTTGAACTCACTCTGTAGTGCAGGCTGGCCTTGGACCTATCATTCTCCCATCTTAGACTCCTATATGGCTAGGATCGCAGTCATGCGACACTTTACTGAGGCTGCAGCTGGGCTTGGATAGCATCCTTTTTCAAAGCTGGCTAGATGCAGTATCTCCAAGGCTCTAGCACAAACTCACCAGTATCCTGGGGCACTTCCCCCTATTCCTTCTCATCAAGATCTGTGGTTATACAATCAGAATATATTGACAGCTATGAAAATTAGGTTATATTACAACTTAATGGCATGAAAAAGTGTTCAAGCTGTGTTTTTAATTGAAAAAAAAACACATTTTAGGCCCTGTATTTATAGTATAATTTCCATTTTGTAAAAAAATTATATATGCATAAGGAAAATTTACAAAGATAAATGCAGAAATATTAACAATGGATGTTTAATGTTTTAAACTTGCAATGCTTTTCTATTTTTCAAATGTATTACTTTTGAGATATTATTCCCAATACTTTGGAGGTATTTTCCATTTCAAAATTCCGAGCCAAAGACTGAAGCATGATTATTGCTGGCTTGGTCTCTCTGAGAAAGAATGAAATGGTGAAGTGGCTTCTCAAGACTGGTTACTATTTGAGACTTAGGACTTGCAAGTGGAGCACTTGCCTCACATCTGCATGGCCCTGGGTTACTTCCCAGCACTGCTCTCCACAAATAAATAAGACCACGCTCACTACTTCAATCACCTTATTAGTGGCCCCTTTCCTCCCTCTGCTGGAGGTTAAACCCAGGGCTTAGTGTACTATAGGCAAGCCTTATCCTGTAGAACTAGACTCCCAGTCTAAGCTGCTAGTCTCTTGCCTGGCTTCTGACCATTGAGAATTAAATTACTGCCTCCCTACCAAGGTCGCCATAACTCTCTAGTGTCTGGATCCCTTACCTGACTTAACTATGAGTGTCCATTAGATTGTTCCCTTTTGGATTCAGTAGTAGTAATAAGGTTATTAATATATTTCATCTACTTCCCCTGTTTCCCAAAGACAGTAATAATAACTAAGATTTTTTTGTTTTGTTTTGTTTTTTGAGACAGGTTTTACCTGTGTAGCCCTGGCTGTCTCAGAACTCACTCTATAGACCATGCTAGCCTCAATCTCAGAGATCCACCTGCCTCTGCCTCCCAGGTGCTGGGATTAAAGGCATGCACCACCACCACCTGCTCAATAGCTAAGATTAATTGAGTGCTTACTACATGCTAGACCCTGTCCTGTGTGCCTGAAATGTATTGACTCATTTAATTCTCTCAATAACTCTATAGGATTGAAAACATAGTTTTCCATATACATAAGAGATGAGGAAACTATTGCAACAGAGACATAAATGAAGTATATCGTGCTCACACACAGCCGATGAGTGGGAACACCAGGATGCTTGCCTACCTTTGTTTGGAATATTGATTTCTTGTTGTTTCTTGGTCTTAAATCCAAATGGTTATCTCTGTCAACCACCACTGGCCTATGTTCAACTATAAAATATCTATATGTGTTCCTTCTCCAATCAAGGAGCCACAGAAGTATTCACCTATGACTTTGGTCAAGTTGTTTCAATTTTCTGAGCCTTAATATACCAATTTGAAAAGAACACCGGTATTCCTTGGCAGAGTTCTTAACAATTGAATGTAATATGTTACAGGAGCCACCTAATAGCAAATCCCTGCATATGGAAAGCAGTAGTCGAAAAGGAAATGGAAATGCTCACCTGCACTTAATGTAAAAGATGGACTTAGGATCTGAGCACATTGAAACATTCCTTTGCAGAAATGAAGAAAGAACAATGTTGTGTTCAGAGGGGCATCTTCCATGACTTAGACATTTGAAGTTGTAGACAGTGAAGGAACTACATGACTGTGAACTCCAGGGTACTTCTGAAGAGCAAAGGAGATTCCAAACAAAGAGGAGACTAGGAACATGACTCTGGACAAACACTAGAAGAAGTAATATACATACAGAATTATAAAGAGCAAACGGAGGTAAGCAAGAAGTCATGTTAGGGTCTTACCAATGGAGCAAACGGTGTGCACAAACACCCACGGACAACAATGCCATCCTCTTTCTACTCCTTGTCCCTAGTCTTTAAATACTTGCTGAATGCTAAATGCTTCTTATATGTCATTTCAAATCTCTGTAAGGTAAATGTCACTATGGTCATTACACAGATAAGGAAACTGAGACAAAGGCTCAGTGGAGCCATACAAATGCCACTGATGACCATGCATTCCTACCTCAAGACACAAATGCATAGTACTACATGCAAACCCTCCCTGCAAATGAGAAAAGCTACACTGAGTTTGGAGAACTGAAGACTGTCCAATGCCTCTGGTGGGCATCTGGGATGGTGAAGAGAAAATGAATAAGCAAGATGCAAGTCACACAAGCCTTTGAATGCTGTGCAATTCTCCTAAAGGAATTGGGAACAATGGAAGTATTTGTGATGATGGAAAGGCATTAATTGGTTCTGTACTGTTGAATATCTATTTGACAGCAGCATATGTATTGAATTAGGTCAAAATTGGATGTGAGATGAGGCTGGAGAGATAGATCAGCGGATACGAGTACTTACTCCTCTTCCAAAGGACATGGGTTCGATTCCCAGCACTTGCATGGCAGCTCAAAAGCACCTGTCACTCCAGTTCCACAGGATCTGACACTGGCCTCTGAGGGAACAAGTACACACATGCAGGCAGGCACACATAAAAAACATTTAAAAATAAATCAAGTACCAAAGAAAATTCATGTGGGAGGTCAGTTCAAAGTCATCAAAGCCACTTGATGATAAACCTGAGGAAAATGATCACAACCCATTCAAGAATCTGCTTTGATGAATGAGTCAGCTAGGGAAATTGCATTTTTTTTTATTATTTCTTTCTAGAAACTTCACAATGGCACTGCTGTCTTTCTTCTTTCTTCTACTTATTCATCCCCTTTCTCAGGATAATTATGGACTCCTAAAACAGAGAGTAGGATTGTATGGCTTGGACCTTGCTCATTCCTCTAGCCTCATTTTCTCTTCCCCATCCCAGATGCCCATCAGCAGCTCAGGATAGCCTTTAGTTCTCCGAACTCATTGTGGCTTTTTCCATCATCAGGGAGGGCTTGCATATAGCACAATGCATTTATACTTTGAAGTCACTGTGCATGGTCATCACTGCTATGGCGCTAATGAAATTTTTAGTCACTGTTAAATTCTTATCTGTGAAATGTGCATGATGACATTGGAAGGGGAAGGTTCAGCGATGGATAGGTATCACTCACTTTTGGAAACAATGCTTTAGCAATAAGGGGGAAAGTCTGCATTTGTTTTAGAGCAAAGAGAGAACAGAGGAATGGTGTCATAAGGAACAACATTACTAGTTACATCAATGAGGCCATGTGTCCTGTCTAGCCAGGGAACAGGGAATAATACCTCTCTACTTCATGTAAAGTACTAAGATTCTTGCCTTTAGTAACAGAGATAAGAGCTTTCATAGGGAGCTATCTGTTCTTGTTAGTTACCCATCAGCACTTCGATTCTACACTCGCTATCTAATACTCGAAATGCACAAGCTGCAGTGTGAAGGGTAGAAAGCTCACTAAGCAGAGCATCAGTATCAACTGGGATACTAACTTGCTAGGTGATTTTAAGCAGAGTTCTTACTTCTTTTCTCTGGGCTTTGATGTTTTGCCCACTGGTGACACACCAAAGCATTAGTATTAAGAATACAGGCCCCATTGCCAGAATACTTGGGTTCATATACCACACCAATGTTTACTATGTAAACCTGAGGAAATTACTTAATCTCCCTGGGTCCTGAGTTTCTCAGGATGACATCTACCGAGTATGTATGAAGATTAAATGATTTCAGATATGTAAATGCCTTAGTGAGTATTGTGTAAAATTTGCTAAGATTGTTAGTATACAGCCAAGGGAACCTGGATCAAATGTTCCCAGGCATTCCCTGCTTGCTAATACAAGCTTCACCCTGCTCATGGCAGAATCCTCATGATAGCCATTGATGCTGCCTCTTAACTACAGTATTTGGCTCTATGACTTTCACTCAGTCCATCGATACCCTGCCTATCTCCTCAATTCTTGTGCAAAACTTCTCCATGTACCCCACCATCTTAAAATATACTTATAGCCTGAGTTATTTTTGCTAGATTCTCTAACATCTCTCTAATTTTGTAATAAATACAGATCACTAAGGAAAGTTGACTGCAAACAGTTATCCACACGCACTTTTTTCAGCATTCTGTAACCTTTCCTAAATGTGTAAACTTTTATACTCTTTCTCTGACTCCCAATAATTTTTGTAAATCACAACGTCCTGGAGAAAACAATCACAGTCTTCAACTGGAGTGGACTGTGACTAATCAACCTGTGTGACCATTAGAAGGTGGATTTGTTTTTTAATACCTTTTTCCTTGGCCCCTGAAAGATTTGAAACAGTTACCCATACAGATAAAATGGGTAATCTGGTGCTCTGATGAATGCCTGCATTGGAAGCTACCTTAGTTAATTGCGATAAGTGGATAATCTGAGCCCAGGAATTTTAGTTCAGCCTCAGTACGATAGGATGGCTGTATGATTGTATAGGAAGGAAGTTGAAAACATGATGCTAAATAGAAAGGAACAATAATGTATCTCTTTCCTCCTCCTTCCTCCTCCTCCTCCTCCTTTTCCTCCTCCTCCTCCTCCTCCTCCTCCTCCTTCTTCTTCTCTCTCTCTCTCTCTCTCTCTCTCTCTCTCTCTCTCTCTCTCTCTCTCTCTCTCTCTCTCTCCAGGCAACACGGGCCACCAAACTCTCAACTTTCATAAAATTAATACAGAATGCTATCTGTTGATGCTGAGCATCTGAATGATGTCATGGAACTTTCATCCTCAAATGTACAGAGAATCATCTCTAAATTCAATGAAGAGACAAGAACCTATGACCCTTTTTCAAATAGTGCAAAGAGATGAAAAAGTTAAGAAGGTTCACTCACAAGATGACAAGATTTTTTTTTTCTTAAACTCCCCAGTCAAAGGTGTGGGAACAGGTAAGGACAGCACACACTGACACAATCTAATTTCTGCTGGGAAAAGATGACGAACTTAATGGATTTGAGGGTCCGTACAACATAATGTGTATTAACTTTAGAAAGGCTTTTGATTCTGCTTTTGGCCATGACCTACTCATTAACTAGCTTGAAAAATGTGTTTCAGACCCAACACAATTGGTGCTAGAGGATGATATTGACAAAGTAGTTTTTGATAGTTCAATAAGAACCAGAGGCAGAGATGCACACTGAGTCCTGTGACCTAAGGCTGACACCAGTTAATATTTTCATCAATGCTTCAGTGGGTGAAAGATAAAACATGCCTGTTAATTATGGGAAAATAAAGGAATGGAGCTTTTAACGTGGAGATTGCACTATAGATGGCAACTATTTTATCCTTCAACCCCCAAAGCAAAAGGAAATGGATTTAGAGATGTATAGGAAAGAAAACTAACTTTAGTATGTACCACCTCCTAGAGACAGACAAAATGTGATCAAGGGGAGTTAAGGACAGAGAGCAAATGAGTAATGCAGGGGAGAGGAGTCTCTGGCAAGGAGTTCTTTAGAGATGAACAGATCAGGGGAGCTATTAGCGAAGGCTTCAATACCATTTACAAATACCACTGCAGGTCAGAATCTGATGGTGATGTGTGAGTAGCAATCTCTGGGCTTGTAAAACAGTACACTGGGCTACAAATGGCCAAATATGCCTTAGGAATATGTTTAAAGCAACCGTTCAACAAAGAAGGTGAGTAATCACCTGAAATGAATAGCATTCATAGTGGTATGTTTTTATTTGATTTTTCTTTTCCTGTGAGGGTCAATAGTTAAGGGGTGAATGTGGATGGGACTTTAATGGGATGCTGCCATGGTACAGGAACATACAGGAGACTCTGAAATCAAGACCATTAAGAATAAGTCACTTAGGAGTAAAAACGTTTTGAGCAAGCCAAAAGCCAGGAGAGAAAGCCCCCAGGTGGTCAATAGGGAAACACAGGGCAATTTTATGGGTTCGTAATAGATTCTGTCATTAGTAGTCCTTAGGAAGAAAGAAGAGGAGAGGGTAGCAAAAGATGGAATTGGCTCTGGTGCGATTTCCCTAGAGTCCTGGAAAGCAACTTGAAATGCTTTTCCAAATGTCCAAATCTAGCCAGAGCACAGAGCTCTAATGACAAGCACTAAAAAAGCACATAATAGTAAATATATGTAATTTGGAAAGCCCTGAAATGAGAAAGGACCTGAAAAGCCAAGTGCAAAACAGTCTTCAATCGGCGAAGGCAACAAAGGAGACTGACGGAAAGAAAAACACAATTTTCTAGTTACCTCTCTTGCTGCCCACCCCAGCCTTTGACATGATTCCTTGGAGAGTGACTGCCAGCTGGCAGCTGCTAGCTGCCAGCCAAGAAAATCTTCTAATTCACTCTCATTTGCCTGAAATAACAAACTTAAGGGCCATCAGGAGCACGTAGCTGTAAATTCTACCTCATGTCGGTCTTAGCTTTGTGCATTTATGATTAAGGATTATTTGGGCACATTTGAAGCTTTGAGAGGAGAAATTATAACTTTTATAAACCTAATGATATCTTTCAAGTGGTTTTTAAGTTTTGTAATGCATTAACACCTGATCATTATTAAAATATAGAAAAAAAGAGTATGAAGGGAAGCATTACTGTCTAGGGAAACAAAGAGGACTAACAGGAGAGGTGGGGAGAGGGGAGGGTAAAGAGGTGTGGGGGGAAGGTGCTCAACATACATTGTATACTTGTATGAAAACGTCTTTATATAACAAAACCTTATTCAATGAATATGCACAATGAAAATTAAAACTAAAAATAAAAAATGAATCCTAAAAGAGGGATATAAAGAGAAATGCAGTTATGGTCCTTCACATTGACAATCCATACACCCACCACAGATTTAGAGCGAATTGTGTTTTCAGTTTACAGATTTTTTTTCTTTTAGATGCGTTTCTGTATATTTGCATATACAATCACACACACACACACACACACACACACACACACACACACACATACACACCACTTCTTTAATTACATATACTCAATATCAGCTCATGCCAGCACACACACATCAGCTTTGTTTCTTTAACAGTGGCATATTGCATGCTATTAACAGCCTATGCTTATTTATGAGTGATTTAGTTTGCAGCTAATTATAATGGCTCTTTTTCTCATATAAACAATATCATGTTGAATATATTTGTATACACAAATGTGGGCATGTATTGAGTATTTAAAAAAGAGGAGAGACATTCCTAAAAGTTGAATTCTTGTCAAAGACATTAGAATTTTTGTTAGAGGCTGCCTAATTTCTATCCAGAATTGCTATTCTTATTTAGTATCAAAGGTTTTACACGATCAAGAACCCTTGTATTATGCTTCAATTTTCTTTCTTTCATTCGGGTCTAAGACGAGGGGAAAGGATGCTTTTATTTGGCTCTGCCCTTCCCTATTATCAATAGCCAGGGAGACTGAGTATAGTTTCAAGTGTTAATTGGCTATTTATATTTTCCTTTGAATTGCTCCTTAATTATTTTTATCTGGCTGTTGGGTTATTTTTCTTTTTCTTACTGGTGTATATGAGTTATTTGCATTTACGGATATTAACCCTTTGTTGTATGATAGCCATTTGTCTTTTATGTATCATAACACTAAAATTATCTTTATTGAAGGCATTCCATGAAGAAAAGCAACCAACAATATAAAAAGTTAGACCTCTAGTTTTGTTCACTCTGTTAAAACAACTAATTTTCCTAACCAGTGAGTAAGTTGAAGTCAAGACGGAATTTACCTTTTTTCCCTCAGTTACTTAAAGTTAGCTTGCAATTACCTTAAAATCCTACCCTTTCTAAAATTTTAGCCAGGCCCTACAGGTCATATGCCTACCTTCAATAATCATGTTGTTAACCAGTAATACTAGTCCATCTATGTCTACCCTGTTACACTCCAAACAGACAAGACATCAAAAAATTATCTGAAAATAGACACTTAATCCATTTTGTGCTACTGGGTTATATATATATTTACCAATTTGCATAGGATTTATGTGGCCTAAAATAAATGAACCTCATAATCCAGGCTGCAAGAGAAATGTTCATGGTTAGAGAAGGAAAAATGTATGTCTCATTCCAGCCCACAGCCCACTGAACACATCCGACTGGAACAGAATCTGTTGCATAAAAAGCACCAATATGGCCCACAATTTACTAGCTTGCTGTATAAGTGAGGAAGAACTCATAATTAACTGACATTTACAGATTTTATACCCGGTAGTCTTCACCAGGATTCCAGAGCCAAGTATGAGTGTAAATAGATTTTCTTCATTCTCCAACACTGTAGATAATATTTGGCACAACAATCAAATTTCCTGGCTCTCTTCCATGTTTGCTGTCTTCTCAATGCTTAGATCCCATATGGAAAAGCAAGAATGCTGAATATTGAGAGGGTTTTGATTCCTTCCCTGGAGTGCACACCATATGCACGGTCACTACACCACCGTGTGGCCATATCTATGAACTGCCAAGTTCTCTGCTATGGGACAGTCAGCCAAGATTCTCTCTGCTGAAACTTAGCAAAGGTTGGCCACTGACTTGTATTTTTCTCCCTTATCAGCTGCCAATTCAGAAAATAAAGGGCATGTTGTCAAATACTGTTTCTGCACTGTATTTTCTTCTCTGTTGATCTCTTGCGATCTCCACCCCACCCCATCCCCGTGTGTGTGCACATGCCCAGTACCCGCATGTACACTTAGTCACAACTGCTCCAGTGTCTCAACTATTTAGCTATATTTAAGACTCAGTGAGAAATCCTGAAAGTCAGCTAAAGGCCATGTGAAATGATTATTTCACAAAAGGTGCTATTTTCTTAGATCAGTGGTTCTCAACTTTCCTAATGCTGTGACCCTTTAATACAGTTCCTCGTGTTGTGTGACCCCTCAACCCTAAAATTGTTTCATTGCTACTTCATAACTATAATTTTGCTACAGTTATGAATTGTAATGTAAATGTCTGACGTACAACCCCATGTGGGGTCACAATCCACATGTCAAGAGCCACTACTCTAGATAGATCACGTATACCAAATAGCAGCTGTATACTTGATTTATTGAAACAGCTGTTCTGGTTCCTAATGAGTTGAAGCCTGAAGCTTACTGAGAAATGTCATCCATAAGAATCACCCAAGCAAAGGTGCTCATTAGAAATAACAGCAACCAGGACTGAGATGTAGCACGAGGTAGAGCAGTTTCTACCATGCTGTGAGGCCCCAGGCTTTATCCCCAGCAACACGCACACACACACACACACACACACACACACACACACACACACACACATTCACACACACATGCACACGCACACTCACACGCACACACACACACACACACACGCACATGCATACACACATGCATGTACACACATACACACAAATATTAAACAATATTTGGCCTGTTCCAAATAGAATTAACATTATGAAGTCAAGTACACATGTCTCTGAGGAAGTGACAGTGTGACATATTTCAGAGTTTCACTCAAGTACACTGAGGCTGGATCAGTCAAACATTTCACCTCACCCCCAGGAAAAGCTGCTAAGACTGGTCATTGTCTCATACTCTAAACAAGTAAAGAACTTTTAAGAGCATAGTGGCTCCCAAGAGTAAGGCTTAAGTCATGGCCCTTGTGCTGGCTTTGCAATGCATTCTAATAGCTACACTAAACTGTATACATTGCCTGTATGTTTTGATTAAAATGATTTGTTTGTTTGTTGCTTAGTTTTGAAGTATGGGGGATGAAACTCCGGGTCTTACATATGCTAGGCAAGAACTCTACCACTGAGCTACTTCCCTACCCCTGATTAGAGTGGTTCATGAAAGAATTCACTGAGATGAGAGATTTGGAAGGCAGCAGAGAGCACCAACAGTTTGCCGTGCGCACACTTTGGCACTAACCTTCTGGTTCTCCTTGCTGCTCCGAGCCTGTGACTGATCAACCTTTCCATTTATCCTACAGAGCTTTCTCAATTTCTAGTGTTTGAGTCTGTCCTTATGGGTTCTACGGTATGCTTAATTTCTACAAATTAATGTCCATCTTCTCTTCTCAACCATACACTTCAAACTTCAGCATGAGATACAAAGCAACTAGTTACAGAGATTGTTTACCAGCTCCTATGATATGTGCTGTCAAATCCCAGACACAAATCCTCTCCTGTTCACGATGTCTTTATAGCTAAATCTACATCTTGTTCTTCTGCCACATTTCAGATGGGCCTCACACAAAGAACACAGACAAACCTACGAGCTATCTTTGACCTCTGAAGTTTTGTCAGAATTCTAATGCCATGATGCCTACTCAATTTTCCACAGGAAAAATTTAACCCAACATACATCATGAGGGGCTGCTGTGGGCAAGCCAAAACAATGGAAGACATATGATGTGCAGCCCCAAGGAATGTATTTATAGTTCAGCAAGAGAAATAAGGCTGGTACACACAAACAAAATTGAAGGCAACACTTGGTGGTAAGATTTGTAAGAAAAACTCAGAGCATGGATGGACACATGATCTTCTTGACCATGGATCTTAGGTTCAACTGCATAGAAATGACTAAAATCACCTTACTTTGCAACTATGGCTACACCTACCACACTCAAAATGTTCCGAGTGTATGGAACTCAGGTGGGTTAACATCTTAGCCACTCTTGTGACAGGCTGTTTGTAGCTGGAAGAAAGCTCCGAGGGAGGAGTTGCTGAATTGAGAAGCAGCCAAATTTGCCTGTACTGGGCTTATCAGGAAATAGGATGACAAGATGATTGACTTGGGGCGCCCTCTGCTGAAAGCACTTGCTATAACCTCAAAGCCTAGTGCCTAAAAGACAGAGATTGGAGTCTCAGACTGCTGAGGGAAAAAACCCAAAGTAGAAAACATAGACATCAGGGGTGGTGAGCTCCATTACAGGCAACCCTTTACAATAAAAGCCTTTTGGTAGAATAATTCTTTTAAAAACCTAACACTCGTTCTCTAATTTTTTCAACAAACATTTGCTCTGTACATAAAATGTGTTTCCTCTCTCCCACAACAAGTTGCCTTTTTGCATGTTCACCACCTTTTCATCATTTTATGTCTTGGTTTAAATGTCACTTCCTGGGGCTGCCTTCCTTTAGCACCCTGAATATGTTCTTTCTGTTACCCTTTATCACCTTTGTCTACATGACCACAACCCACGCCAGCACTGGTGACAGCTCCTGAAATCTGGGAACCTGGAGCACACTGCATAGCCTGCAGATGATAGCTCAACAGCTTCCTGAAGAGTGAGTGTCTCAGGAAGCCAGAGTCGTCTGAGCCTCTTCCAGGCAGCTCAGATAGTCTATTTCTTTTGGGCAGCTTGGCTGGTCTCCCTCTTCCAGGCAGCTCTGCAGCTCTAAGGGTCTGCTAGGCAGCTCAGATTGTCCCTGAGTGTTTCTCGACAGTCCTTACAGCTTGCATACCCTTTAGAAGGGAGGAGGTCAGTTTCTGGGACTTTCTGAAGCAACCGCGTTACTTAATTTCTAAGCTTAGAGAGCTTCTTTGTGGTATGGAATGTTTCACCTCTCCATAGAACAGCCTGCTGTTTCAGCTCCTGTCTAAAATCATGTCTTAAAGAACATCTTTTGAAAGATCTCCACAACCGTGTGTGTATGGTGTGTATGTTGTATATGACTGGGGGGCTGGATACAAGAACAGTAAAGGGCAATGTGTGAAGGAGAAGGAAGACAATATAAGGCAAAGAGCAGCTTGCACTCAATCTTTAGTGGGGAAATGACACACAAGAACATGAGGGAGAATCTTGGATTCTTGGGATGGTGCCTGGAGTGGAAGAGTTGAGATGTGGTTCCTCAGAGCTGGGTCCTGAGGGCCCTTCGATGCTAATCTAAAGAATTAGGATAATGCTCAAATAAACTCAGTAGGTGGACTTCATTTATAATGGTATGGTTTTGTGGAACATGTCACTGGGGATTAAAATGAAATATACGACACATTGCTAACATTTAGTACAGTAACTACAAATTACATTGTCTTTTCGTACAAAGCCTGGAACATGGAGTGACAGTGGGATGAAATAATGAAAACTGTAGTTGTTACAGAGAATGCAGAGAGCAGGCTGGTGCATATGTATGGCCTAGGCTCCATTCCACACACAAGCAATTTGGGGTCCTGAGCATTGACTACTGTATGCATCTGTTCAGGAGTAATTCCTTGTGTTGTTGTTGTAAATAAATACTCTCGTTGTAGTTAGGGTGAAAGAAAAAAAAAGGTAGAGGGGCTGAGAAAATGCCTCAGCAAGTCAAGGTGCTTGTCAGCAAGCTTGCTAACTTATGTTCAATCTCAGGGATCCACATGGTGGAGAGAAAATCAACTCCAGCAAATTGTCCCCTGATTTCCATGCACATGTCATAGCACTCATGCCCACCTCCAAGAAAGAAATGCAATAAAAACCTGGAGCTACAAACACAAGGTAGAAATCTGTTTTCTTCAGGGGCACTATGTAGAAACATTTCCTTCAGGTACGGTGAGATCAGCTGCTGGGTAATTTATCTGAATACAATGAATGTAAAACGTTACCAAGGAAAACAGTGTAGGCGTTCCATAAAAATGTACCGAATGAATAAAACATACCAGTTAGAAATAATAATCAATTGCTTGCATGCTAGAAATGTTTTCCTCCATTAATTCAATCAAGCTGTCACTGCTTTAAAAATAAGTGCAGGAATGAATCCTTAGAAAGTTAGTCCAGGTGAGAGGTAGTACATATTTTATCTGATTGATAGTTGAGAGGTAGAATGAGAGAATATCACTTAGTTGAAATCCACAGGGATGATTTACTTGTGAGATAGCAAGAAAGAAAACAGTTTTATCAAACTACATAAAAGCTTTTCGTGTAGTTTTGGCAAATAGTACAAAGCATACACTTAATAAACTACTTTTACAAGTGGAAACAGTACTTTGCATGCTTCAGCCACTTTAATTATCACGGCAAATCTATGGAGTAGGTGCTGTTATAACTTCCAATTGGAAGGGAGGACATTTAGGATCAGTCATTTAGCCCATACCACACAGCAGGTAAGTGGGTAGGACATGTGAATGACATTGTGCTTTTGACTACTGCACTCCTGTAGCAGGAGACTTAGAAAAGAGTTTACTTTCAGCTGCAGACAAATGGTCAATGGAACAAAGAGTGAAAAAAGTTGGCATGCTAACAATCTGTTTATTAACTGTTAGGGCAATGCTGTATACACTCAGCAGACGTAGAGAGCTGTGGGCTGAGTCTCAGCTCTGTCATTTGCCCTCTGAGGTCTTCAAAGTAAACCTGTGAAATGATGAAGACAAGTAAAAACGTACCACAAGTGTGATGATGACACGTGTTAGAGGTAAAAGAAGCTTTAAACATGCCGTCAAAAAATATTGCGGCTCCAGATATATCTCATCCACCATGTTGGCAGAACACATGTGTTCTTCAGTGCCCTGAAAGGCAGTGTATACGTTCTGATTAGTGATGGACTTTAATAAGAAATGTATTGTATATGAAATGGAAGGGCGATTATGTAAGGAAGACAACTGGTAGGAGGGGGCATGGGGCACAGAGGAGGAAGGACCATTGGGGAATAGAAAAAAGAGAGAACAAGATAAAATGATAAATATGTATGAAAATTCTATAATGTATCCTTATAGCGACAAGACTGCAATGTAACAATACAAATGACATAGAAGCAAATGTCCTTTTGTGTGCTTTTTGTTTTTCTTTATATGCTATTTTCTTTAAATGTCATTACTTTATATACTAACTTAAAAAAATTAATTACAGATCACAATATATAAAGTACAGGGGGCCTAAATCAGACTGGAGACCCAAACCATTTTATCATCTCACAGGAGAATAATTTTCTAATGGTCCAGAGTTGAATCAAGATTTTGGGAAGTGGAAAATGTAAGTCTGGTACTATTGGTCAAAAATCCTGACACCAGGGACAAAGGTTTTGCTGTTTTTATTATTGTGTACATGTGAGTATTTGCATGTACATATGTGCATCATGTGCCTGACTGGCACCCATGCAGACCAGAAGCGAGCATTGGATCCACTGAAACTGGAGTTATAGGTAGTTAGTTACAAGATGCCTGATGTGGGTCATGGGAACCAAACCCAGGTCCTCTGCAAGAGCAGTACTTAGCCACTGAGCTATCTCCCAAGCCTCAAGCTATCTCCCAAGTTTTTTTTTTTACTTCCATACGCAAAACCTTAAACTATATTTATGGATCAATCACATTGAGTTCAAGAGTTAGAGTCTCCTTTTGTTCCTTCAATGATAAAGACACCAGACTGTTCACTTCCACCAGTATGGGCTGGGTATGTCTGGGATTAGAGACAAGTGATGAGCAGTGTGGAGTCCAAAGAACATCAGGGAAACTGGTTACCTTATGAGGATACCTAGTTGGAAAAGTGCCCAATGTTAATTATTGGAATATCCAGGAATGGTTTCCCATGCTGACTATCTTAGGAGGTCCATGGTCCTCAACTCCCAACTGCTGTGCTTTAGGAAGCTTCAATTACAGAAGAGAAATCCAGGTAGGGTACAGATAAGGCCTTGGGATTGACAGCCCTGGTTGTGAAACCCAGGGTTCGCACTCCCTCACTGTATGGCTGCGAGCTCTGGTACCTGAGGCTGTATGGTCGTGTACACCGTTAATCTCAGCACTTTGCAGGCAGAGGCAGGTGGATCAAGCTTTCAAGGCCAGTTGTGGCTTTTTAAACAAATAAAGAAGAAAAAAACCTTGCTTCTTTGGCCCCCAAAAACACCTCCTAGAACTTCACCTTACTGTCCTATATTATGGGAATATCATACAACTTATTTGTTAGTGTTTTTTTTTTCTCTTTTTGAGATGCATTTGTTTGAAGCACTTACACTGGCAAGGAAATTAAATTCAAGCAAATGTTGATAGCAACTGACTCTGAGTGACGGGGAAATGGGCATTCCTGGTACTCCTCTGCTTCTGTAGAAATTTGAAAAGTCGCATAAGAAAATGCTTTAAGAAAAGAATAGCATAAAGAGATGGAGCTTTGGATTTAGAATTAGGTTTGATCCTGAAGTTGAGTGTTAATGAATTAAGTTTTCCTGAGCCTAGCCACACGCCTATATAAGATGTGGGAAGTAATTTTTCCTGTCTCATAAAGTAATACTGATTAAGTGAGGTTATGTATATAAAGGACTTCACAGAGTGTCTGAGCTATAATAAAATTTCAGTAAGTAGCTGTCAGCATTATATGAAGAGGCAAGTAGAGCATGTGATATGCAGTAGGTATTTGATAGATAGTATGGAGCCTCATTATGCTCATCAGCCTCATTGAGAAGTGGGCTCTTCATGTCTGGGCAGAATGAACAGTCAAAACTGAGCTTCTAATCTCCTGATAGGGGCACTGGGTGTCTGCACTGAATAACAGTTTTCCTATGGAGGAGTGGAGTTGTAGCAATTGTCTCCACTCCCACACATTCAGAACTTCCACCAAGAGTAGGACCCACTAAGCACCCTCCCGCAGAACTGAAAGCCTTCTTGACCAGAACCTTTGTGAGCAGGCGGCTGCTATATTTACCCTGGCAATTCAGAAAGGCTTTTGCTTTAGGGGAAAGGCACACAGCTGGGAATCCATTTATTTGTTTGTTTGGTCTTGAGACAAAAGTCTACATATGTAGAACAAGTCAAGTTGGCCCTGGATTTACTATGTGAGCCAGCCTGGCCTTGCAGAATCCTCCTAGCTCAGCTTCTTAAGTGCTGGGATTATCAATATGAGCCACAACACTTGGCTTTGGAAACACTGTTTGCTAAGCATTTTTCTGAGATTCCTCTCTCAGCTTTTTAGGATTGGCCTAGCCTCATAGGAAATTATCATATGGCCACTGAATTGGCCACAACCAAAACCAAGTTAGGAGATGATAAACATAGGTGCATAGTCCAGAGATGATTTTTTAAAAATCTCATAACCAGGATGACATTGCTCCTAGAGCTTGTGGCTGGCCTGCACAACAACTGTGATGTGGAGCCCAAAATATGGGACTCAAAGTTGAAATGATGATCAAAATTCCAGTTGTTTCCATGCCCACTGGAGGTCCCAGCCCCTCAAACTGTAGTATCCTAGGCAGGCTTCCTTTGCTTTGTACTGACTCAATCTGAGCAGGAAGGAAACTGTTATCTACTCCACTTGTTGCTCCAAATGATTGGCACATGTTTCTTACTGACCAAAGTGTGAGTGTTTGCTAAAGCTCTATTAAGATGACAATCGGCCTACTGAAGTTTTCTTCCCCATAGATTATTTGAGACAGCGATACTTGGTAAACTCCCGTTCAAATTCATTTTGGAAGGTCTATACTCGGGGCAAGGAATAAAGCCATTTAGATAGGGTATATATCCTGCATATCAGATATTTACATAACGATTTATAACAGTAGCAGAATTACAGTTATGAAGTAGCAACGAAATAATTTTGTGGTTGGGGGGGTCACCACAATCTGAGGAACTGGATTAAAGGGTCACAGCATTAAAAAGGTTGGGAACCACTGCTTTAGAGCATGGTTAAGTCACAAAAACTTTTCCTATATCCTGATAGGCATCATCAATGTTTACCAAGATTAGTGAAGTAATAAGACTTCAATAAGTATAAAACTCAATAAGTAATAAGTATAAAACATAATAAGAATAGACAAGGAAACTTGAAGAATATTAAACCTTATGCTATCCTTAAAGTAACAAGACTGAAATGTAAAAATGCAAATGAGATAGAAGCAAATGCCGGGTATTTGTTTTGTTTTGTGGTTTTTGGAGACAAGATTGGTTTCTCTGTGTAGCCCTGGCTGTCCTGGAACTTGCTCTATAGACCAGACTGGCCTTGAACTCTAAGATCAGCCTGCCTCTCCAATGCTGGGATTAAAAGCATTCGCCACCACTGCCTGGCTTTTATTTATTTATTTTTTATTTATTATTTATTTTTTTTCTAGACAGAGTTTCTCTATGTAGCTTTGAGCCTTTCCTGGAACTCACTTTGTAGACCAGGCTGGCCTTGAACTCACAGAGATCCATCTGCCTCTGCCTCCCGAGTGCTGGGATTAAAGGCGTGTGCCACCACCAACTGGCTGGCTTTTATTTTTTAAGTGAAGTGAGGTACTTGAATTTAAAGGCTTGTGTCACTTTTGCTGAGAGTCCACTGTAACTACTAACCTGATTAACTAACATATACTGTTAATGGGGTATTCTGTCTCCTCCCTCTTAGGTACTACATTAACATGTTTTCTGAGAAAGTTTCACAAATAGCCCAGGTTGGCCTCAAAAATCTCTATGTAGCAGAGGATGGCCTTGAACTACTGATCTTCCTGCCTCTACCTTGTGAGTGCTGGGATTGTAGGCATGCACTACCACCATTTCTGATTTTATACATTTCACCCAAAATAAAGACTTGGTGTCTGGGAATTCCAGGAAGCAGGCCAGACCTGTTACAGAGACAGCAAGAACTTTGGAGCCTTGCAGATATCAGGCAGATAAGCCTGACATCTGAAAATGCTGAGTGGAGACACAGGTGGGAAGGAATGAAATCATAAGTTGTCCTTGCCAAAGTGTGACAAAGTAGATCCCAAATTAACTAGGGTTATCAGAGAATTCATTTTTATTGTTGGAGAGATGGTGATTCACTTGGCATTTAGTGGGTTAAGTCTTTCAGAATGTTTTGTGTCATTGGCTACATTCAAAGCTTAGACGTCATTCTTAAAAACATTTTGAGCATATGATTATATAAGATGAGTATATAGAATATATTATTACTTAAGATGAGTATATTCTTATTCTTTTGGGTAACATGTCTCACTTTCTAGCCTAGGATGACCTGTAACTCACTATATTATATGGTGATATTTTATTTGTACTAAAATGTGATTTTATTTGTATGTTAATAAATAAAGTTGCCTGGGGGTCAGAGCTAATAGCAAACCATAGCAGAAGCTGGGCAGTAGTGGTGCACGCCTTTAATCCCAGCACTTGGGAGGCAGAGCTAGGCAGATCTCTGTGTGTTCAAGGAACACCACCAGCATGGAGACACACACCTTTAATCTCAATACCAACCATAAAAGACCTGGAGGTTTGTATAGATGGGCAGTGACGAGGAGGCCATGTGGTTGGGTTTACAACCAATGATAAGGCAGAACAGAAAGTCTATAAAAAGACAGATACACAGGAAGTAGCGCTGTTGCTGAGAGGAAGGACAGCAGCGGCAGCGAAGGGTAAGCTCAGCTCTCAGCTACTGCTCTGACCTCTTGGGCTTTTAACTCTGCAATTGGCTTTGTGTTTCTTATTTAATAAGACTGTTCATCTACAATATTACACAGGTTGCCTTTGAACTTTTAACAATCCTTATGTCTCTGCCTCCCAAGTGCTGAGGTAACAGGCATAAGCCGCCACGTCCAGCAAGAGAGTGGTTCTTAAATTAGTCACAATAGGACATGGTCTCATCCCAGAACTGAGGACAGAATTCAGGCCCTTGGACATTCTAGGTAAGAGCTATACTGCCAGGCTACCTTACAGCCCAGTGTTTTCAAATCTTGATTGCAGAAGACGGGAATTTGGCAGATACTTAGCCTTCATGCTACAAGCAGTGAAACTAACTTTATTGACAAGTATACACAAGGCTCTCTGCACCTCTGTCACTATCATAAATGTGCTGTAGACAGTTACTCCAACCCACAGGACGAGTTTCTGAAGTGTTACCTATTGCTTCTCCATCGGTAGAGAAGGAAACAGAAACATGAGAATGTTAATGACTTTCTCAGATATTAGGGTTGGCATTGGGGGCGGGGGGAGAGAATGGGACCAAACCCAGACAGTAGGTGGCTGAAACCTTTGTCCTCAACCTATGACATCTGCAGCAGTCAATGTGCAGGCTGAGGGGGAACCATCCACTATAGTCGCAGCTGGGAAGGAAACCCATGAGACACAGGTGAGCGTCAAGACAGGGCAATTAAATAAGAGTGAGGAGAAACTAATCTCCATCATAGTGTAAATATTGTTTATGAGTGTGCAGGCAAGAGAAGAGGAGAAGAGAGGAAAAAAAGGAAGAGGGCAGGGGAGGGGAGAAGAGAAGATGACGGACGGGAGGGGAGAAGCGAGTAGAAGAGATGGGAAAGAAAGATTTCAGTGTGATTAGGACCAAGAGGACTGTAGTTCCTTTGGATGAGTGGTGAGTTCACTGTTTATGCTTACTTCGCATACTTACATACTGTTTAATTCTCACAAGCACATGTTCAAACTAATCCCCCTCCCCCTCTCAGAACTGGTGAACATGTTGCAAGCATCTGACACAACCGAAGACTTCAGTTTTTATTGACACAGTGCTTGTGTCCAGTAACTTCAATTGTGAGAGTGAAGCTCAGCTTCTCCCAATTCTTGTGCCTAAGGAGGCACTCCAGCTTGTGGTGTGGTGTACTTAGTAAGCACGACATCTGAGTCACACTTCTCTTCTCTTAGACTCCAGGAAACTCTAAGTTTCCAATACATAGGGAATTTGGACTTGCTCTATAGCTCTAGGGTCAGGCAACTTCTTGTCCACAGGGAAAGGAAACAGACATTTCAGGCTCCAGAGTTCCATTTTAATGACTCCCGCTCCTGTAGATTAGAAGCAGCCAGAGAAAACAAAAAATGGCTGTGCTGCATTCCAATAACACTTTAATTTCTCAAGTTCCCGGTACATTGAGCATCTGTGAAAACCTGAGGGCTGCATGCTGCCATGTTTGTGTCTAAAGTCAAATTCCTTGAGAAATGTCACGATACTTCCTCCCTCCATCCCCTGTAAACAATCAGAAATCCAAGTCCCTGGTGGTAAAGTTGAAAGTCAGCATATCCTTGGTTATTTTTAGTATACTCTGTAAGCACCCAGTCTTTGTTTACTCAACCCCCAGTAAGGAAAAGAGGGAGGAAAGTCCTGCTTCACTGCTGCACTCACTATGCTGTCCCTTCTCGACATACTAGTGTCAGGAGCCATGCCATTACAATGCCAGAAAGCAGTGGGTTCTATGCACATTGGCAGCCATGAGTATCCCATAGTTCTCTTGTTCCAAAAATGTGCTGTGTGAAATGCTTTTGTACACTGGTTTAGTAAAATGCTGATTGTCCAGTAGACAGGCAGGAAGTATAGGTGCAGTAAGCAGACAAGGGGAATTCTGGAAAAAGGAAGGCTGAGTGGGCAGATACCAACCCGCTTTCCATGGAGCAGCATGTAATGGCACACAGGTAAAGCCACAGAACACATGGCAACATATAGATTAACAGAAATGGGCTGAGTTTAAGTGTAAGAGCTAGTCAGTGGTAGGCATGAGCTAATGGCCCAGCAGTTTTAATTAATATAAGCTTCTGAGTGATTACTTTATAAGTGGTTGCAGGGTCTGTGGGGCTGGGCAGGACCAGAGAAAACTTCAGCTACAGTGTGGTGCTGTGCTTATGCCTTATTTTCACCCCCATGAAAGGAAGTCATTCTCCTCAACTCCACCCCGGTTCTATTTTGTTATAACTCTGAAGGTGTCACAGTTTGAATGTGAAGCCTTCCCCAGACTCAGATGCTAGGCTGCTTGGTCTCTGGCTCCTGGTGTTGTTTTTGGATACTGTGGGATATTTTAGGGGAGTGGTCCTGCTGAGGAAGTGAGTAGCTGTCCTGGTGGACCTTGAGGTTTATATATAGCCTGGCCCCTAGTTTGTGTCCCATCTCCATTTCCTGGTTGTGGAGATGTAAGCAAGTAACCTCACAGCCCTGCCGCCATGATGGACTGTACCCTCAAACCACGAATGAAAAGAATGTCCTCTCTCCTTTACATTGTACCTTTAAGGTCACAGTCATGGGGAAAGTAATACACGGGAGGAACTCAAGCCTTGGGGAACTAGGTCAATCAGTCATTTCTGCATTTCAGCTCTCCTCCAGGCTCAAATAGCCCATTTACTCAGGACACCATCTCCTTGGTAAGTTGGAGCTATATACAGTACAGGAAACCTGTCTGTTTCCTACTTCAGTGAGTATATATACCCTGCTCTTCAATGGTACCCATACCTCTCAAGCGAAAAAATGGAGCTAACCTTTATTTACTAAGTGTTGTGGTTTCAAGACAAATGTCTCCCATAGATTCACGTATTTGAACCCTTGGTCCTGAGTTGGCGGCATTATTTGGGGCAGGTATAGGTGGTGTGGCCTTGCTGGAGGAAGTATGTCATTGGAGGAAAGCTTTGAGATGAAAAGCCTCTCACCATCTCTAGTTGGCTCCCTCTGCTTCTGGCGTGCCGCTGAAGATGTGTTCTCAGCTTCAGGCTGATAGCTCTGGCTATCATACCTCCCGACCATGATGGACTCAGCCCTCTGGAAGTGTAAGTCAGACCAAACTCTTCCTTCTAAAAGCTTTGGGTTTTTTCTTTAATCATAGCAATAAAAAAGTAACTAATACACTAAGTAGTTTATATTTTAGGCCTCCAGACTCCCCCATTACCAGGAAGCATGGGGCTTTCATATAATGGACACCTTTAATTAACCATTTTTTCTGTGGTGCTAGGGTTGGAAAACAGGGAATTATGCATGTTAAGCGTTCTACAACTGAGCTATGTTCCAGGTCTGGTCTCCTGATTACTGCTCAACAGGGAGTATGAAAAACCTCACAAGAACAGTTTATAAGCAGAGGATACTAACAGCCACCTGAACCTGTAGATTTTTTCTACAGTCCCTCTAGTCCCTTGGAATGGATATTTAAATTCTCTTTGAGAAAGAGCTAGCACAAATTATCCATACCCATAGTCCTAACCCCAAAGATATGGGGGGAAATGTGTATGCCGAATATAATTAGAGCAAATTGTGGTCAAAGCTAAAATGTTAATACTTACCTTGAACCTTTTTCTTGTGGATAAAAGAAAGAGGTAAGTAGTTTAGAGTATTTCTCCTTTTTGCATCCTACTACATATGAAAGCTCCTACTATAATAACCTTTAAATTAAAACACGGGTGTATTTCATTTGCATGGCAAACCTTGTATTTCACGGACAATCTTGTTTTACTCAAATCATGGCCTCCAAGGAGGAAGCATCCTAAATTAAGGCCATTTTGGCATGAAGGATTAGAATGGACCATCTCGTTTTCATACTTTGCTGTCAAGTGTAAAGAAAAGCACTGTCTTAGAAAAGATTCCAGTTCTGGTTTGTTTATGATGTCACAGTGTCTAGTGGCTGTAAACCTTGAAATCATGAAATTACTCAAAGCTTGCAATTGAAACTTTATTTCACATCTATTGTTAAATTACACAAAATCAGTGAACGGTTTGTAAAGCTACACCACTGAACAGATGTTTACAGTTTGAAATCGTGGGATTTACATGATGATGACAAAAATGTATATTTATAACATTCTCTATATACAGTAATCAGTAGAGACAGAGAAAATGCACTTAATCTCTGCAAACCATGCACACCACAGCAATAACACATATTTTTTTCTGTAATGAGCTTTTCCACTGGCTCAGACTTTGTCCTGCTTTCCAACACTGTCACTTTTAAGAGCAAACATTTTCAATTAAAACTAAAGAAACTGAAATACCATAGTGATCTACAGAATATGTTAAGAACACAATGTCCACCAAATAGGTTTATTCTAAAACACTTTGACTTTAAGATGTGCTTTTAAAAATTCCTTCCAGTTTTTTTAAGGTATCATAATTCTCCACACTGCAATACCACAAAACAAAAGCTGTAAATATTGTTACAGAGCTCAGAATCAAGAAAATACCCTTAGACCCAGATACTCAACTTCTTTCCAACTTGTGGCCATATTATTACAGATGAAATCAGGTTATGCACTTGGGCAGACTGTGCTAGATATGACTTTATGATCATACCTTTGAGCATCTCCCTCTTGAAAACAAATGACACTTCTAGTCACTGTGTTTGATGGAAAGCCAAGGGATTAATGTAAGTTCTTATAGGAGTGTAGCAACAACCATGAAGTGGAAACTGCCAAGCAGTATGATGCTTAACAACACAGTGGGTACATAATTCTTCCTTTGTTCAATTTGCAATTGATACCATCAATGTACAATTATACAGACTTACACTACCAAACTATTCTCAACTTGTATGTCCAGGAAACTTAGCTTCACTGCAGAACGTTCTTCACTTTTGATCTTTCATAAACAAAAAACTGGTAAAAGTGTTAACCCTAAGTATCAAGGGGCAGCTTTTGGTGTTACTAAGTACCTCTGCCTATCTTAATGCTTAGTACCATTGTCTTTGAGAAAATGTTTTGCTCTTGTTATCGTGTACAAATCTTTCAACACAAGAAGAACCATGGGCCAGAAATAGCCAGCCAAACTGGAAACATTACAATAAACAAAACAATGAACAGTTCACATTCAGGTTCAATTCAATCAGATCAAGAATAGTAAGTTCAGCAATATTTAGAGACACATTATCTTGTTTGAGAGTTTCTTAAGGACCTTACTACATGGACACTGACAAGACAATTCTATAGAAAGTCCTGACTTTTATCCAGGATTAAATACCACAAGAGATTCATCAACACACCATTTAGATTATGAAGAAAAATTCTATACATGGATTCATTTGGAATGAGCACAACTCGGAAAAGCCTTAAAGTGAATGAGAAGCAGCGCCAAAAAGATTGAAATTGTTGAAATTACAGTGCCCTGAAACCATCTGGAAACTGGATCTTTCCACTGGTATTCCATTTGGAAAAAAAATGCTTTGTTAATATGAGATATACCCTGTTTAAAACCTTTTAATCAGCAGAAGGTAGAAAAATTTTAAATTTTAAACATCTGTTAAATTACAAGACATGAATCCTGATCTATTTGAAAAGCCATATTTCTACATAAACCCACCTACATTTAAGTGAGAAATTGTTTACTTTCCACAGTTTGGCAAAATTTATCATCAGTTGTTTTTCTGTTTAAATAGACTCCTTGTTAAAACAAGAAGGAAATGAAAGGTTTTGAGTGTCTTTTAGTCTGTTCATGGTTTTACTTAGGCTTCCCTCTGGCAGGCGGGCGGGGGGTTGGGAGGGGTGGAGGTGGGGGATTGCTTTCAAGATTGGGTTTTAACAGAGTATCCGGAATCATTTAAAATCTGTTTCTTAGCCATAAGTTTAAATGGCCACATTTCGTGTTTTCTTTGTGTCCCCATACCTAATTTAAGAACTTCTTAAAATATCTAAACTGCAATTTCTGGTGTGTCTGGTTTGGCTCTTGGATTGCAGAAATAGTTCATCCCAAAAAAGACAATTTAATTACACACTGAGATCTGTTTTAGCCACACACAGTGTAACACTGAATCAAAAGGCAACTGTAAAGGCAACATCTACACTTTTTTTGAACTTCCAAAATGAAGGAAGCAGGATGTGTTTGGACATTTCCATCTTGTAAGATACATGCCATCTTTTTGGTGGTGCTTTGGGAAGCAGTGTGCACAAACCTTTCAGAGCCAGTTAGCGCCATGTCTCTACGCTGCCTATGTAGTCATTGGTACCATTGCTGGTGCTGCCATCACTTTGCTCCTGCCCTGAGCCCTGCTTCTGACCTCCCCGGTTCTCCTTCTGGACCAAATTGGGATTGGAACTCTGAGTCAGATTCTGACTCAGATTCTGAGTCAGGTTCTGATTTGGATTGGGATTTGGATTCTGACTCAGATTCTGACCTGGACTCTGGTTCTGGCCCTGACTCTGACTCTGACTCTGGAAATGGGTCTGAAGGAACCTTCCCTTCAGAAATTTGCGTTGCTCCTGACGCTTCCGCCTGGCATCCTGATGCTCCTTCTGCCTCATGAACTGATACCTTTGCAGAAAGAGGTCTTTCGCATAGCTGTACAACTCCATATCCAGAAAATTCAATCCCTCAATACGCTTTTGGATTTCCTCATTGATCTCTACGCTAGAGGCCCTAGTGGTATTGTATTGGGTAAACGGCGAAATAAAGTTCATGTTGAAGGTCTTCTCAAACAGGTACTGGGTCTTGCGCTGAAACTCGGTGAGGCCAAAGAATGCCATGTGCTTCAGATTGGACTTGGCACTTTCCAGAAGGACCTTGTTTCTTTGCTTTTCTGGCATGACAGAGAGGTTGTAGCAGCCCACTAGAGTCAGGTCAGAGAGCATGCGCACTTGGCGGTTATTGGCCAGATTGTAGGGGCAGTCCATGAACTCTTTGAGAGGGCAGCCAGACCAGTCGTCACCGGTGTAGCAGCTGGGCAGTTCTTCAGAGGTTGGGGGCCTCCCATCACAGACGTGCAGGGATGCTTTCCATGTCGCCCCTCTCTGGACATGTCTCCATTCGCTCAAGTACCGGGAAACTGGGTCTCGGAGGATGGTGATATAGTGGAAGTTCCTATGGACAAAGCATGAAGACCAAGAGTCATTCATTTATCCAATTTCCTGACACTGTATCTACAGCAGGCATAAAAAAAAGTTAGACTCTGGATAACAACCTCGTCGTGTTTTGCCCTTCTTTGTTCTCTTCCCAATGATGCTATCGGTCCAGTATGCAACCATTTTATTTTATACTCTAAAACCAATTAAACCAATCACAAAATGGAGACTCAATTGAAGCAAATAACTTATGGAAGTGAAATGGAGTTGACAAAGGAGCTAAATTCTAATGTTTCTTGTGAATGAAACACAAGCGTTTTTCTAATAACCTGGTCTAATATGGGAGTGTTATAGAAAAAGAAAACCACATCAAAACTATTTGACATGATACTCTCCATTCTGGCTATTGCCAGAATATCATGGCTCGTACGTTACAGAAATGGAGTGTAGAGACAGGCAGAGCATCCCAGGGCCTCCAGAAATAAACACAGTAGTTAGTCACAGACTAAAGTAGGCATGTAGCTGCCAATGGCATATATGCAAGCATCTACCTTTGCTCACACAGTACCATTCCCAGGACAGGAAAGTTATCTCTATCAGTTCCAAAATATCCTTTTTCTTTATTCACTGGATAGACAAACAAATATAACAGCTGGGAAGCATTGCTGGATGCCTATCTTTCATTTTGAGTTGCAAATAGATGAAGTTCTCTGCATCACCAGCAGATTAGTAGACATTTAAACACACTGGCTGACACACTCCAATACATACATAGTACATATACACTCATGGACAGTAGACTAGTAGACATTTAAACACACTGGCTGACACACTCCAATACATACATAGTACATATACACTCATGGACAGTAGACTAGTAGACATTTAAACACACTGGCTGACACACTCCAATACATACATAGTACATATACACTCGTGGACAGTAGACTAGTAGACATTTAAACTCACTGGCTGACACACTCCAATACATACATAGTACATATACACTCATGGACAGCAGACTAGTAGACATTTAAACACATTGGCTGACACACTCCAATACATACATAGTACATATACACTCGTGGACAGTAGACTAGTAGACATTTAAACTCACTGGCTGACACACTCCAATACATACATAGTACATATACACTCGTGGACAGCAGACTAGTAGACATTTAAACACATTGGCTGACACACTCCAATACATACATAGTACATATAAACTCGTGGACAGCAGACTAGTAGACATTTAAACACACTGGCTGACACACTCCAATACATACATAGTACATATACACTCGTGGACAGTAGACTAGTAGACATTTAAACACACTGGCTGACACACTCCAATACATACATAGTACATATACACTCGTGGACAGCAGACTAGTAGACATTTAAACACATTGGCTGACACACTCCAATACATACATAGTACATATACACTCATGGACAGCAGACTAGTAGACATTTAAACACACTGGCCGACACACTCCAATACATACATAGTACATATAAACTCGTGGCCCACAAACCCAGATACACCGAAGTCTATGTGGTTAAGCATAATCAGAGAGAAATTTCCCCACAATTGTGCTTTTTTGTGACACATGAATTGTAATTCACATACAGTAGGTGAGGAATAAGGTTATTGGAAAGATATATTTGTGGTAGGAAAACAGCAATAAATACTGAGTATTCATATTTCTTAAAGGAAACTCAGGGAATAGCTTACAACTTTTCTGACTTCGTCATTCCCATCTGAAGGAATGGTGAATGTTCTCTGAGAGGGAATCAGAGGATCTTCTCAACTACCTGGCCCATTCAGCGTTCAACAAGGAAAGGTTTCTCTCAACTCAGTCTCAGGGCCTTCTGGCATCTCAGGGGTTCTCAGGTTCTAGCCTTTGTGTTTCTGTCATGTGGCATGTGTGGGGCTTCATCTGCCTGGCACAATCCTTCTCCTTTGACTAGAAGATGATATTCACCCTTCAAGTCCAATTCAAGTCCCATCTGTCCATAGCAAACCAAGTACCCTGCTGCCTATGCTGGCATTCCTTCTTGCCCTGTTACCATAGCACTTCCATACTTAGTCTAAAATCCTTTTCATACCGAATTATAATTACTCATTTGTATCTCCGCTGCGACTGTTTTCTAGAACACAGACTCTGTCTGTCTTGTGTTTCTGTAACTGTTGTGCCACCAGTTTTGTGCTACAGTGCTTGTGCCGGATTCCAAACAGAATCCTAGCAGTCCTTCAACTGCTTGTGTAAGGAGCCATTCCAAGTAAGAGGAAGGACAGGGCTGGGGACATGCCTCATCACAGAAAACCTCTTGATCATATCACAAATGCCTTATAAATATCACAGGAAGGTGTTCTTTTTTTTTTTAAAAAAAAATTACCTTATACATTTTCATGGGATAAACAATCATTGGGCACAGAATCTGGGAGTAGGAATGAAGAGTGGGCTGAGTATCTTCATTCATCTCTCTGAACCTTTTCTAGGACCCAACTGTGCTGATAACACTAAAATGTGTCTCTGAAAAGACCCATTACTGAAGAGTATCAGTTTCTGTTTCTCAGCATCCTTTAGGAGTCCAGATAACCTCTGTATCCATGGACTGTCTCCTCCAACTGCTAGTTTTGCTTTTCAGTCATCCCTTTGTTCATTTACAACATATTCATGGAGCATTTATGCAAACCACAAGGCAAGATTTTAGTGGCAATTAGCCTGATTGTTAGAAAGAAAAAGAAATTTATTTAATCCACTGACACATTTGGATTAACCTTTCCCCCCCTTTTTTTTTATTAAGAAAATTTTCTATTCACTTTACATACCATCCACAGATTCCCCCCTCTTCCCTCTTTTGGATTAACCTTTTAAGCAGTTTTTGCAGGCATGCATTGTAATGGGGACTCTTGGGCAGGGAGTGAGGTGGGGGTAGTTAGCCCTCATAATGAAGTCACCTTCATGCATAGCTGACAGTCGTCCTGCCCTAATGTGTTTTGCTGGTTTAAGTCGACAGTGACAGCTAGTGGCAAATCTTAGAGTGCATCACAGTGCAAGTTTGTGGCTTTGTTTCCCTCAAACTTATCCTTTCAGACCAGATAGAGTCAACTACCAAGTTTAGGGTCTGAATCCTTGTTTTATAAGCACCACTCACACATGAAAAGACCAAAGAGGAAACAAAGTGTGACTGAGACAAGGAGTACTCTAAACATCCCTCAAATTATGCACGAGATAATCCAATGTACCTCTGAAACAAATGTCACCTGTGTGAAATGATGACGTGAACAATGGGAGCAGTCTCAATTTCCATACTGTAGTATTATCACACACACACACACACACACACACCCCACAACTCCCTTGATATATAGCAACACAGATTCAGGTAGCAAAACACCGGAGATTATGTCAATAGCTTCATTCTTCCAGGGAAAATAGTCTCAGGTACCTAGATGGGCTCAATTGGGAGCACCTGATGCTGCTGAAAATAATACTCAATGGTGAAAAGAGGATGTGCTGATGGACTGGTCTTCAGTGCTGGTGTTACCTTGTGTGCTGGAGGTGGGAAAGCAAACATAATACACTGGGGTCTGGGAAGAAGGTCAGTTGGGAAAGTGTTTGCCTTGCAAGCATGAGGACCTGAGTTCAGCTCCCCAGAATCCACAGAAAAAGCCAGGTGCACAGTGTGCGTTCTGTTCTGTAATTCCAGGATTGTGGAGGCAGAAACAGGTGGAAACATGGAAGTCAGTGGCCAGCCAGAGTAGCTCAATCAGTGAGCTCTGGGTTTGGTGAGAGACCCTGTCTCAAAAGTAAGGTGGATAGTCACTATCACAATGACCCTTTGGGAGGCCATGTCAAACCACTGACACAGCAAACAAAATTGTTCTACTTTTTCATTTACGTGTGTGCGCGCGCGCGCGCGCGCATGCGTACACATGCGCACGTGCACACGCATACACAGTGGTGCCTGTGTGGAAATCAGAGACAATTTTCAGGAGGAGGTTCTATCCTTCTTCCATGTGGGCTTTAGGAATCAAACTCAGATTATTAGACTTGGCAGTAAGTGCCTTTACTGAGCTATCTTGCTGGCCCTACAATAGAAGGTGGGCCAACCTTGGGCTGTCCTCTGCCATTGGAAGCACCATGGGCATACAGGTGCACTGAAAGATCAGGCATTCCGTTAACCCAGGAAACTGATAAGGAATTTTGAATTCCAGTCTACTCCTCCAGGAAACTGATAAGGAATTTTGAATTCCAGTCTGCTCATCCTGATAGATGTAGGTTGCTTGTGACTTTGCTCAATTTCATCCTTTTAAAGGAACCCTAAGCCTGTCAAAAATACATCTGGATTCTGGTTATTTCCCCCAAGTACCTTCAGCACACTTTCTTCTTCTTGGCCATGTCTGCATCCAGGCACTGATTAAAATAGAATAAGATATTGCAGGTCTGTGGCATTTGCTAGAAACCTCCCTTCAGAATGATATAAACCCAACTGGTACTGTGAAACAGACTGGTTTAATTTTCAAAGAGCAAGGCAAGCTCATCCCCAGGAAAATCATACACAGTTGGTTTCACTCAGCAATAATTGGACAGTATTGACTTGCAACCAAACGTGTCACTTAATTAAAATGAACAGGTTTCACATTGTGAAATTGGAGTCATGACTCTCCATCAGTTTCCGGGGTTAATGGAATGCCTGATCCTTCAGTGCACCTGTATGCCCATGCTGCCTCTAGTGGCACAGGGCAGCCCAAGGCTGGCCCACCTTCTATTGTGGAACAGCTGCTCTCCAGGTGGCTTCGGATTAACCCAACCTTCTCTTGTTTCTTGCTTGTAGTTTTTGAGATTACTGAAGAATGTGCTTGGAATTTGATATTCTGAGATAAGAAGGGACGGCCTGAAACAGCTCCAGCCTTGCTCCTATCCTTCCTATGGAACACAGCATCTGCAATTAGGAAGGAACTGCCCAGATTTTGTTCCTTTGTCCTAGAAGCACAATGTATTTCAAACATTTTGTAAGTGACACACATTGTTTTTAAGATAAAAATTGGGATTCTTTTGCTGTGGTCTAAGTGCAGTATGAATACTTAATTTTTTGGAGGCTGGGTCTCACTAGATATTCAAGCTAGTCTGGAGCTCACTATCCTCCTGCCTCAGCCTCCTCAGTAGTCAAATTACAAGCATGCACTACCACCACACCTGGCTTTGGTATGAACATTTGAACTCCATGCACCCTGAGTAGCTTTCTTCCAAGCTTAGGCCTTGGAAAACTAGCTCACAATGGATCCTGGCTGCTTTTGATCTTTGCTGTCAGTCTATAATGAACAAATTCACTTCACTTAACTTTTATATGAATATGTTCTGTCTTGCTGGGCTCAACATACTGTGAGCCTGCTTCCCATATACAGTGTTCTATCACTCATAAAAAAATCATGGAGAAAATAAGATACAAGGAAAAAGCTGTGTAAGCAAGAAACTCAGGGGGTAATCTCTGACTCTTCTGTCTCAGGAATTATTTATACCTAAACAATTCCCCCATGGTCTGCGGATCCTGAATCTTAGTAGGACTCTCAAATCTAACCTTTGTGTTGCTACCCACGTGTCAGGCCCTTATCACTTCTCTACTAGATCATGACTACAGCAGTGTCTCAAGCTACTTCTCTGCACGCAGTCCTCTGCTACTTCCACAGTCCCAGAAGAAATACATCTGACCTGTCATTCCACAGCAAGTTCTCTCAATAACGCTCTCTCAGAAACATTATAAAAACCCAGGTCCCTGTGTTAGACATACCCATGTGGCGTCCAGCTTGGTTTTTGTCCAGTCTGATCTCTAATGAGCATACCCTTCACTGCCCTAACTTGGGGATATTGACAATTGACAAAATTGATGTTTTGGTTGCTACAACTGGAAGGAGCAGTTAGTATTGGTTTTCAATGGCTTGAATCTAGAATATCACTAAGCATTCTATAAGGCCAAGCACCCTACAACAAAAAAATCATTCATTCTCCAAACAGTAACGGTTGAGAAATTCTGTTCTGTTTGTCATGCTCCGAGGGTATAAAATACTTTTCATTGTTCAAGTTTATCCCAGTCAATGACTCTACAAGGCCCTTGCCTTTGTATATAGTGTACCCACTCTTTCAAACAGCATCTATTTGTCCTTCATAAATCACCTAGAAAACAGCACTCTATTCAAAGGTTTTTTTCTCCATGGAGTCTTTCTGTACAAAATAAGCTCCCCGCCACTACCCTGGTTGCCCGGGGATGTAGTGATTGGGACAATCACTACAGTACAGTGTGATTGTCTAGTGATTTTTCTGCCTTCCCCTTTGGACTCTGAGCACTAACAGAGTAAAGAACATGTATTGTTTATCAATACAAGCTCCTCTGAGCCCAGCATAATGTTTGACATAAAGTAAGTGATTAATGAAAGAGTATTGAATGAAGAAGCCAAAGCAGCCCACAAGAAAATGTGCATCTTATTCTTAATAATAATGAAAAGCCACTAGATGTCACTATTTAGTAACAGATACACCACTTTGTACTAGTTATGGGGCATTTTAAGGAGATCTAGCTATATTCAGCTGCTGTACCTGACTTCTCCCTCAGTAGGCCACTTTAAAAGGATGCTGGGATGATCAAGGACATTACGAAGTAAGTGAGTAAAGAGCAAGAAGCATGCTTTTCTCCTTGTTTTACTATTGACTTATTCGGCAATAAGAACCTGAGTTGGAAGTCACAGAGGCTCAGATTTGTCAGAACAAGAAGAAACAGCTGCAGCAGCAAACCATCTGGTTCAAGCCCTCCACTTTAGAAGCAGGGGAAGCCAAGGCCCTTAGGGATATAAGACCTTACCCAGAAGCCACACAGTTGCTGAGCGAGAGCCCCTGGGAATCAACCTAACCAGGAACACAGGCTAGCTCGTTCAGGCAACCTTTAAAGAGCTCACTAACTCCAATTAAGTAGACAGGTCTGACTGTTGAGAATGGGCACTTCCTCATCTGAAGCCCATAGCTAGCAGTGCTTTGTGCCTGTTGTTTCTGCATTAAGAAGTGGAGACACTGAGAGGAACAGGGCGACCCAAGGTCATTTCTCAAGATAAAACAAGGGCATTCACACTTGTATCTTCTTATTCTGGACATGTTTTTTTGTTTTGTTTGGTTTATTTCCTCATTCCAGCTCTGGGACCAAACCCAAGGTCTTCCAGCTTTGAGAAGAAATTAAAGGAGTGGTTCCAGATGTGAGGACCTAGTACCAGCACCATCATTCTCCAGGAGCTTCTTGCATCATCCACTACTCCAAAACTTGGGCCTCAGAGCTCTGGAACCTGTGATTTAGTGAGTTCTCTTAGGAATTCTGCTGCATCCTTACACATTGCAGCTGGAGAATCTCGGGCCTAGAGGTGTGGTGTCAGTGATCAGAAGTCTGTCCAACCAAGTGAAGCCCTAATGGAAAGAAAGCCCAAATGCCTGCTGGTACTGATCGGAGAATCGCTGGGGATGCTCATTTCTGTCAGGGACCACGAAGGGACCCACTCCCTGAACAAAGTTCTGAGGAACAAGCTGTAAATGTTGACTTTCCTTTGAGACCACTGGTTCACAAAAGGCCATCATAAGATTTTTCTATACAATTCATAGAGGAAATAAATATCAAAGCCATTTTTTCAGTGGAAGAAGGCCAGCAAACTCATAGCAGTTAAGGTCATAGGAGTGATCAATAAAAGTTAATCAAAGAAAGGAAACAGTTTCTTAACCCAAATCAATAGGAGCAAATTTTTATTATACCTATAGTTTACTTCTGAATTTTTTTTCCCTGAAAGTTCAGTCTTTAAACACCTTACCTTAATTTTGGAGTAATAGTGATACTATTGAAGATTATAGAAAAACAAGAATTGTGGTTGGTGGTCCTCAGTAAACTCAGCAGACAGTAGGGGGTATACATATGATTGATCATTAATGCTCAAAAACTGGTCTCTATTCTCAGCTAAAAAGGTCTGAAGCAAATGCTATGATCTTCTCTCTGCATGTGAATAACACAGTCCAAGCAAGGAGGATGAGTTTCCGTTCAAACAACATTAATATGTGAGCCTCAGCTAAATAAAAGTACAGTAAATTGAATTAAAGGCAAGCACACCTCTGATGGGACCAGATCCCTTCAGCCCTGCACTTGCTGTCTGAATTGATTTTCTTGTGTGGTTCATATATTGGCAGTCCCCAAAGAGGAGTTCCATAAACGCTGTGATCAGCAGTGGCAACAGCCTCATTAAAGAAGAGTGGGGCTTCGCAAGGGGACTACTTTGAAGCGGGTGGACGCTCATTCAGATGTTCTGGTTTTGGTACATTTGCCACAACAGTCTTGTGGCTTAGTAGTCAAGCTTTATCTAGTGAAAAGAGTGAGCCATCACATTTGCAGATAGTGAGCTACACAGGGCATTGATACCCATGACTTCATTTCATTGTCTTCCCAACACTGGAAGTCCCAAATGATGTGGACGCTGAACCTCTACTTTCCCCTTTCAAGCTAATTCTCTGGGCTATCATTTGGCTTGGTTCACTCAGGAAGCCAAGTGGAACAGTACCAATTCTTAGGGGCCACAGAGCTATAGGATAACCAAAACTCACTATGATCACTCAAGGGATCCTTAGCAAGGGGTATCAGTTCCAAGCAGAGCATCTATTGAACAGAAAACCAACCAGGAACAGGCTGAAAGTCTTCTTCCCACCAAACAAATTACAATGTTTTTTTTTTTTTTTTTTTTTTTTTTTTTTTTTTATCAAAGATGGAACTCATATATTTTGATGGTCCAAGATGATTAAAATGCAGCCTAGGTGTGCCCTGATATCTAAGTTGGTATAGGATACTCTATGACACTTAGACAACAATAAATATTCTCTTTCTTTAAATATTTGTTTATTTTATGTATGTGTGCCTTGTTTTCATCCATACCAGAAGAGGAAATCAGATCCCATGACAGATGGTGAGTTCAGTTCCCAGCAACCATGTGGTGGCTCACAACAAATATTCCTGTGACAGGTGTCTCAAGACATTCTTTAGGGCCGGGCGGTGGTGGCGCACGCCTTTAAACCCAGCACTCGGGAGGCAGAGGCAGGCGGATCTCTGTGAGTTCAAGGCCAGCCTGGGCTACCAAGTGAGTTTCAGGAAAGGCGCAAAGCTACACAGAGAAACCCTGTCTCGAAAAACCAAAAAAAAAAAAAAAAAAAAAAAAAAAAGACATTCTTTAAGTAACAAACAGCTGTATTCAGCTCTTCATGGAGAGGTTTTCACTCTTCTTCACACCTCCACAAAGAGACTAGTTCTCTGGGTATAAAGTAACATTTTAACAAATGTATCTCCCCCTCTGGTTAACTAGCTGTGGGCCTCTGTGTGTGTGTGTGTGTGTGTGTGTGTGTGTGTGTGTGAGAGAGAGAGAGAGAGAGAGAGAGAGAGAGAGAGAGAGAGAGAGAGAGAGAGAGAGAAAGAGAGAGAAAGAGAGAGAGAGATATGGGGAACCTCCTAAGAGCACAAATGGCCTTCACTAAACAGAAGCCTGGTTTTGGTGATATCTTTTATGGGACAGACAAATTATTCAATTTTTTCCTCTATGGAAAAGAAAGACTTCTAATATATCTGAATTCAAATTCAAGATGGAGTACTTTATATAATCAGTTATGGGGGTATCAATTTAAAAGTAGTCATTCCCCTCTTTCCCAAAGCCCCATAGGTTTCAAAGTACATAAATATAAAGGGTTTTGCAAACAGTGGGAAAACTGAGTTTTGTTTAACAAGTTGTAAAATTCCAAGCTTTATGACCCGTGGTCACCAATCTTTACCCAGAATCCACTCAGTAGCTTGGCATCATGAAGAGCTTTGCAGCTTACACCACTTCCCCGCCACCTCTATTTTTACATTCTAAAATTATGTTGTGAGTTTTGGTTCATTAATACTCCAAGTGTTTTGGAGGAGGGAGGGAACTTTGAGAGAAAACCCTCTTTAGTATACACATGAGGTAGTCTTGGGGGCAGGGGGTTGCAGGAGGTATGAAGGGATATAATTTCTCAGTCACATGCTGACTAGTTTGCCATTGATTAACAAATTCAGACTACTTAATTCCCTTCCCAGGACCTCTTTCCTGCTCACATGGCATTTCTCGGAGTTCTGAGTCTTTCTATTCTTTCTATGTGACATTCTATGCCAACCTGCCATGCCCTGAGGGTAGGCATCTGAAGCGATAGGGGTTGGCTCTCTTCCTTCCTCCAACCCCAACATGAGTAGGTGGGGCTAAGGAAAGGAACTCTCACACCCTTTGGCATCAGAAGCAGGCAAGGAAGCTTCTAAACAACCTCCCTGTGATTACTCTTGTTTGTGTCTCACTCATCAGAAGATGTTTCCTATAACTTCTTGAGCTGGAAATCCAATGGTTCTGCCTTTTGATTGGCCAGTACAACCACTATAAACCACGATATGCTTCAGGTTTCAACTAGGAAGTAATAAAACCAATACCTAAGTGACATCTAATTTGGTAACCTACACATCTAAGGAAGGACTAGAGTTGTCCTTTGACTTTTAAATATGGCAGGGGGTGGGGGGTGAAAAGATAATACTCAAACAGTGTTTGTTACTATTACTGCTGGTGATGTTGTTATATGGATAAGGATATCCAACAAAAAGATTCAAGTCAACCACCCTTCAAAACCGCATAGCCAGATACTGATCGTCTGGTAGTTCTGTATAAGCCCTGAGCTCAAACTCTTGAGCATTGCTTCAGATGTCATAGGCCAGGAACAAAAGCAGTCTCATGGGGGAGGTAACATCTGAAATAGAGGGCAGTTGGCTTTGACAAAGGGTACTAAATGACTGGGGCTAACCCTGCAATTTTGTGGTCCCACTCTGAAGCCTTGGGAATGGGATCCGAGCACTTCAGAGCTGCAGGGTCTTGGGGTTGGGGTATAGCTGATAACTTTTCTAGCTCAAGCTTTCCATTCCACAGATACACAAACTGATCGCCTGTTCTCTTGCTGTCTCCAGATCCTGAGAAATGCAGAGGCATATGGATTCTTTTAGGGACTGCCACAATGACAAAGAAACAAGTCACAGCCCTTTAACATGGTAAGTGGTCAATAAATATTATTTAGGGCAATTTTAAGGGCTGGCCCCATTCATCCACCCAGGGTCTGCTGTACACACACCGTCAGGCAGGCAGGCACCCCCTCAAGGGTTCTTTTTGCAGAAATCATTAGAGGAAACCTAGTCAGGAAAAGTGCCTGCTCTCAGCATTATGCTATTTTCCAGAACAGCACAGGGGGAACGTTTCTCTTAAATGAAGGCTGCCCTTCTTGTGCCCTGGGTTGATTTTAATGAGCTCCAATATTGTTTTAAGGTACTTCGAAAAATGAAGTGCAAAGTTTGGCTTTGGTGGGGAGACGCAGACCTTCTTAACCATTTCACCTGGAAAGAATTGGAACCATTCAGAGTCTCAAGGGCTGGAAGGGTCATGAATTTCATAGGCTTATCCCCCTGGAGAGAGTTTTCTTTAGTTATTCCAGCTGCCAAAGACATACATTCTGAACAACATGGCAGCACCACATGTGTGTGGAAACCAGCATTAGTATAGTAACAAGCACTTCCTTGTGTCTTCATACTGATAATAGAAAAAAGTAAAACTCGTTAATCTGCCACCTAACCTTTTACCAAAGAATCCAACACAAGCTAGAGTGAGTCCAGGAGTGTGGAGGGACTTGACATGCATGGAAGCTCCTGCTTTGGCAGAAGTTGTAATCTTTAAAGTTAGTACAGGAAGCCTGGAAGAGGGCTATGTGTTTTGTATATCAGAGATCAATCTTTCATGTGTAGACAAAGGAGCTTGGACAGCTCTGTTTCCCTTTTAAGGTAAAAAGGGAACCTCCTCCATAACCAGTGGTGCAGTATTGGGAAGCCAAAGGATGAATGCCCTCACCATCACGTCCCCCCCTCCCCCGCCCACACACGATATGCTCCTATAGGTAGCAATTCAAAATCACACTGGAATGTCTGGAATCTGAGAGAAAGACATTTTTCTTCAGGTCCAAAACATTTTAGATGGAGTAAATTTATAGTGCATGAAATCCAACGCCAATGTATACTGTAAAATGTAAGTCATGGTTTCGTTTGGTTTTGTGAATATGTAAACATGCCACAAATTTTGACAGAGTTTAAAAAATGGCATCTTGTGAAAAACAGAGCCTCAGTTTGTGGAAAAGGAGAGGGGCCATGCTATTTGTCATGCTGGGGAGCAGTTCTCAGAGAGGACTGCCTGGAATGTTCCCCATTGCCAGTCTACGCGCACTTAGCTATGGTTGCTTTGTAGATAGTGAAAGTTATGTCTTAGATGTAGACCTGGCCACCTGATTAAAGACAGAGGCCATCACAGATGGAGATGACCAATCTGTATTTTGCTCAGAGCCTTGACGGGCCTCTTAAAGGTCACCTGGTTCAAACACTTGAGCAATGAGACACTAAGACTTAGAGATGATGGATAAGGACTTGCCCAAGGTTACACATTCTTCTTATAGTATAGCTACATTCCAAAGCCAAGTCTTCAACTCCTTGCTCGGTATTTAAAATTTTTTAAATTAAAATTATTTATTATTATAAAATTATTTATTATTATTATTATTGTTGTTGTTGTTGTTGTTATTGTTATTGCCAGGTGACTGGCAAACAGAAATGGAATTTATGTAAAGACAGCTCCTCTAATGAGTGGAAGTTCACTTCTTTTCACTGCATGATCTCAAAGCTGTAAAAGAGGTCTCACAGTCAATGATCACTTGGAGAGAGATGTATGATCCTGAGTTCCAAACTTAAGGCAAATAATAGAAGAGAAAGCATCCTGGGGCTTTTTCATTCAACACTGACACTGAACATGTGCCAATGGGAAGCTGCATTCATTCATATATGTTCCACTTACAAGGCAGGGCTTCCCTTCCTCACTTGGTCTTTCTTACTAGACGTGAGGTTCATTCTCAGAGAGGGTGACTAAAGGTGAATTGAAGGCCACAGATTCTGGATGAGATCCTCCGTTTTTCATTGTTCTTTAGCATAGTAAACACTAACATCAAAAGAATTCCTTTCTCCCAGTTTGTCTCACCAACCACAGACTTGTTCCTTAAGAGCCTCAAAAGCCAAACAATTTGGCACATTTCCCATCTCTCAGAAGAGGGTCAGACATCTTACAAGATGTCATACTTGAGGGACAGTTGATGAACTATCTACCATGAAACTTTGAGATTGTCCAGGATATTCCTTTTAGCTTTCTCCTACCTGCTCTACATCAGTTCCTTATTCTACCCATCAGAACAAATGTGCTCTTCTCATTCCAATGCTGGCCTTTCCTCAGCAGCAAAAAATTGACAATCATAATCCTACCTGAATGGGTGGCAAAGTCTGTTACTTTCCCGGGTCTCTCCACTGAGACCTGAAACACTCTAACCTTAGCTGCTGTTTCTTCTTGTCCTGTGCTGTCAGAATGTCTAGCTGCTCAGACAGCTGACATTTTCCATCCCTTATCCCAGATCTCCAGATCTTCATATTAGTAAGTCTTTCTGTCTGTCTTTTCTTTCTTTTCTTTTCTTTTTTCTTACATTTCTCAAAACCTCAGGTCTGGGAGGAAAGGCATTAACAATACATTTGACCAAGATATCACCTATTTAACAGCACCAGAAGTTTTGTAAGAAGGACACATCCCTAAAGGGCAATGCCATGCTCTCTTCACTCAATGAGGGAAGTTCAGGCAGCATTAGTGAGAGTAGCATGACAGAAGCCTTGGCGGAGCGACAGCCTGCAGGTCGCTGGCTGCTGTGTACAGGAGAAAGATTCTTTCCATAGTTATCATCAAGAGGCTTTTTTCTTTCTGCTCAAGGAAAGCAAAGGAATTTGAAATGAGGCCATTTGGTGACAGTTTGATCAAACTTTTCCCCCACCTTTTCAGAATCATGAATCAGTCATGAACACAGTAAGTTAAAGCAAGATTTGATTTCCCTAGGGCTATTTTTGAAGTTTCGTTATTCCCCTTTTCCACCTCCTTCCATTTAACATTCATGAGTCAAGGTGTGGGGAGAACACACCGACCTTCACCTGGAAAGAATGTACTGACAGTTGATATATGGGCAGGTACGATATGCAAAGGCTGGCGTTGCTGCAGTTCAGCATACCAAGTTCTGTTCTGGTGATGAGGGCCTTAGCGCTGAGATACTTCACTAGAAACCTTGGTATTTCTTGGTGCATTTTCAAGGATTAAAGCGCTATTGCCCCATACCTTTCTAAAGGCATCACAGGCTTTTTCTTCTTTTGTCCTAAAAGAGATCTTTTAACACAGTACATTTGCTTTCACTCTCATTAGATTCTCATGGCATGCCTGTAAAATAGACAGGTCTAGCCCATTCCACAAAACACAGAAATTAGTGCTCAGAAAGGTGAAAGGTCACATACCTAGTAAGCGATCAAGTTGCATGTGTCTTAAACCCATGTCTAGACGTCCAGACTCATTTTGTTATCCGGTGCCACTTTGCTTATTTTTAGAATGAAAGGAATTTTGTGTGATGGAGTATGGAGCTTTCCGTAACTCTTAACAGCACAAGAAACCAAAGCCAGCCTTGTGGGGTGGTATGATTTGAAGAGTGCTGGGGAACAGAGTCCCTCCATCTCATAGTAGCCAGAAGTCCGTAACAGAAGATGTATGCCTTTTGTTTAAGTATCTGCCATGTGAGTGTGTGTGTGTGTGTGTGTGTGTGTGTGTGTGTGTGTGTGTGTGTGTGAGAATGATAGGGAATAAGAAGTGGAAAGTCATAAGCTATTTGCTTGCTTGTTTGTTTATTTATTTAGTTAGTTCTTTTTCCAGACAGGGCTCTCTGTGTAGCCCTGGCTATCCTGGAACTAGCTCTGTAGACCAGGCTGTCCTGGAATTCACAGAGATCCTCCCTGCTTCTCTCTCCCTAGTGCTGGGATTAAAGACATGCACCGCTACCACCTGGCAGTCATAAGCTATTAAGATTTATCATTTACATAGAGGAGACTACAGGACTTCCAAGCTAGCCTCCTGTGAACTTACAATCAGATCCCACATTGATAGGAGATGGTTTGGAGTAGAGAAGGAAGTGTACAAGGCATGCATATTACTGAGCATCAGGTTTAGAGGAAAGAAAAGGCAGCAATGAAGGAACACAAAGGACCCCACAGGAATTATACTGGGGCTGAGAACCTGTCAGAAATCTCTGTTTTAAAACACATGTGATATGCAGAAGGGAGATAAGGGGACCAGAAAGAGTGGGAAAGAAGAAACAGGGATAAATAAGAGCAACGTACAGTGATACATTTTGTGTACTAAAAAGTAATAATAAATCACATTCATATGAAATTAGAGCTACAAAGGGTAAAGGCCAAGGCTTTACAGAGGAAATTAGCAGACTGGATTTTGGCATAATAATATCGATGACTTTTATCACTAAGTTACTGGTTCGGTCTTGTCTTCTATTTCAGCACTACTCCCCAGCCTATGGACCACACACACTAACTAAGCAAACTGACCTCCTGCTGCCTCACAGCAGATGGCCACCAATGGCTTTGCTCCATGCTGTTTCCCCAGGCACAACATGGTCTGTTTTTTCTCTCTTTCCAAATAGCTTATAGGAAATCCACAGGGGATGAGCTTGAGAACTATCTAGGGATGCCCAAATCCACACATGGTCAATTCCCTTATATAAACTGATGTGTGAGGTACATCCACACCATGCACATCTGTCCATACAGACAAATCATCTCTAGATTACTTATAATGTCCAAATGCATGCAAACACTATGCAAATGCTGTGCTAATAATTCTTACTCTCGACTGTTTAGGGATTAATTACATGCAAAAATATCTGCAGGTGTTCAGGACAGTCACAATGCTTTTCCAAATAGTTTTCCTTTAGATTTGGTGAAACCACAGACGTGGACCCCACGAACACAGAGAACCAACTGTACTGTTGTCATAAGGTTCCTTTCCTCCTGATGTTCACAGCTGAAGCCACCATGTATTCGTATGAACCTCCAGAAATGCCTCTTTGGACATCCTTCAGAGCAGTAGTTCTCAACCTGTGGTTGTGACCCCTTTGGGGGTCCCATATCATATTTACATTACGATTCATAACAGCAGGAAGAGTATAGCTACGATATAGCAACAGAATACTTTTATGGTTGGGGGCCACCACAGCATGAGGAACTGTATTACGAAGGTTGAGAACCACTGGTCTAGAAGATGCTGCTCATTTGACCTTGTAATTCGTGTCTGGGTCTTTTGTTCCCTCCAAGTTCATGGACGTTTTACAAAGAGAGCAGATTCTTTCTGTCCTGTTTTTCTTCTGTGGACCTTGTGGGCCCAGAATCACACAGAAAACCCAACCACTGACAAATGCTTTGTATTTGTGTCTCTGGAGTCGAACTGCTCTGGAGCAAGTTCTAGAGTATATCATATAATACCTCTAAAGTGTGTCTCTCCTATTTTGAAAGCATCTACTGCACAGAACTGTGATTCTTCAGTGGGCTAGCCTATGCAAATTGCTTAGCAAAGTGCAAGACACCTAGCACAGATTCCCCAGCCTCTCACAAGTGTATCACTTTACTCTTAATGAAATGTGCTGTCCCGTCAGGCTCCTTTTAGCCATAACCGAACAGAGCTGTTATCTCGAAGCAAAAAGAATCGTATTAGGATGCCTTTGGGCAAGAATTTGTTAAATGACCTGACTGCCACTATATTTACAGTGGTATTTGCTCCGCAAACTGCAAGGAAAGACAGGAGCTGGTTTCAACTTGAATTTGATATTTTTGTGGCCCCCACACTGAATGCCACCAAAGCCTCTACTCCCTGAACAGCGGTTTGTGGAGATGGAATAGCGGCAGTGTTTCATTTTCCAGAGTCCACTCACCCTTCCAAGAATCTCAATGCCTCATTGATTCATAATACAGTGCATAAAGATTTCATTTTTCCTGCCCACAGTGATACATTATGGAGGCAATCTGTTTTGCCACTGAAAAGTTTGCTTAGTAGAAAAATTTGGAGTTTTGACATTCAGGAAATTACAGTCATCTGTAAAACACGATTGATATGCCAAGGCTAACATTTTCATTGCACTCTTGGAGCCAGAATAACTATGATAAAATATGTGTTACCCCACACACATTTCAGGATCTTTTAAGGAAACATTAGTTAGCACTGGGAACCTGCCTCCCTGGGCTCCAGGATTACAATGGCAATACCAGACAGCTGCTCCCTTCTCACCAGCATATCTCCATGTCCAAACCAAGACTCAGGTGCTACGACAAAGCAATGACTTGACCCATGTTCCATCTTGGTCCTGGACTGAGCACTGGAGCTGTTCATTCTCATGCTGCCAAGGTAAAGCCATGAAAGGGAATCAAGAGGATTAAATTTGAGGATTCTACACAGCCCCATTTTGGAATTGCCAACCAGATGCAAATAGTATGGGTCTAATTTAGGTAGAACTGGAAGTTGAAGCCTCACAAAAGGGTATCTGCCTATGACCCCAACTTGTGCTCATACTTTAAAAGGTTAGGCTAGCCTTGAACTCATGGTGATCCTCCTGCCTCAGCCTCCTGAGAGCAGGATTACAGATCGTACACCACCATGCCCTGTCCTTTTCTTTGCCTCATTACAGGTGCAATTTTCTAAATGATATCAGAAGCCTGCTGCTCTGGGGCTATTTGTTTAGCATTTGGTTTCAAAGTGATAAATGCTGTGGACATGGTAGAGGGGTTTGGATGTGATATGCCCTGTGGGTGAGGTTAGGAGCAGTTTTCCTTGGTCCTCATCCATTGGGTCTCATTGGAAGTACACATGCAAATTTATGGTTCCAAAGCAGACAACAGGCATTATTGTCATGGCATTTGGAAACTGCTTAAAGTTGATCCCAATATAGTCTTTCCAGTCCTGGGAAATGCATTGTACACAAACTGTATGACTACGCCTGACTCATCAATCAAGGAGTCGTTAAAGGCCTAAAAGAAGTCTTAATGCATCCATGCTCAATTGTCCAAATGCTCACTCTTCGTTGACTGTATGTTAGATCCAATTCTAGGGGATTAAAATGTGCTCATTCAATTATCACAACAAACCTACAGGGTAGGGACTAGTACTGTCATCCTCCTTTTAACAACAAAGAAACTGAGGTTTAGAAGGATTGAACAACTTCCAAGTCACACAGCTTTTTAGTAAGAGGGAGAGCAAGGGTTCAAAGCTCCTACAGGGTGCTGATACACATCATGTTCATGATCTATATTGCCTTTCATGAGGAAAAAAATAAAGCCCTCTCCTGTGGGGCAGGAAGATAGCTCCTTTAGTAAATTACTTGCTGTGCAAAAGCATGAGGACTCAAGTTTAATCCCTAGCCCCCACATAAAATGCTAGGCATATGGTAATCCCAGTGTTGGAGAGGGAGAAACAGGCAGATCTCTGGGTTTGCTGGCCAGCCAGACTAGCCTAATCAGTGACCACCAGATTTCAGTGAAAGATTGTCTCTAAAATCAAGGTTCACGGCTCCAGAGGAATGATACCCAAGGTCGGTCTCTGGCATCAACATGTGAATGCATCTGCACACACACACAAAGGTGGGTGCATGCACATACATGCATTCACATTCACAAAAATACTCTGCCGGGCTTTATTGTCCCCCAAAAGGTCCCCTTTCCATGCTAAGCCTCTTACAGGAACAAAGATGACAGAGGGGAGGGCAAAGAGGCTGGAGGAGAGAGGAAGGGGGTTGAGAGGAAAAGCACATAGGTTCTCTTCTTCCTCACAGTAGCATCCAAACTCCTGGAACATATTCTGGGTAACACTGCATGGTTCTGACCTGACCACAGAGCTCTAGCTGGGTGACCCGACTCTGCAGTCTTGGAGACAAATCAGAACCTATGTTCCTTGTTTTGACTTGTGTTATTTTATCTATAACCAAGCTATATACTCTTTACAGGTCAGGAGTCAACCCTTAAACAGGATCATTATAGCCCTAAAATCTCTCCCTGACCACTACAGGGAATCCTTAGAACAGGTCACTGACACATAAAGCCCAGGACGGGAACAAGGACACTCACTGCCTGGAGAGCGCAGATGCTGGGGAAGAGGTTTACAGGAACACCGAAGCAAGAACTGAGCAAGTCTCCCAAATCAACCCCTCACTTAACCATCCCCCAGAGCTAAAGGGAGAGGGCCCCAATAACACTGCTTTTCATAAATCATTCTTCTCCATTTATATGATACACTTAGAGGCAACTCTCAGAGTTGGTTCTTAAATACTCCTAGGCATGAGTAAGAATGTTTTTGGAAGTCACCTCAAATCTTTCTTAGAAGTAGGTGGGAAATAAAAAAATAAATGTACAGGCAAAAATAGAAAGGCGCTCCTCCTTTTTATCTTGACGATGTCTTACACGTTGATTTAGAGGGTTTTATTACTCTGTGAGTCACATATTTGGTGAACAGCACATTTCAAAATTTAGACTCCATAAAAAGACCTAACGGATTGCTGTAACCTGCTCCCAACTGGGCCCACTTGTCTTCAGTCCTCAGAACCCCAGGAAAGCAAGGCCCTTGGCAGCCTCTGCAAATATCAGTCAGCAGGCAGCCCCAACACACTCTTCCAGCAGAACTTGCACTGTTTTTTCCAGCCCAGCCCCTTCAGAAAGTTCTTCAGCTCCATCGATTCAATCCCTTACCCACTTAGCAATTTTCTTCATTTCTGTCCCCAGACAGGTTTTCTCGCACCTCCCCATATTGTTCTGTTTCTTCTATCAAGGAGTGATCGATGACCCAATAGGCATTTACATTTTCAAAGCAATTGCATTTACATGAGATAGTGCTTATCTCAAGCTTCAAAGAGGCACAACGATAACAGACATATACTAGGGAGGTACCTATTCATCACCCACATTTACAGTGCCTTGAACAGAATAGACTGTTCTAGGAACTAGTATATGAGGGGAGAGAACCCTGTAAAATTTATCACTAAAAGTAATCAATGAGTTGCAACTAATAGACTCTATAGCTCGAGGAAAAAATATACAAAGGTATAGGGAAATATATTTTACGTTTAAAGTTTGGGGAATTTAATTCAAGCGCTCATTGATTTCATTTAATACACAGATTATATAAGCAGGAAGTCCATAGCAATTGAAAACGGCAAATCTAGCCTTCACTCATCAGGGCATTTTGGTAGGGTAGTCTCATTTAAGTGAATTGAAAATGCAACATATATTAGCTTATAAAAACTAAATCAATGTGATAAAATTAAAATAGGCCACTGCCATGCCATCCTGATTAAAGCACGCGCAAACACTCCACACTTCTCAGAGATTTGTGGTATTAATGATTTAAACCCAGGTTTCTTCTCAAGGGAGTCAGACTCAGATTTTTTTTACTAGACAATTAGAAACGTCCATTCTTTATTCTGAAAAACGTTGCAGAGGCATTATTGATGTTAATTTTCACAGACTGCAGAATAGAAAAAGCATGTGCTGAGGATCCTTTTTTTCTCTGACCGTCACTGTCTCCCCAGTGGGATGATCATTAATCTCAGAGCTGTAGCTCTTGTGAGTGGTAATGAATTTAGCAATGGTAAAGTGAACCTTTCTAAATAGATTTTGGGTGGGGTGGGGGAGAGTCCACTTCTCCACCTTTTGCAAAGCAGCTCTAGGTTTCACTAAAAGGAATTTGCTTAAGGCCCCATTAAAAAACAAACCCTGACTGAACTGGTCTGCTGTCCTGAGTAGAAGAATGTAGAATTAGGCCACTTCCTTTCAATGTGCCCTTAAAAGACCACCGGAGACTACGTGGGGAGACATGAAATACTTCTTCCTTCTTTTGATACATATCTCCCCAACTTTTAAACTGCAGCAGCACTAAAGTACCTAGAAAGGAACTGATGTTTCTGCTTCATTATTTCTTCAGATACTGGTGATGAGGGGCTGTCTAGCTATTTGTACTTGAGTCAGTAAAGGAACGCCCTCATTTACCAGCATAGAAAGCACAGACTCAGAGAGGCTAAATGATGTTCTTGAGGTGACACAGCTGGTCAGTGTCAGACCTCAGGGCAGAAGTTCAGTCTTTACCTTGTTTTATTTTTGTTTTTTTCCTATCCCAGACGATATCTGGCCTATTCCTCAGACATATGCCAAGTTTTTGGACTCTACCTTTACCCTCTCTATCAGTCTCTGCCTCTCTCCTCTCTCCAACCTCTGCAACCATATATCAATAAAGTATTTTTAAAAGCACTCTCAGCAACCATTTCCCAGGTAATACTTCTTGAAAGGCAGACAGAAGAGGTTCAGAGAGAGGGTCAATTGGGTCTGAACATCCCTCTCTGAAACCTCACAGGACCCAGGGAGATGCAATGAGCTCTATATTTGATTCCATATAAAACTCTTCAACAGGGACAAGGACACTTCACTTTAAATAAGTTCAAAAAGAAAGACATTTTGTTTATCATCCATTTGCTTATTTTTTTTTAAAAAAAACAAGGCCACCGTTTAAGTCTTTTCTCATGCTGAATTCCAGGGATATATTTGATGTTCTGGAAATAAGACGAAGCAAAGAATCAGTGGCTGATCTTCGGGTGTACTGCTGTCACTCTGTTGTGTTTATTACAAATACTCTGCAGACAGCTCTTAATGCAGTCTTGGGGAGACTCTGCAGAAGACCAAAGGACTACACCTGCTTTCCCAGAGAGGTCATAGCCACGAATTTAGCTGGAGAAAGGAGTAAACGGTGGAGTAACTGGAGAATGGGCAGTGGCAAGGGAAGCTGTGATTGGTAGGACCGTGCCTTGCTTTGCCCAGTGTTTCCAGTCCTCCAACCCGCTGTATCTCTGATTGCACCTTTCTTACAACTCCAGGTCTTCTTGCCTACTTATTTGGATCGACTAGAAAAGAAGATGCTCAGTAGTGAAGTAGCAGTGACTGACTTCACGTGTTCCAGACTCACTATGCCACCGCCACCGCCCTTCCTCCTGTCTACTTCCAGGCACAGCACCAGGCAGTGCTTGTAAAAACTGGGTGCCCGATACAAATTTGCTGATTGAATTTATAAAAAAAAAAAAAAATCAGACAGTGCATGATTAAATGATAAATGGATATTATTCAGAGATGGAGAGTTGTTCTCAGAGTGTACCAAGAGAGACGTGATAGAGAAAGACATATTCATCATTTTAAAATGTGAATAATAACAGTGATTCTCTTTAACATGCTCCCAAATGTTTGAGAATATTTTTGTAAGTCATCGTACTGAATCCTCAAGACTCTCTAGCAGTAGGAAATAATGCAATGTAGACTTCAAAGGTCCAGATGGAGGGAATTTTTAAAGTCTCCACCAAATGAAGTAATAAATGCAACTACTGTTATACAATGTATACCTGTATCAAATGCTGACTGTATGGCACTCCACATACATTAATGTACAAACTATATGGTTTTGTGTGTCAGTTAATCTAAAAGCTAATCTCTGCTGGACAGTATGGTCTACTATTACTCCTACTTTACAGATGAGGCTATTGAGACTGAAAAAAAAGTGACTTATTTGAAGGGCTAGAGCCAAGATGCCAACCCATGTCTACCGAACTGGAAAGATCAGGCTCTTCCCAATAGGATTTTGACAGGGGCATTTGAGGGATGAAGGGCAAGTGATGGTGCTATGATGGCATCCAGCGGATGAGGAAGACAACAGTATAATCAAGGGGAAGATTATCTGTGAAGATGACAATAGTATGTGGTTAGGGATACTGTTAAATTAGTCAATGAAGACGTAAACAGTGAAAACACCGAAGAGAGTTTTTGAAAATTCAAAGCCAAATCATGCTTAGAATTGTACAAAATACCTGATGATAAATGTTAGAAAAAACCACAGGCCCTCGAATGGCATTCAAGTTGGACCTTGACCTTTAAACATCTGCTGGACCATTTTCTGGGACAGGATGGCTTTAGCAACTGAAAGCCCTCTCTAAGCCAATGCTCTTTTCTTCAACAGGTTTCATTATACCCTCGCAGTGAGGCCAATGGAAACAGTACATGCTCATTTAGTCTGGAGAACAGCAGCCAGTTGGGGAGGATTACTCAAAACCAAAGGTATTCTGTTCCTTCTAAGTATTTCAGTTTGTATACAGGCTGTAATCTTGAGTACCATCACCCATCCATCAGGTACCTCTCATCCAGGCTGAACAATCTGACCACATGATGGGGGACTCTTTCTTTTGGTCTTTTTAAAAACAGCATGCAGAAGTGAGGAAAGGGGTGCTTCCCCTGTCTCTGGACAGCTGGGGCAAGAAGAGCCCAGGCTGTAATCCTCACACCCTTTTCCTTGGTTATTATCTGGTTAGGTCTGCACCAGTACTTACAAACTAGGTCTCAACAGTTGGATTTTTTTAAGGAAATCCAGTCTGACTCCAATATATAAAACAGATGAAAATAGAGTCACTCAGGAAGAGTGGGGGTGTGGGGCTTCAAGTACTTTCTAATTCAGCTTGTCCATCACTCTTGCCTTCAGCAGGCTCTCAATTCCTCCCTCAGAACCAAATGACCACAGAGAACACAGACTGGACACACTGGTCCACCCAAAGGAAGGATCATCAAATCTAGGTTGTTTGTTTTAGTATTTTCAGTAGTTAGAAGCTAAACCAGGAACTCAGAAGGATGATGGTGATTAGACGACATAGTAGGAGGTATGTGGGGAGCAAGCAGAGGGCAGGAAGAACCCACTCTTTCCTTGCTGTTGCTAATAGCTAGTATAAAATGCTATGCCCACAAATGTATGAATGGTAACACTGTTACTCTTTTCTCCCCATGACAGCATACCCGATATAAGCAACTTAAAGGGAGGAAGGTTTCATGCGGACCCAGTTTATGAGGTTTCAGGTCATGCGTAAATAGCTTCCTTTCTGTGGATTAGCAAGACACAAATACTAAGGGAGAATGGCAGGCATGTGGTGGAGGAGGCTATTCACCACAGCCAGGAAAGACATGGTGAGGGAATGGAGAAGAAATGGAGGAAGAGGAAGAGAGAATACAATATATTCTCAAAAGTCATGCCCCTGTTGCCCCAGCTCCTAAAAGCACATTTGTTATGTACTTATCATTAGAGTACATGATAAATGTACTCTATATCTGAGGACTAAGCCTGCAACATGTGATCCTTGTTTCAGTAAACTTCATACCCAAAACACAATAAGGAAGACAATCTTCCAAAACAGTAAGCTCCTTCTCTGCCACCAAGTGGGGATAGAGAGTCAGATAATCAAGGAACGAAACTCACAAACTTCAAATGTTGTGGATTTTCAAGGGTAAAGACAACTACATCTAATTATATAGATCATGTCTGCTAAAGGAGAACACTTAAGAAGTGAACATTTGGTGAGGCACTGGGCATATTATAACTAGAAAAGGATATAGCAATCTTGAGCAGGGCTTATGGGGGTGGGTAGAACCAATACAAACAGGGTCCAAAGAGAGCATGAAGATAGTCTCAGGACAAAGGGTCTAAATTTGTCAGTTTATGTGGAAATGTGCTTCCCTCCCTCCCCTGAAGTTCCTCATAACCACTTAACACAGTGGACATGTAACTAGTAGCTTTCAGTGGGTCTTGGAAACATTTCACTATTTGCTTTTCCATCTTCTTGGTGATGCCAGGAGAAGTAACAAGAACAAGTCTCTATGTTTTGCAGAAGGAATGGTAGTTATCCTGGGAGAGTAAGTGGGGAGGTAGAGGCAGCAGACTATTTTCTGACAAAGTTTACAACCTAACCAGTTGTCCTAGTACCTACTGTGAAGGCACAAAAGAGTCCGGCCATCCCTGAAGAGTTCACATGCATGGATAGAAAAATAAGGTACATGTGCCAGGGCTGGTAGAAAACATCTCATTAAAGCCATCGGTGCATGAATCTCCTCCCTAGCCATGATGAGAAAGAGGCACATGGAAGCAAGCCTACAATTCCTAATTCTTCAGTTCGAGTTCTGATGCTTAAAAGAAAACTCTTAGACTAAAATACTGGGACAATCAATGATCTGACTAAGCTCAACAGTCCAGCCACATTAAAGTCCTGACTAGGGACTTGAGATATGGCTCAGTAGTTAAGAGTATTTGGTGCTCTTCCAGCGGACCCAGGTCCAGTTCCCAGCATCTACATGTCAGCTTACAACCATCTATAACTCCAGTCCCCCAGGGGATCAAATGTGTTCTTCTGACTTTTGCAGGCACAAGCACACACGGTGCACAGACATACATGCAGAAAAAACACTGATACACATAAAATAAATGAATCTTAGGAGGAGCCATATGTGTAGAAGACACCTAGTTGCTCAGTCCCAAGTCCAATGCCATAGAAACATCTGAGGAGTTCTCCTTGAATTAATGTCATGAGGCACTTTCCAGGGTTAAGACTATTTATGTATTTAAAGAACCTTGAACAAGGGTAATACAAAGAAAGCACCCAGTAAAGGTCACCCCTTATTACTTAAAAAAGTCCTATTCCATGTGTAGTTACAGTCTTTACTACCTTCATTGGAAATGAATTCTGTACATTTCCTACTTGCATGTAACTGGATAAAGTGTTGAGGAGGTTAGATATCTAAAATTCGTTATTTGGCTTCCAGTTTCAGGTGGCCTGTGCCTGTGCCCTACAAAGGTGGGAAGATAATTCAACCTTACATGGATACTGACTTAAACCATAGTTCTGAAACTTACTAGTTGTGTGGCTTTGGGCAAAATACATTGCTTTTATCAGTTTAGTTTTCCCATCACTCGGGTGCAAAATCTGCCTCACGGAATTGCTGGTAAAATTAAAGAAGATAATAGATTCAAAGTCTCTTTGAAAACTTATGAAAAACTATGTATGTTTGTAATTTTTAGCAACTTCAGGCTTAGCCAAATTCAGTTTTTTTTCCTCCTCACGTCCCTCAAACACAGTCAAGGAAGTTGTGAAGACAGTACGGTGTAAGGAAAGATACGGTGGCATGAGCATGGGGTATGTCTGCAGCTGAGCTGTAGAGAGATGAAGGTCTCGGCCCCCTTTTTCTATCTTTCCCTTTTTATTCAATCTGGGACTTCAGTCCATGAGAACGTGCCACTTGCCTTCACGGTAGGACTTCTTCCTTAGTTAGATTGGTCTGGAAAGACCCTCAACAGACACACTCAGAGAGCTGCTTCCTGAGTGATTCTCAATTCAGTCAACTTGACAATCAAGAGCAAGTGCCGCAGAGGAATAAATGGATAGTTATTCTGGCAGCCAGATGCACAGAGGTGGGGAGATGATATGGAAAGATGATCACTTTGATGAAATAATCCAGTCCTTCTCCTCTCAACCCTATTCATATGATCCAAAACAGTAGGTTGTGAGGGATCGAATAAATAGATAGTTCAAGGAACATATGATACTGTGGCTCCTTTTATGGGTGAGGCTATCAGGGTGTCATACAGCCCAGGCTGGCTTCCAATTTGCTATGTGGTCAAGGCAGACCATGGACTTCTGATCCTCCTGCTGCTACCTACACAGTGCTAAGATTATAGGTACGTACCACCATACTGAGTTTATATGGAGCTGGAGAATCCAACCCAGTGCTCTATGTGAGCTAGATAGCTTTGCACCAACTGAACTCCAGCCTCAGCTCCAACAGGATATTCTTCTCTGATTATCTTCACCATCTACAATCTTTCCAGATATTCTAGGCACCTGTACACTACTGATTTGTTCGTCAAATGCATTTGATATCTTGATTACCCAGTGCAAATGCCACTTCAAACAGGCACAAACAGATGGTGGCCTAAGTTTTATAGCATTGCCAGCATTTCCCAGACAAAATATATCGTTTATTCATCACTGAGCCATGTCTTCCTTCATATTTCTCTTTTGTCTAAACTTTGGCAAGCTAGCATCCTGAAAACCCAAGGTATTTTTTAGATGATGGAGTCATCACTAACCACTCACGTTGCTTCATTTCTGTCCTCCGTACTCCAATCTATGGGGTGCTTGCACATAACACATAATAATAAAAGTGTCTGAGCCAAAGGCTGCTGAAGCACCAGGAAAGACCGGCTTTATCCTCAAGTAGAAATGCTAGGGGAGAATGAGACAGAAACATTCACCCCAGTTCCTGCAGAACTTTCTCCTCCCTCAACACCATTCACAACAGCAAGATCAGTATTCTAACTATTTTTGTAACTCTACTTCTAATACACTGCCCAAGTACAAAGTGTGGCTATAGAAAGAATAGATGAGTTTATTCTCAGGGGTCAAGCACAAAGTATAGTGTGAACTTTGTCTCTATCACCTATAAACTATGTGACTTTGGACTTCCTCTTACAAAGGGCTAATAGTTCTTATTCCAATAGTCAAACAAGGGAAAATATGTGAAGAACTTTACACAGTGCCGGACTCAGAAAACACTCAATAAATTACAGATAACAAAGCATTGATATAATTTATGATATATGAGATTCTTTTTTTAAATCCTTTTATATGTATGCGGTGGTTAGTTTAATTGTTAACTTGGCATAACCAAGAATCACCTACAAAAAAATCTCAATGAGGGATTGTCGACATTTGATTGCTCTGTGGACATGTTTGTGGGGGACGGTCTTACTAAGTTAACTGATATGGAAAGACCTAGCCCAGCATGAGCAGCGCCATTCGCTGGGGCAGGTAGTATTGAACTACATGAATGAAGAAATTTAGCTGTGTGCAAGCAAACAGGCATATACACATTCATTTCTCTCTTCACCATGTATTTGATATGTCCAGTGGCTTGAAGTTCCTGCCTTGACTGGCCCACGATGATGGACTGTAATCTGGAATTATAAACTGAAAGAAACCTTTTTCTCTTCTAACTTGCTTTGTGTTAGGATATTTTATCACAGCAACAGAAATGAAACTAGAACAATGTACTAATTCATTTGAATAATTCAAACATTTCATATGTTATCTTTTGGTGAAATTTCCCACAACCACTTAATCTAAATCTACAGATTTTTGCCCTGCCCATTCCTTCCTTCCCTCCTTCCTTCCTCTTTCTTTCTTTCTTTCTTTCTTTCTTTCTTTCTTTCTTTCTTTCTTTCTTTCTTTCTTTCTTTCTTCTTCTTCTTCTTCTTCTTCTTCTTCTTCTTCTTCTTCTTCTTCTTCTTCTTCTTCTCTCTCTCTCTCTCTTTCTGAGACAGTCTTATTATGTAGCACAATCCAGCTTTGAACTTTGAACTAAGAGCTGGGATTACAGGCATATGATACCATGTCTATGTGTATTTATTTGTTTAATGACAACATCCTTCCACTATAATAGGCAAAATGGCAAAGAATACTGTTGAGTTTATTCTTTTCTGAATCTCCAGAATGGTACTCAACACCTGTGTGTATGCACTAGGCAAAATTTTTGAAAACCTGATACAGTAAGTAGGTACTACTGGTATCTGATGTGATTTGAATATAAAAAAGTCCCCACAGGTTCATGTGCTTGAATACTCAGTCTCTAGCTGGGGGCAAAGTTTTTGTAGAAAGTATGACACTTGGAGCAGGCAAGCCTTAAGATTTTGGAGCCCAGTCCCACTTCCTATCCACTGTCTGCTTCCTAACTGGTGACACAATGGGTCCAGTTACCTCATGCTCAAACCATGCATTCCTTACCATGATGCACTGTATCCTTTGAATTGTAAGCTAAAATGAACTCTCTTCCCCGTGAGCTGCTTCTTGTCTGGTGTTTGGTCACAGGAGTAAGAAAAGTAATTAGCCAAGTGTTTTCATTTTTACACGTGAAGGAAGTAATGCACAGAGGGATGAAGTACTCTTCATGGGGTAGTGCTTCAACCTTTGAAGTAGCAATCGAGTTTTAACATTTGCCGTTTTAATTAATATACTTTGTCGAGTGGGGGAGGAGGCAGAAAGAGGAAATACAAGCAAGAGAATGAAACCAGAGGAAGATTGTATATGATTCTACAAACTTTGGGTGTTCTTTTTTTATTTTGTTTGTTTGCCTTGTCAGAGACTCTAGCTTTGACCTGTGATGTAGCTAAGATTAAACCACTTTTTCTCTAAAGTAGCATCTCCGAAGGGTATTTCCTCTGTTCAAAAATCTCTTCATTGTCATATGTGTTTATTTTAAACAATGTTACATGAGAGAGAATTTACACATGAGAAAACTCAGATCTGCTCAACATTGTATAGAGCAGTAAAGCAAGAAAGTCTTGTTGAGATGAAAGAATAAAACAGTCACTATTCAGGTGACATAATGCTCTGTGTAGAACATCCGATGGAATCTGCAAAAGAAAGAGCTCTTGGGGCCGGGCAGTGGTGGCGCACGCCTTTAATCCCAGCACTCGAGGGGCAGAGGCAAGCGGATCTCTGTGAATTCCAGGCCAGCCTGGGCTACCAAGTGAGTTCCAGGAAAGGCGCAAAGCTACACAAGAGAAACCCTGTCTCTGGAAAAAAAAAAAAAAAAGAAAGAAAGAGCTCTTGGAATTAATGGCCTTAGCGAGTTCTCAGTACATGAGATTAAGAGACAAAAATCGACTGTACTTCTCTATATTTGAAATGAAGAATTATACAGTAAAACAATCCAAACCATGGTAAAAGAGCAAAAGTATGAAACATTTGGGACAGAGAGTGTAGCTCTGTAGTAGAGCATTGGCTTAGTACACTCGAGGCTCTGGTTTAAATCCCAAGCACTATAGAAAAGGTATGAAATTCTTAAAGATTTACTGGACAAAGAAGAGGAAAGCTGTGCACCCTGAAACTCATAGATCATGAACAGATCTAAGTGAATTGACAGAGTCCATAGAGACTCAGTGTTGAAATGTCTGTTCTCCCTAAAGCTCATGCATGGAATTTAGTGCAATACATGCCAAAATCCTAGTAGGATTTTCAAGTATAAATTTATAGACTGTTTCTAGAAATCATATAGAAACGGAAAGAAACTATAATAGCCAAAACAACTTAATGGAACTGAGAATCTAGAAACAGAACAGCTGATTTTCTACAAAGGTGCCAAGGTAATTTGATGAAAAAAGTAAGGTGTCAAAAAATGGTGTTCATACAACTCGGTATCTATATGTGTAGTGATCTGCATGAGCAATGTTCTCTAGATGCTCAGATGTTTGAACAATTGCCTTCCAGCTGGTGGCGCTGTTTAGTGAGATTATGAAATCTTTAGGAGGTGCAGCATTACTGGAGGACATGTGTCACTGGGAGAACGGCTTTAAGCATTGATAGCCTCATCTCACTTCCAGTTCACTCTCTCTGCTTCCCGTTTATGGGAGGAGATGGGATCCACAAGCTTCCTGCTCCTGTTACCTGCTGCCATGCCTCACCCACTGTTACAGACACGCCCTCTGAAACCATAAACCAAATTATTCTACAAGTCACTCTTGGTCATGATGTTTTATCACAGCAGTAAGAAACTAACTAATACAATATGTAAATTAGAGCCTTTCCTCACTGCCATACTCAAAATCTAATTCAAGATGAATAGCTGGTCTACATAAAGGATAAAACCACTACAGGAGCAAGCCTTTGTAACTTTGCACCAGGGAAGGATTTTGTTAGAGATGAAGTTAGAGCATGATTCAGGAAAGACAAATATTGATGAACTGGGCTTCCAGTTAAAAGCTTCTCTGCTTTAAAACTATTCCACATTCCAGATTATTGGTCAATGTTGGATTCATAGTAATGATCTAGATGGCATGTCACTTTCACCCTTTGTTTCCATATTCTCTTAGTATTGCAAGCCGTAGTAGGCTGCACTCCACTGGCCAGTTGTCTGAAAATGAACACATTTCTTGTAGCAGCATTCACTGACACTGTTCCTGTAGCATCTGTAATTCCCTTAGCTTGGAAAGATCTGGGGGACCCTGATTACAGGGAGCAGCAGCACCTTGCCTCCTTGAGTTTGTGTGGCAAGTATTTGTGCTGAGTGTCACAAAATGTAGGTCATGTTTTCCAAGGTCCACTTTCCTTTAGCAAAATACACTTTCCCACCAATACTGACAGGCACTTGTTGGGAGGGGTACTTAGTATTTAGTACATGTACTATATCTTACAGAGGGGTGTGAAAACCTGCTAGCAAACGTTCTTCTTCCTAGATGTGCTACTCATTTGTTCTCTTATCCAAACTGTATTATTTGTATATGCTAGCGGTGAGGTTACTATTGCCCCATTTCAAGAGCTGGCAAGGTAGAGAAACAAACAAGCTGAGCCAACCAGAGCTCATCAAAATCCTACTGGCCAGAATCCTATTGGCCAGGTCACATTGTCCCCAGCTGCAATTCATTGGCAAATGAAACAAACATAATCACTAGTTGACATTTAGTGAACACTTGCCTTGTGCCAGGCACTATGAGAGCTCCACTCGGATTAGGGTATTTAATCCTCACAACAGCCCAATGAGGTACATATAAAGTTATGAAGCAGGAGAGCCAGGATGCAAATCCAGGTCTATCTGACTCCAGGGATGAGATCTTTTCATGAATACACAAGGCTGCCTGATTAATTTATTTAAAGGGGTATTTGAATAGGCGTGTGTTGCAGCTGCTTAGCCTGAGGTTAAACATCAAAGTACCAAAGTATGGTAAGCCTATGGTATTTATCCCTGGTTCCTGTAAACTGTTTTTCAAATGGTTTATTCGAGTTTCCTGACTTATTAATGAATGTGTTTTCTAGGATATATCTGAAATTTCTGTTTTAACCAAAAGTTTCATAGTATCCTGGCTGGAGAATATGGAGGAGAAGAAAATCAGGCTACAAAGGAACTTGTTCTGGGCATGTCTACTTAGGATCTGGATTTCCTCTTTCCTATAAAGAAGTAATGGGCAGGGAGGGGTAAACACTCAGTTTAATATTTTGGTTTTGCATGAGCTTTGTGGTATTGGTCTAACAGTCAAGCTAAGGGCACTGTTGGTATTATCACCACCTAAAACTACAAAAGCATATGAAAATTGAACACTTGACTATTTGATGATGTTAGCATAACGTGCCACAATTTTGAAGTGAAAGAACATTCACAAACAGGGAAAACTCAGAGCTGAGAAGCCGTCATAGCTAGAGCAAACATAAAGTACACACGAGTGAGGCTCGCAGAGCAACTACTTCTTCCTAAAGCAGGAAAGCTTTTCTATCTGGCTTCTGCCAACCAGAACCATGCTCTCCCCTCTTCCCATCCAGATATTGCCGAATAGATACAGAACTCTGCTTGCTACAAAACTTTCAGCAAATCCAGGCTGTAGTCAGTCATCCTGTGGCATCTGCTACTAGTGTCAGTCCCATGCAGCTTGGCGACATGAGAAAGTTGGACTTTGTTGAAGGATTTTTTTGGGGGCCACCAGCTCACAAAAACAATATGGGGACTTATTAATTATGAAAGCTTAGCCTATAGCTTAGGCTTAGCCCACTAGCTCTCATAACTTAAATACCCCATTTTAAATCTACGTTCTTCTACAGGCTCATTACCTCATCTCCATTTTGCCTATCCTGTTTCCTCCACATCTGGCTAGAGACTCTGCCTTCCTTCTTCCCAGAGCTCTCTCTGTCCAGAAGCCTCTGCTATACCTCCTGCCAGGCTATTTGCTGTTTTGCTTTTTTATTTACCCAATCACAGTGACATATCTTCACATAGTGTAAAGCAATATTCCACAACAAGGCTTGGATATCATATCATGCAACTGTTCTTCCCTTCCCCTAGTTTAATTAATTTAAGCCATTACTCACAGTACTTAAGTCACCATTTATGGTATCAGTTACCAGGTATCATGCTTGGGTGATCTGCAATGGCTTTTTTTTTAATTATGAAATTTTTTTATTCCTTTTACATACCAAGCATAGATCCCCCTCTCTTCCCTCCACCCACCCCCAGCCTTCGTCCCCAATCCACTCCCCATTCCCTCCTCCGACAAGGTAAGGCCTCCCATCGGGAGTTAGCAGAGCCTGGTACATTCAGTTGAGGGATGTCCAAGCCCCTCCCCCCCACATCAAGGCTGTACAAGGTGTTCCACCATAGGTAATGGGATCTAAAAAGTCAGCTCATGAACCAGGGATAGATCATGACCCTACTACCAGGGCTTACCCCAGGAATAAGATCAGGAAATACCCTAACTGTCATCATAGAGCCTTCATCCAGTAATTGATGGAAGCAGATGCAGAGATCCACAACCAATACAATGGCTTTTAATATTCATGGCCTTTAAAAATATTTGAGCCAGGCATGGTGATGGATGCCTTTAATCCCAGCACTAAGGAGGCAGAGGAAGGCAGATCTCTATAAGATCAAGGCTATCCTAATCTACATGGCAAGCTCCAGGCCAGCCTGGGCTACATAGTCAGACCTTGGACAAAGAAAAATAAAGAGTATTTAAAAATTGGAATTAGTCTATGCCTTTCCATCATCTTAGCCTATGTTAAAACTATCTCATGTTGAGACTAACCGATTTTTAGTATCATCTCATCTGCATGTAATCCAATATAAATGGGCACCCCTATATATATATATATATATATATATATATATATGGTATATTAGTATAAACATATATAATCAGTCACTCTTATTGTACCAAAATATCTGACAAATACAACTTAAGGGAGGAGAGTTTTATTTTGGCTCACAATTCAGGGCATACAGTCTAGAAAGACAAAGAAGGTTTAGTGGCTGGCAGCCTCTGTCAGTAGTGGCAGGAACTTGTGGGATAGTTTGTTATAACATCTACTAAGTCAGGAAGCAGAGAGCTTGGGCTGGAAGCAGAGATGGTCCATAAGATCAAGCCTCATTCTTATGGTCCTATGCCTGCACCAGGCACAACACGTAAAAAGTTCCACAACCTCTCAGAACAGCATTAGTAGCTAGGGTTCAAGTATTCAAACGGAGCAGTGTGAGGGGCATATTTGACATTCAATATACAACAGTCTATTAAATACATTTTTTTGAGCCTGGGTTCTGACCTCAAATTTACGACCTGTCTCTCTCAGCCTCCTAAGAATGTGCATGCCCATGTGTGTATGTGCATATAGAGGTCAGAGGTCTCTTACTGACCTCAATCTCACCAAGCAGGTCAGGCTGGCTACTCAGTGAGCCCGGGGATATTTCTGGGTCAGCCTTCTCAGTGCTGGGATTATACAGATGTGCCACTGTGCTCAGCATTCTTACATGGGTTCTGGGGCATGAACTCATGTATATCATCATGCTTATATGATAAGAATTTTACTGAGTTATCTCACCAACATTTACATGTAGTTTAACATGATGTTTTCAGCTTATGGTGGGTTTATCAGGACATAACCCTATTTTAAGTTGAGGGGCATCTGTATCTCTACATAGAAAAGACCACCAGCATTGGTTGTTTGATTTGAGAGAAAACACCTGTGGTGATCTGTACATTCTAATTATTGCATCACTGGCAGTGCCACAATAATCTCGAGAAAAGATTCCTCTTCAAACACAGCAGAATGGCATTTCAGAGGAAAATGAAGAATTGAAGAAATGCATGCTTTTTCCTTTCATCATCATTACTGCTATATTTTTTGCAGAGTAGAAAAAATTTAATTTTTCCAAACTCTCCATTTTTCACTGTACCCCTAATCCATACATCATGGAATATGGAGGGTAAAGCACATAGTTGGACATCTAAGAACAAAAGAGGCCAGGAGCTGAAGTGATGTTCTCTAGAAGAAAAACACCATTCAGTGTTGAGCATCGGGTATGGGGAGAGTATTAGAAGACCAGAATTCTAGGCTTCCATCTGCTATTAAATAGATGTGTGACTCAGGATACCCCTTCTTTAGTGGTGATGTCCTTATTTACAGTCTGTCCAGCAAAAGAACTGGTCTCATGTAAAGAATGAAAGTATTCTGCTACAAAAATGAGCACTTTTAAAACGGGACATAGTGACAGATGTCACTAATCCTAGAGTGTAAGAAACTTGTGAGAGTTTCAAGGCCAGAGTGGGTAACATACTAAGACTCGTACCTCAAGAAACCAGAACAAGTTAGTTAGCAAAACTGAACACTTCGAAAGCTCCTGGTGGCAACTACACATTTTCAGCCTTGACAGTTTCTGTGTGATCCAGTGGGAGGTAAACCGATTGACTGTGGACTACTGTGTCAGCCAGAGTAACATGTTTATATTCCAAAAAGGAGCCCGATGTGAGGCTTGGTGCTGTGGTCTGGCCTAGTTGGTCATGGGTCAGCAGCATCTGTAAAATCTACACTGTTTGCTCTAAATGCTATGGCTCTGTACTGATTTCTGTCTCTGTCTTGTCAATCTGACTCACTGTCAACACTGAAGAAATTGCTTGCTCCTCGCTGAAAGTCATTGCCAGGGTGGTCTGGCTCTGCTGCTCAGACATATCCCACTCCATCTGTTCTTCCCTGAAACAGAAGGTTGGCTGCCCAGATTCAGATCCAAGCAATGCAACAGAGCAAGCAGAACTGACACAACGTCCAAGCTGGAGGTTTCCTGAGCTCCTCACTGACCATGCTTCATTGGACCTGAGTTGGCTCTAAATAGGTGAAAAGTCAGAAGGAGTAATTGGTCGTGCACTTTTAGCTTTGACCGACTCCACAACTCCAGCTTCTCTGACCCACCTTTCCAGCATGCATTTTCTTTGATTTTCTTTGTTAGGGAAGGGAGGGAGGGCAAGTGAGTGAGTGGTGAATGCATGTGTGTGCAGATAAGCATGCTCATGCAAACACACACCAGGGCCAGAGGAGGGTGTCCTGTGTCTTTATTGCTATCTGCCTTATTTCCTTGAGACAGAACCTAAAGCTCACCATTTCAGTTTGGCTGGTTAGCAAGCTCCTGGTACCCACTTGTTTCTGTCCCCTAATACTGAAGTTATAGGCATACGCAGACCATACTCTCTACTGGTAAGGGGGATTTGAACTCAGGTCCTTGTGTTTGTACAGAAAGTGCTCTACTCATTGAACTACCTTTCCAGACCTGCATCTTGCATTTTCCTTGGTCTTGACCTAGGCTTGTTACTTAAGAGGTGAATATTGATAACATTAAAGGGCTCAGGAGTCACTTCACCAATATCCCCTCATGACTTGACTTATTCTGCATCCCAATAACTCCATTGGGTCATGGGTGACTCCTGTCACATCCTGTGATTATATCATTGTATCACTTAAACAACATATCACCATCCCCACTTTCCTTTACTAAGACTGTGAGCTATTTGGGGATAAATACTGAACCTTTTATTTTTATCTATGTGGCCCCAGGATAAAGTACAGTGGTACAAAGTAGATTTTCTCCCTCCTCCGTATCTATCTATCTATCTATCTATCTATCTATCTATACATACATACATACATACATAGATGAACACATATACATTATAACTTATAGAACTTGAGTCAAAGATGGTCTTTGCAAAAAGCATTCATTTGTAGATCTCAGTTGAACATATTATTGTCCCCTGAGTCACAATTTCTTCATATGTAAAGTAGAAATAATAATAATAATAATATCCACCTTTTGAGCTTTATGTGGGCAAGGATTAATGAGGAAAAAATATACTGCATGAACCATAGACATGCTGGCACATAAGCACACAAGCAATACATACTAGTTACTATTAATTTTTGCCATGAGGCAAACTTGGCACAGATTGACTTTTACATTTTAAATTTCTTCAGAAAATAGAAGAGCTGATTTCTTTTCAGAGAATAGTCTTTCTTTCTTGTAGCCTATATCAGGCCTCAAAACTAGCACAGAGAAACTAGAGCTACTCTGTAGCTATATAAATTACCATCATTACATCAAATAATGCCAGGAAACTCAACAGAATGGCACCTTCCATTGCTGGCTGTTGCTACCACCATACACTCTGGAACTGAAGACATGCAAGGACAACTTAGCAAGAAGTATATATATAGAGAGAGCACCTTTCTATGAACTCCAGAGCAGAATGCCTAAACATTGGTAGACAGTATCCTACAAAGTGTGAAGAAGGCCCCCAAGTGTCTTGTCACAGCCATGGGACACCAGTGCTGTTCCTGAGGACAAAAATAGCCCAAGGCATTGAAAATATGCAGTGACAGATTAAGAAAAAATTCTACCTCTCAAAACCAATGAGAGATAAGTGAAGGGCGACAATACAAAGGAATCTGGTCCACACAACTGTGAAGAAGGACTCTGAAAACTTTCCGATTTAATACTAATAACTGACCAGAATGATTAGAAGTTAAAAGGGGCTATTTCAATCTGAAAGTCGCTGTGTATGGCAAACCAAAGACATTGAACTCAGAATGCAGAATGGCAAAGTCTTAGGATGAACACAGAGTAGCTGTGATAGAAGATCATGGTATCTACTTGGGAATGCATTTATTCAGGCCTCCTATTGTGAACAACCTGGATAGAGCATTCTGCATGCATTTACTACATCAGCCTAACTTACATTATACCAACTACTCCTTGGGTGCTACACAGAGAGTCCTCACTTAATAGGCAAAAGATCAGGTGCCTGCAAAATCCAAAGATACAGAGCAATGCTCCTTTTGAAGTGCATCAGTAAATCACAAATATCCATGTTATACATCAGGGTCTAATGAATGGAAATTGTACCCTAGAATCATCAGTGTGACAGGTATGAATAAGGGTGCACAGATAGAGTCTGCACATAGATAGGGTCTGTCATTTCATCAAGTCTGGAGTTAAAGCTTCTCTCCAATGCATCATTGTGAACTGAGAGTGTGCAGTAACAATGGAGTGGGAAATGAAATCAATTATACTCCTTCATAATCTATAGAGCATTTTGACTGTGGGGTTTGGCAATAAATAACTGAAATGAATTCTAACTGTTCAGAGAGTTGGTCTCATATCTTTACTACCACTTTTTGTATTTCCACAGATAGGCCACAATCAACTTTATATGCAAAACTGAAATGGTATTCAGGAGGTGAAAAAGGAGAAAGCGGCAGCCGATAGATATTTCACATTGGGAATCGAACAGCAGATTATATTCAAAGTACAGCATTTAGTGTCCAGTGCTGAATGCATAAAATATATGACCATTACAAATCCACCTTCCACTTCAAACCCTTGCTCTTGTAGTGACATATTTTATTACTCAATTAGAGCTTCTAGTGTGATGAAGGCATCTTTCATTTTCTAGATGCAGGCCAGCATAAAATCCTACCTCCTTGGGAAAAAGAGCCTATAAGAAAATTTAGGGGCTGGAGAGATGACTCAGCAGTTAGGAGCACTGGCTGCTCTTCCAGAGGACCTGGGTTCAATTCCTAGTACCCACATGGCAGCTCACATCTGTCTGTAACTCCAGTTCCAGGCGACCCAACACCCTCATATAGACAAGCATGCTGTCAAAGCACCAATGCACATCAAAATTAAATAAATAAATGAATGAATGAAAAGAGAAGTTGAGTTGTTCATAAAAGGGCTGCACCTATTGGAGAGAGAACTACCTAACTGAATGTATGTCATCTCCATAGTCACACACCACTTCAGAATGCCATGCTCTGCTGAATTCAAGAGGAGAGATTAGCCAAAGCTGTCTTCGGGAACCATCACATCATAAAGACATAAATCTACTACCACAAATACCCAATCAATACAAGTTCTGGCAATACAAAAAAGATGTAGAACATTGTACATGACAGTTAATGTGAAAAGAATAAACATATCATGTAAACAGTTATACAATTCAAATGTAAACGTATTTAAACCAGGAAATAGATGAACTAGCTTTCTAGAACCTTCGCATTTAACCCTAAAGCTCAAAACACAGATTTCCACTCATTGCACAAACCATAAAGTGGATAACCAGTGCTGCTTATTTAGTTTTTTTTTTAACATCTTATAATAAAGCTACCATTGCCTTGCCAGACATATGGCTTTACCCTTCACCCTTGCAAAATCATCTCCTGCCTTTTCTTCCCCTTCCCTCCTCCTTAGACAAGTACCATCCATATCGATACTGTTCTATGGATTCCCACTGTCAGGTACACAGAAAGCATCCACACATCTTCACTGAATGGCTAGGAATGAATGACCAAATGAAGACACATGGCTTGGTGTTAACTATGTGAGATGCATGAGAGCATTTTTCACTTACTTCCCACTCTTAGTTGTGCTCCGGGTCTTTGTAGATGATGGAGAGTTGGCACCTGAGTTGAAGTTTGAAGAACCCCATCTATCCTTACTATACCCACCGAACAAAAACATATATAAAGAACAGAGACAAAAAGCAATTAGTCATTTCATTTAACGATTTTCAAGACCCCCCTCCTTCCCTCCCCTCCCCCAGCAAATTTTTATCCAGTGATGTCCTTCAATGTCAAAGATAATGGGAACCATTAGTCAAGGTCAAATAAAATTGTCCTTTAGAGGAAAGTTTGACCTGTTACATTCCAGTAATAGTAGCACCATAGCCCAAGCTCCCAGCAAGGCTTTAGTGGGGGGAAAAAGGCACAAAATACATAGTCAAAAAGGAGTAGTAGATACTCTTCAACAAAACAAACAAACAAAAACAAAAGCAGAACCCCTTACATTGCCAGCCACTGGAGTGTCTGCATCATAAGTTCAGTTCTGAAGCTGCTGACTTTCAGTGAGGGATATGAAACAAAGTGACTTCAAAGTGTCTTTGGGAGATACTATCAGATCAATTAATAATTTTCATTCATAACATTGCATGGAAGGCCATGAATTCAGATATTCTTTCAAGAGAAGCACCACTTGCTTCATGAGTAATTGAATTTAAATTTCCACCTTCAATAACTCCACAGCTTATGTCAAACCTTGGAAACAATTACTAAATAAATCACAAGGAAGTTCTGCTTAATCTCATCAGGTTAATAAACGAAGGCAAATTAATCACCTCAAGGTAAACAAAGAGGAATAATTGATTGGAGTCTCCTTGATTACTTTATTCTATTTCCTTTATCAAACTATTTTACCATTATCTTCAATTCAGCTGCTTTGCCTTGAAATTAATACTTTACTTCATCTTCAGATTTCCATGGAAACCAATTCAAAGCCTTTCTCTCTGCTTCATATGTAGAATTATTTATCCCAATTTCATCAGAATTTTTTCTGTTACTAAAATCTGCGTCAGCATATCTTCATAAAGAGTAAAACGTAAAACATGCCTATCTTCGTGTTCAAGTAATTTAATAGGACCCTATTTTACATTTATTTACTTATTCTGTGTATACTCTCAAGTGTATTTTCAAGGTGCCACAGCCTATGCATAGAGGCCACAGGGCAACTTGTAGGAGTTATTTCTCTCCTTGCACTCTATGGGACCTAAGGGATGCACTCATGTCATTAGGCATGGCAGCAAGTGCTTAGAGCGACCTCATCAGCCCATAACCTTCTTTTTTAATTTAAAATTTATTATTATTAATGCATGTGTGCATGTGCATGCTGGTGTGTGTGTATGTGTGTATGTGTGTATGTGTGTACTGTGTGTGTGTGTGTGTGTGTGTGTGTATGTGTATGTGTGTGATGGTGTGCGTGTGGAAGTCAGAGGACAGCTTTTAGTTATTTCTCATTCAGCCAAAGGTTCCAGGATTAAACTAAGGTTGTTAGGTTTGTTCAGCAAGTGCTTTTTCCTGCTGAGCCATCTCATGGACCTGGAACCTTCTATGGGTAGAGAATAGTGTCTAAGACAATGTCAAAGAGCCTTCTAGATTCTTATGAATCTTTAAAGTCCTTTGAAAATAAGTGTTTCTGTGTAGCAGCATTTATGTGAAGGCTGTGAGGAGGTCATAAATGACATTCTATCCTGTGTTCACTAGTTTCAAATGGGCACCAGGGTGTAACTGGAACAAGAAATAATGAGGGTTTCCTTGTGATTGCAAAGGTAGTAAAAATGTATAGGCATAGACAAACACTAATCAGGAGGAGTCGATATTAGCAAAAGCTCCTGCAGTTTGGGTGGAGTGTCCACAGGGGCCAAAAGTAGTTGTGTAACGTGGGAGCCAGGCAGGTGGGTTCTGCTACTGCTGCATGGTATGTGGCTCTGTAGTTAGGCACTGAAATTTGAAACAGTGAAGCAGTGAGGACACCACTTCCCTGTGCTGCTCACTGACTCTCCAGCATGGGGACATGCTCACTGGGAAATGAGGAGGTCAATGGGGAGTGTTACCAGTACCCATCCATTATGATTTCTTGGCAAAGAAATTCTTAGGCAGTTTGGGGATGAATGCCAGTCACCCTCCCTATCCAGAACCAAGATCAGAAATTGACTGCCACAATTCAAATCTGGACAAAAGATTCTGAACCAGAAAAATCAATCAGAGGTATGTGTGAAAAGGCCAAATGAGACCTATTACTTAGTATGGTAATAAACAGCACAAAAGAAGAGAGAAGGAAGAATGGATGGGAGAGGGAGGGAGGGAAGGAAGAGGGAAGGAGGGAGGAGGAGGGAAGGAAGAAAACAAGGAAGGAAGGGAGGGAGGGAGGGAGGAAGGAAGGAAGGAAGGAAAGAAGGAAGGAAGGAAGGAAGGAAGGAAGGAAGGAAGGAAGGAAGTTCTCATTCAAAAGCATTCAAAATTATTGCTTTCAAAAAGTGGGTGCAGTCTGATGCAAAGGATGCAACAAGTTTCCTGTTATAATCAAGTAGTGGCTGGGCTATAGTTCAGTTGGTACAATGTTTGCCTAGTGTGTATGACTCCTTGGGTTAGATCCCCAGCACCACAGCAAAAACTCTGTGTGATGGTGTATGTGTGTAATTCCACAGTAACCCTGAGTGATGGTGTATGTGTGTAATTCCACAGAAACCCTGAGTGATGGTGTATGTGTGTAATTCCACAGAAACCCTGAGTGATGGTGTATGTCTGAAATTCCAGCACCGAGGAAGTGGAAGTGGGAGGATTTAAAGTTCAGGATCATCCTCAGCTGCAAATCAAATTTGAGATCAGGATGGGTTACAAAGGGCCCTGACTCAAAGGGGGAAAATAACACAAGGAGCTCTTATCCATCTCCCTTCTACATTCCTAGGCATTGGTCCTCTTCCAATACTTCACTCACACAGTAGGCAGTGGGAAATTTGCCTGGAAGCACTCTTAAACCAGAGATCTTTTAAATCATCCTTTGCAGGCTACAAGCTCAGATTATGTGCTCATCTAACTTTAGACATCCGTGTACTTTTGAATAAAACAACACTCGTTCTCACTGCTAAATCCCCACCTCTGTGCCTTGGGAAAGAAGGTCTTCTAAAATTTGCATTACAAGTGATTCTCAAGGGACAGCAAGGCAGGACATCAAGCGAAAATGTCAGCCTGCAATGACAGCCTTATTATTGTTAACTGCAGCTCTGGAGGTGGGTTGTCCTAGAGCAGTAGCCTTTAAAAGATAGAAATGACCCCACCCCACCCCACCCCCAGGCTTACTGCCAAATCCCTGAAGTGCAGATGTGAGGGGAAGGAAAATAAAAACATTCTCAAGAATAAATCACATGGGGAAGGTATGGCACCGAGGCTAGAGGTGAAAGTACTCAAATGTCTCCAAATGTGTGTTCTGTGCAAATAACAGATGGGTTCCCAGTGGGAAATGTATCAGAAAGAGGAGTGGGCAAGAGGAACTTCTGGCAGGCTTGGATCCTAGGAGGGCAATTTTGTAGCTATGCTAATAAGGATAGTTGGACAGAGAGATCTGCCAGAACTTGGCAGAAAAAAAAAAAAAAGCATCTTTCCCCATCCCAGAGATCTAGGCTGGATAGATAAACCTGAACAAGATGCTGTAAATCTCAAACCTTGAGACAAACACAATGAAAGCAGGAATTCTGAGAGCCTAGAGCTTTCCCAAAGTGCCCCCTAAGAGAGAAAGAGCAAATACTGCAGCAGCAGACTACTGGGAGCCTCAAAGCTCTGGAAAGACTCGGGTCAAAGGCCCAAAGATTAAGACGCTGCCGAGAATCTTGGTCACCGAAACATCCAGCCCTCCCAGGGACTTACAGGAACGTCTGCTTGCTTCTAAGCTATGGAAGATAATTTGTGGCATTTGCGCACGGGGAGGGGACTGCGCCGATTTTGGAAGTAGTTCCTAACCTTTGCATCTGAAACAGACATGCTCGGTTGTCACTCCTTTGATCCATCTGCTTCTACCCTCCTTGTCAGCTCCCTTCACTTTCATCTCTCCTTTAAGTTGTAATCTCAAGAGCTGTGGCTGAAACCCCAGAGGGTCGGGGCCTAGCCCTCTTGTGGCCCACCTGAGTTGTAGCCTCTTCTGAGATAAGATCCTGGCTCTCCTCGCGGCCTCATCAAAGGCTTGTGAAACCAATTCCAGGTGAGGTTCTGATAAGAAAAGCTAATGCGAGCCAGCCCTCCTCCAACTGTCTGGTGGGCTGTCCTCACTAACTATTAATAGCTAGGAGGTTTTTTTTTCCCCCTCCAGGCTCCATACACGTTCCAAAGGCTAGAAAGGGTGTGAAAGAAAATCCCGCAGTGGTGTGCACATTCCATCTAAGTAGGAAAACTGTGATGGACCCACATCTGCAGCATTCTCAAAGGGTTCTTGGTGAGACAATTTGGTATCCATTGTCAGAAACTAAAATGGCAACCATACCCACTCCTGCTGGAGTTTTTTTAGTCTTGCCAGACAGGTAATTATGAACAAAGAATTTAGGTGGTTGAAAACACAATTCATTCACTTTTCCCCCCTGCTATTTGGGATTGAAGTTAGAACCTCATACATGTAGATCATACCCTCTACCAATCTACATCCCCCAGTGGTTTAACCTACTTTCTTGATGGGCAGCATGCAGAAATGTGTATTGCTCAAAGTATATCATAAGCTCTTTTTGGAAACAATAAACCTCGGGTCCAAGAAAAAAAGTTTGCTTCTGCAGTTACTGAAATTGTAAAAATTAATTCCCGGAGCCCTAAGAACCTGAAAGTGTATTTCAGGAGCCACGCATGGGCTAGTGCATACTTACTGTTGCTGTATCATTGTTTGGCATTGAGCATATGGTCCCACAGTGTTGCTTATATTTTATTACTTATCTGTCTCTTCTACTAACTTTTAAGTCAGTGCTTGTTATGGTTTAAACATCCTTTGTCCTCGGGAAAAGGTACGTTGAGGGGAGATCTCCAAATTTAATGATATTGGTATGTGGTGAGACATTTAACAGGAACATTTAATGGTGATTACCATTTAATCAGGCTCATAGGGTCCAAGCCTTCATGAATGGGTTAGTTACTGTAAGAGCATGTTGCTCTCAAGGGAGTCTAACCCTCCACAATACATCTTCTCTCTTCAGCCCATGTCTGCTTGCTTTTCTCACATGTCCTGCCTTCATCTGTCATATTATATGCAGCGTGAGGACTTCAGCTATGACTGAATGATGGGTCATAATTACCTCTTTGAGAAAACTCCAGCAGGAGTGGATCTGCTTGTCATTATGGTTTCAGACAATGGATATCAAATTGTCCCCTCTCGATCTTCAGTGCCTTTTCAACCACGATAAACGAACCAGCTTCCTTATAACTAACCCATGCTCATGAATTTGATTAATGCAACAGAAAACAGGCAAAGCAAGCACATAGAAAAGTCTTGAACAAATAAATAAAACACAAGCTGTATTTGGGATCAGAGGGAAGGATTATTATCAAAGATTAAAAAGTCTGGAAACAGCGTGAGAAAAAGAAGTAGGGACATATATATCACACATTTTCCATGCCTGATGAATGGTCCAGGAGAATTGGAATCCAATTGCTGATGTTTGATGACATGTATATTGCAAAAACATGTGAGTTTTGAAAAAAATTCATTTTCAAGCAAGCATGCTTGGAAGATAGGCTAGTACTTCTTAATAATAGTCCTAACCCTGTTGCAACCATATGTAGCTTTTAATGATTTCCAATGCATGTTCTTGTAAGTGATAATAAAGATGTAGCCCAAGCAACTGTGGAAGGCTCCTTCCAAGTCTCTCTTGGGAGAAATAGTGACTATTCTGTGCTTCTAGCAAAGACTCTAGGATTCAGAAGGTTCCTAGGATTGGGAAATGCACTTAAAACACAGGCACTAGCAAGAATACACACACATCCAGTGTGCTTCCCAAACAGAGGTTTGAGTCCACTCAACAACCCATCTGCCAAGTGGGAATCTTCGGAGAGAGGCTTTTAAATCATGACTGCCTCCTGGTGAGAACCTGCCTTTCTCTTCTCGAAGAGGCCTACATTTTTTAAGTAGTTTGCCCTTGTTCTGTTACCGAGTAGGAAAACTCTTCAAATATTGATTCCTTTAATTAAAGCTGATGAAGCATCTGTATTTCATTTTCCTGCCTTGTTATGTCCTGAGTGGTTTTCTTTCCTTGCTCCGCAACCTTCTCATTTTCATTCCTTCTACCAGAAGTGTTTGAATTAGAGTCCATGGTCCCTTTAGTCTCTTGTACTCATTATCTCTATTTCTGTTACTCATCAAACAGAGAAGAAAGTCCTCGAAGTTTCCTAAGATGCACTTTCATTTTGCTCCTCCCCCTGGCTTCCCTTGGCTTAACTGTGGACAGTAACTGAGGCTTTTCAGAGAAGACAATGGCTCATCTTTATTGCCCTGTAGCCTAGTGTATGACTATAGTCTCTCTTAACAACTCCTAAGTTCAAAGCACTCGTTCAGGAATCTTGAGTTCTAATCTTGGCTGCCAGTAAGAAGTCTACCTTCTTGCTGTCTTAGGATTGTTATGTGTAAAACAGAGGGGATTAAATCAATCAGGTAACCCATTCGTAGAGAAGCTGACAGCCGCTCTGTAATTGCAAAACTTTGAGGAAAGGCTGCCTGGGCATATATATTATCTTGCCCTTTTCCTTCCATTAACTTCTCACTCTAACAGCTCACCACAGGGCACCAGGAACTGCAGCAAAGAGCTCATTGATTATTGGTGCTGTTTTGCTCTCTTCACCTATTGGCACATGCTGGCTTTTGCCAAGAGAGTGATAGTCAAGTCCTTTAATGTCTCACTGGGGTCAGAGGAAAATCTGAGTCAGATTTCAAATTATATTATGATCTCATGTAAGCCGGCCAAACACTTACATATTTTGAAAGCGTATGAACCTTGCTTTCAGAGTATCTGGGGTCAGTGGAGCTTTACCTAACAGTTATAAGTGCTATTATACTATTACTATATTCATGTCAAGCTCTGGTGTTCCTCCATCAGAAGGAAGGTTGAGGAACAAAAATCATACTTCTGGGATTAGCTGGCTTTGGATGATTGAAACCTAAAATATGAAAGGTGCTTGGACTGGCCTGATCACTAGAAAGGTGGAAAGAAAGAAACCATGGACAGAATAAAAAAAAGAAAACATAATAGAACTTGGAGATTGACTACATTGGAGGAATGAGAATAAGCTCTAAATAACAGCTGCAGAGAATGTTCAGAAGCCAGAAGACTGGTAAACAAGTCTACTCTATCCGTGAAAGAGATTAGTTGGGAGGAGGATATAGGTTATAGAAAATGATGAGGGATTTGGCTTAGCACATATTAAGCTGGGTTATGGATGGACAATTTTGGGCAGACATTAGAGAGATGACACTGGAATTCCAGAAGAAAGGCAGAGTAAGAAGCTAATCTCTGCTCCAAAGGGGGTGCTCTAAGGATGAGATAAGTAGTGAGACCAGATGGGACAGTTGTCCATGTGATTAAGAAGCAGGTGTGTCTGGTGGCAGCCTTTGCCAGAATGTTTAGTTTCTCCTTGTTTTATGGGAATTGCGGGGACTTTGCAAAGATCTGTAGACCAGGGATCCAAGTAAAAGAGGCCAAGCCAGTAGATTCAACTGTATAAAGCTCAATGCTAAGGTTAATGAAGGAAAGTGCAAGTCTTGATCCTTGTACACCCCAGTGGTTTTCTTATTTCATCTTCTTGTAAGCCTGTCCCCATCCCCTAGTTCAGGCAGATCACTAAGCTAGATACAGAGAGTGGGTAGAAAGAACATTGTCAATCCTTAGTGGAAACCCATCACAAAGTCCCCCACCCCGTGCTGCTGCCACCTCAGTGTAGGGAAGACACTGGATGATGAACAAAATTAATCGTTAAACCCAAGCTTCATTTACAGTTCATGTCTTTCCTTGGTCCACTCTTCCCAAGGGCTAACCAAATATTGGAGGCTAAACTAAAATCTACTCTAACTTTTCTCTGTGGTTCTACTGCCCTTCCCTATGCTGTTTCTGTGTTTTGGCTTATTAACTGCATCTTAAGGTACCATCCTGAGTAGTAGAAGGATACCATACTTCCATAATAAAACCACAGTTGGACATGGGGACAAGCTCTGGGAGTAAATCGAGGACCCGAGAATTTACAATTCTAACGTGTTCTCAGCTAATGCTAATGTTGTTTGCCCATGATCTGCATTTTGACAGCCACTGCTGCACAGGACAGCTCCACTAATAAAAATCAAGAGAATAATCCCCTATATGCACTGTCCCTGATTTCCAAAGAAATACAATTAGAACCCTGATACCTGAAGAGCAGGGGAGGAAGACATAAACGGCTGCCGACATGCATCTCTGGAGAAACTTCTCTTTCCAGAGGAAGTGGCAATTACTGCAAATACCACAGAGTGGAGCTCAATCACAGGTGAAACAAAAATTGGATCTGACAAGCATTAATTGAGCCTGCAGTTCTATTTACTGAAAACGATCTGGCATAATTAAAAATTCACAACTGGAGGCTTGTTGGTGAACGTTATGTATTAGGGAGTTCCCAGAGTAGGCCAAAGTCTCAGAGAACTTTTGAGGAAAAGCTGAAGGAGCCAAATACAACAGCAGGAATTAATACATGAACAAAAAAGAAAAGTATGCCAATTTACTTGACAGAAAATTTGATTTTATATAGCAGGATAAGATAAGCCAAAAGCCTTTGTACGGGTGAAGACCACTTCTCTACTGGGCTATCAGTGATTATTTTTACTTTCTAATAATATATACTCTTACAAGATTTTTAAGAATTGTGTTCATGTTTTCATAAAAGCTCATAATATTTGATACACAGAAAGTTTTCAATACCAGTTTACTGATAAGCATACCTGATGAAGTGGCTGATAGCATGCATTTGTTGAACTGAACTGGCTGACTGACACATATTACATTAGAAGTTTGTTAATGGAGTCATGGTCTTTTTTATTGTGCAAATGACTTATGTCACATCACACTGCATGCTGAAAAGAGTGGTAGTCTATTGCAATATCATTTTCTGAGCCACGGTTCCCGCATATATGAAAGTCTCATTACATTGCTGAACTAACTGGAAGCAATCCTGGGTTGTGGGGAAAATTTGGGCATGCAATCAGGCAGAAGTTGGATCATATTCTATTTCTATTTTTTTGGACAAATAGCATCAGACTTCTGACCTTAACAATAGGGATTCAGGCATTAGCTGGTTTTTTTTGTTGTTTGTTTGTTTGTTTTTTTAGGGTTAGGGTTAAGGTTAGGGTTAGTGCTAAAAGCCAGTATTTGAAGTGCAAATATCTAGTTCCTGCCCTCTTAGGTGAATAAATAAATAAATAAATAAACAAACAAACAAACAAATAAATAGATAAATAAATAAATAAATGAAAAGAGCATCTGGAACCTTGAAAATCCAATGGAAGAGCCATTTCAGGTGGAAAATGTTTTCTGGGGCACTAAGAAAAGAAGGTTACTATAAACCATGCTCCCATCTTAAAAGCTTCTCTCTGTTGTGTTACAATTAGGAGAATAGCATTATTGTAGTATACACACTCATATACAATAAAAACCTACTAAATCATGAAAGAAACACACATTTCCATATCACTTCATAATCACTGTTAAATAGTAGGTCTTATACATTTAATAAAAATAGATGTCTCTTCATGCACAATCTACTCAAAACCAGGACATTTATCTGAGCCAAAGATGAAGACTCTTTATTGACTATAATCTACCCTCAGACAAGGAAACTGATCACAGAAATATGAAACTTGAAATAATCTTTGGAGACAGGAAGATAAAGCTCAGAGAGGAGATGGGATTTATCCAAGAGAAGTATCTAAGGATAAAACATGAATTTAATGATAGCACTTGCCTGGCATATGAGAAATAAGGCCATAATCTCCATGAAGTGCAAAGCAAGGCAAGGGGGCTTGGAACCAAAAATGATGCAACAAAAATTAATTGTAGCTCCATTTGCCAGCATAAGAGGGGTGGGTGGCTTTTGGTGGGGAATGGGGATACATACATGGAAGGAGACAATATATTCAGTTTGGTTGAATTTTGCATGCCCATGGGACCACTGAGTAAAATGTTGATTTGGCAATTGGATATCTGGATACAGAATTTAGCAAGACAGTGATCTCAGCTGAAGTCTGGCCTTCACAAATCTGGGAATGTGCAGGAGTTCAAACCCATGGAGTACAAGAGACTACACAGAGGGAGCATGTAGAGTGCACTGAGTGAAAAGGGAATAGCCAAGGAAGATGATTAAGGACAGGCCAGAGATGAGATTGTGTGCTGATGAAAGCCAAAGAGGAAACTGAATCTCAGAGCAGGAGTATTCCAATCATAAGAGACTCATTTGCTGATTACGAGGCTGTCCTATGTCCAAGGATTCCAACTGCTGCATGTTGCTTTCTCCTAGTGGACTTTTTTGATTAATTGTGGTATCTCATTAGTCTCCTGTCCTTTATCACACCAAGAGCATTTAATAGTGAAGAATTCGTCTTGATCACATACAACCTGTTCTCACCAATTCCTGGCAAGAATGACCTGAAGTACAGTGAAGGAAGAATATCATACATCAACTAAATTCATAAGTATAAGCTTTAGATGTGTGTTGTCTCCCCTCCCCCCAATCTGGCCTTGTTTACAAAGGAAAAAAAAACAAGACACTGTCATAGAATAAACTAAATGTACTAAGGCTTATGCAAATATAGTTACAGCTTCTCTCAAAAAAACTAGGCTTTTGATTGTTTGTTTGGTTTCTCTATATGTAAAATCATAAATAAGGCTTATGGCCCTCATCTTTCTTCAAAACCTTAAAGAAATTCTTGACTCTGGTAGACTTAGAATTCAAATCCACCTGATGCCAATATCCACTTGTCTTATCACTTGGGAATACCTAGGGACCTCTTTGTAGTATTGTTTCTGAGCTTTGAAAACAGTGGTTCCCTGATTATCACCAGTCACTAGACAATCTGCTTATTCAAACAATACTTTAAAACTCAACAAATCAGGTCTCCATCAATTTATAGCAAGTTCTTCAATCGCAGTGTACACCCTCAGTGGGAACACTTCTTGGCCTAGTGGAAGTAAAGGAATGAAGAGGGTAAAGACATGAGAGGCAGAGGGAAGCTTCCTACTGAGAAAGTCTCCAAAGGAAAAGGAAGGAAAGAACAATAAAAGGCCCTTCCAGAGAATGTCCTCATGACTAGCTCAGTGCTACTGACAGATGCTAGTATGGGAAGGGCAAGCTCTCTTCCTGGCATTCTTCAAGGTTTGTAAGAAAATGGCTGTCTTTGTTGTTACTGAGATTATCCAAGAAGGGGTGCCATAAACGTTAAACTATCTCTAGACTCCTCCTCAACAGAAGATTATGAGCTTGAACAGCTCTTGGAGATTATTTTAAAAGAATTCTGTATGTGAGATAGGCAGATAACTGAAGCTGTGAAGAATGCAACCTTCACTGAGGCTCAAGAATCTCAGTCAATCTTCAGGGAAGTAGATAAGCCCTCCAGATGGCTCTCTAAGAAGAAGGCTCTGGAGGCAGAACAGAGGAATCTAGCTAGTGAAGGCAGTGTTGGCACTTAAAATGAATCAAGTTGGTATTTAATTCAGAGAAACCTAGATTTGGGAGGAGAGATATCCAGCTAGCTGCCTGAAAGGAATATGAACTTTGTGGCTTGGGGGTAAACAAAAGGACCTTCTAACATCTGTTTCCGGGATAGACAACCTGAGTTCTATCCCCAGGAGCCACATGGTAGAAGAGAATTGACTCCTGCAAAATGTCCTCTGAATTCCGTATGTGTACTGTGACACGCACATACATGTGCACACACGTAAAAAATAGATGTAATTAATAAAAACTCTTCAAGGGTCAGAGATGTCACAGTGTAGAGCAGTTGTTCAGTACCCACAAGACTTAGATTCACTAGCACCACAAAATGTTATTGAGTACTTATCTTAGGATTCTTATCATTATAGATTTTTGTGGCCTCTTCTAATGTCAATTATGTTTTCTTCTCATTTTCCAGAGCACGTTATTACAGTAACCTTTCACATACTCTGCTTATTAGGGCTCATGGGAAAATAATTTAGTGTTAATATTCCAGAGACACTAGGGGAAATAAAACCCTGGAGGAAGAGAATGACCCTCTTATGCCCAGAAAGCTTTGTTGTTATATCTTCTTTAAAGCTTTTTTCTTTAAAAAACTGTTGATCTACTCATCGATGATAAGTTCTGGGAAGAGTTTCGTTTCAGTTAAGAGGACATTTCCATTTCTGCATGCTTGCCAAGATGTCAAAACTCATGTCAGACCTATGGAGGCACTCAAAATTCCAGAGTAAGCTTATCAGTGATCTATGAAAGACCACACACTATGGGATACATGTGGCTTGCAGACACGGGTCTTAACTCATCTGGATTTTGTTTCTGGGCAAAATACAGATGCTTTGTTTCTTGAGACAATATGGCTTCTGGAATCAGAGTCCATTTTGAACGTTGTGAAGTCATGACCACAAACTGAAAGTCAAGTGGGATACCATGTAAAAGATTCTAGAATCAATCAGCTACACAGGTCAGCAATTCCAGCTCAGGAAAATTCTGGATTAAGTAGAAATTTTCTTTGTGCCAATTTTAAATAACTAGCTTTAGAAATAAAGAAATACTGAGTGATACAAGCTGCTCCACAATCCCTCCACTTATACTGATATTTGGGGAGGCAGAGAAAGAATAATTAAAGATGACCACTACCTACAGTGTTAAAAGTGTGGCTAATAGAAACTTATTTTTATTACAAGAACAACAGGTCTAAGCTAGTACATGGGGCATGGAAAATATAAGCTTATATAACACCCTTTCAGATTAGTGCAAAACAGTCATTTGTCATTTCCAATATATCTCTTATCTCCAAAATTGAAAGACTTTTCCCTAAAGTACCATCATAAAAGGGGGAAAACAAAAGCAACAGAAAGACTTTAAAAGGCAGCAAGCCTCATCCACAAAACCTTGGGCTACTTGGATTACTGAAATTGAGTGTTGGAGTTAGCTTTGAGTTTCCTGGCAACCAGGGCCATTAATGGAGACATGATGGCTAATGGCATTGTCAAGCTGTGATTAAAAAAAAAGACCAATGCTATTTTGTCAAGAGGATTAAACTTACTTTACTTTTTTGTGGCAGTCAATGCATCACCTGTTTTATAGAAGATTCTGAGAGATAATATCCTCTCATCCTTTCTCTCTCTCTCTCTCTTTCTCTCTCTCTTTCTCTCCCTCTTTCTCTCTCTCTCACTCTCTGATCCATCTACCTATCCATCTATCTATCTATCTATCTATCTATCTATCTATCTATCTATCTATCTATCACCTATCTGCTATCTATCTATCTATCTATCTATCTATCTATCTATCTATCTATCTATCTATCATGTACATAGAGACTTTTTTAAAAGTGAAGTTTATTGGGTCTAATTTCCATTCAGGAGACTTCAGCTAGCTACTAGAGTTATCACATAATAATACGGCAGGGGCAACTAAGTTAAGCTAATGTGGTAAAAGCACAGCATCTTTAATCATTCAATATTATCCTAAGGAAGACAGTGAAAAACTCTGGTCTCTTTGAAGAACATAAACAATCTGCCCATTGCACAGCAGGGAGGATCATGTCCATTTGCCTATTTTTCACTGGTGAGTTTGAGGCATTCTTTGGTAGGCTCAATTACCTGGGTCCTGCCACCAAATCCTTATCTGTATCTTCCGTGTCTGTCTGGTAGGGGTTCAGGGAGACTCAGTTGAAAGCTACAGAGAAATGCACTCGTGATTTCCGTAGGTCCTCTTTCTAACTCTTTGTTCAGAGCTCCTGGGATATTATTCTCTTGTCCAGTGATAGCAACCATTCTCTTTAATCATCATCTGCTTCCATTATCTGCAATTCTCCATCTATGCCTCCTATAAGTTCCCAAAAAAGCTATCCCTCTGGGCAAAGTAGTGGCTCAGTACCTGATCTGCAAATCCAACAATTTGATGTACTTTACAGTCTCAGAGCCCACTTTTCTCTCTCTTATCCATAGGTTACTAAGGAAGAGTGTAAGGAAAGTTCTTTCTCTGGAAGCATATTTACCTATAATCAAAGAGGACCCATAAAAGGGCTCTAGCACAAACAAAGAGGCTCCCTCTTCTAGACTTTAACAAATTAAAGCCCATATTAATTAATTCTTTAGCCCTTTAATTGCTCCTGGATTAAATATGCTGGGGCTATTTTTCATTCCTGCCCTGGTTGTCACAAGTTCAATAATTCACTTAGGGAATTCTGGCATCCTGTATTTGGCCCTGCCTGTCTATAAAGTCAAAAGGAGTAACTCATTAGTAAGTAAGAAACATTAATTAGACTCGGGTAAATTTATACTTGTGAAAGATGCTAGCTTCATTCCAGATTGTTGGAAGGAAACTCATGCTCAGAGTTGCTTGGCAAATGATGAGTCAATGTAGGCAATGTGATAAAGTCTCAAAACAGATCTTCAGCAACACACCAGAGCCTACACTATAGCCAATGCATGCTGCTCCTCTTAAAGGTGTCACCTAAAAAGGCTATATGAAGATTCCGTGAGAACTGATGGTATCCACATTTCCAGGGCTCCTCCAGTTATGAGACACATAAGAAAAAATCATGACTATGTAGTGACACCTTATTTTTGGCCTCAACCATAAGACTCAGGTTGATCTTCCAATTACAACATCATAATTATCTTCTGATGAAATCCGACTGATTCCAAAACTCCAGTCTACCTTGCAAAGATATCTCAAAACTGTGCAGAGTCATGACAACATGCTATAACTGTCAAATGTATTACCAATGCAGAAACATGAAAAAGTCAGACATGTTAAAGAAATCAGCACTCTTTTCCATCTATCACTTCTGCTGTGTCAAAAATAAATCTGTTGGATTCTTTTGTTTTTTATAGTACTTTGGCATCATTCCACACTTGACTAGAAATGAATCCCAATATCTGTACCTCAGCTTAATATCTTCTGCATTTTCTTATGTACACACGAAAGAACCAAGTGCCATGGTGAAATGCCCTCTTCCTTGCCCTTGATCATTCATTGACTTCTCTAATGGAAATGGTTCTGATGACAGGTGAGAAAATGGATTCGTAGGTGAGTACTTTCAAAGGTCCATTAAGTATAGTGCTATTTAATAGCACATTAACTATCTTAACCAGTGTCAGAAAACAACTAGGGAAATGCAGAAGTTTACAAACTAATACAGAATCTTGGGAGGCTGAATGCAAATGTAAATCACTACCCTCACTAATTAAAACTTTGGCCCTTTGATTGCTCCTGGATTAAGCTCACAGAGGTGATTTTTCATCCCTGCCTTGGTTGACACAAGCTCAATAATTCACTTTGGCATTCTGACGTCACTTACTTGGTTTTGCTTGGCCTGAGAGTAAAAAAAAAAAAAAAAAAAAAAAAGGTACCTGATTAGGGAGTGAGTGATATTAGACTTTTGTAAATAGCACTCTGTGTGATATCAGCTCCTGATTTCACCCAGATTACTGAGGGATCATATTGAGAATTGGAAAATTGGGGTTATTGCTAGAAGTCATCATGCCACTCCTCCAGTTGAGTGGCACGCACGCTTCATTTCACACAAATGAAATGTGGACTAACATAATGCAGTCCTGACAGCTGGCCTAGTGCTCATGAACTGGAAGTGGCAGAGTATATTAACACAAATTGTTCTATAATTAAAATGTTGTGGTGGCTCTTGTTTTAGATGCATTATAGCCATATAGGACTATGGTACAAATTCACAATGCTGATCTACTGCTGTTTCAATAACAATACCCTTAGCACCTGCTAGGGATAAAATGCTACTGATACAAAGATCTGTTGTATACTACCTATTCGCAAAGATATTACAGAATTGAAATAGAGAATTCAAATGATAGCTCATGTTGGTGAGGACGTGAAGTAAGGGGAACACTCATCCATTGCTGGTGGGAGTGCAAACTTGTACAGCCACTATAGAAATTGGTGTAAGCGTTCCTCAGGAAGATGGGAATAGATCTACTTCAAGATGCAGCTATCCACTCTTAGGCATATACCCAAAGGGCACTTCATTCTACAACAGAGACACTTGCTCAACCATGCTCATTTCAGCTTTATCCATATTAGCTAGAAATTGGAAACAACATATGAACGGACAGATAATGTGATGCATTTACACAATGAAGTATTCCTCAGCTGTCAAAAAAATGAAATCCACATATAAATGAATGGAACTGAAAAGATCATCCTGAGTGAGGTATCCCAGATCCAGAAAGACAAATATGGATATTAGCTGTTAAGTCAATGACAACCAAGCTACAGTCTGTAGAACCACAAAGGTTGGGTAGAGAGTAAGAGACTAGGGAAAACAGATAGAACTCCCTAGGAAAGAGAAATAGAATATATAGTTATGGATGGATGGGGAATAGGGACTGGAACAGGAGGATCAAGACAGGAAGGGGAAGAAGTGTGAGTTCAAGGCCAGAATGGGAAACTTAATGAGACTTGTCTCAAAATAAAAGGAAAAGGGAAGACTCATGGCATGAATGAGGCGCTAGGTTTGATCCCAGGTACTACAAAAAAACAACCACCAAAAAATCCCAGCCTCATTACCTTCAGGGGATGCTTGGATTAATCATAGTCATCCTTGATGAATGAACAATTGCACCTGGAAGCAGTATAAACATTCTATTCTGGCCTCATGAAGGACACTCTTCTGATGTTGGGGTAGGGGAAAACCAATGGAGTATGATGACCTGCAGATCGATACTTCTCTCAATGAATTTCATCATAAGTGACACTCCTTTGGGATAAGGAATGGCTGACTAGAAATCATTCAAGGTTATCAGATGAATGATAGTTTCTAAAGTGTTCAGGTGCAACATCTGGAATTTAAACTAGTGGCTAGACACAGAAGCACAATTAAAGCTTCTTTGTCTGGACATTGAGTGGCTGTTAAGACACGAGGTGACACTTCTAATACTGTTCATATAAATCTTCAATTCAGTGACCAGAGTCATTGGAAGATAGATCTGTTCTGATTTCAGAGCCTTGTGAAATAGAAATTTAAGGTGGTTTTGATTACTTTAGCAGCAAAGACAAGCCAGAGGATCGTCTTAGAATACACAAATCCAACAGCAAGAGGGCTGTTAAAACCCCATGAAAAACATAGCATAACGGAAATGTGTGGTTGGGAGTCTGAAAGTATTGATTCAAAATACAAGAGATTAATTGGAAAATTACAATCTCTAATATTAATTAAAGCATTCTAGTTCACAGAGGCAGTGATGGAAATCTGAGACAGAAAGGCCCTTGGCCCTTAGAGCTAACAGGATAAATCTCTTCCAGGAATAGGATTCATTCTTATCTTAGATCTAAGCTACAGTTGATACAAGTGCTCAGTTAAAGAAGTAGAAAGCAGAAAACTTCCTGAATTGCATACGCTTCAGTGACAGCTAATCAATGTAAAATATGTTCTTAGACTGCACGAGAAACAATTCACAGATTCAACATAATAATGTGCAAAAAATGACCTTCCCAACCTTCCAAAGATTCTTCGCCCCTTCATTATCTCCTGTTGTCTGTCCCAAGCCAGGACCAACCCTCCTTCAACCTAAGTAAGTGTGTAGGTCCGGAGAGATGTTTTAGATGAGCATGTAAATTCCTGCCTCGATTTCATTATTCAAAAATGCCCTTGGGAAACCCAGCTTTGAAAGGGTATTATGGTGAGAGACAACAAAATGAATAATTAGCTCAAAATTGGTACATATAATAGCCTGCCCCACAACCAACTCAATATCAAAGCTGTCGGGATAGAAGCATTTAAGAAAATAGAATCTACAACTCATTTTTAAGTCAAATTGCTGATTTAACCATTCAGCTTTAACTACAGCTAATCGACTCAAAATACACCCTCCATCAGCCTTCAGACCCCAAATTGCTTGCTTTTAGTTATACAAAGCAGATTGTTATAAAGGGCAAATACCAAAATTTCCCCTTAATCTCACTGAGAAATACTGGTAAAGTTAATATTACATTTTAGAACACTTAAACATTTGACATATAATTTTATGGAATATAATTTATAATGAGACTGTAAGCTAGGATTGTGTGTTTCTAACTTGACTGCAAAAGAATGGTGGTTAAAAAGAGCAAGCTGCTGAAACAAGTCACACTGACCCAGAGTGTCAGTGTGTCTCAATATCCCTGTAGCTAAGAGCTAGGCTCCGGAAAAAGCAAGAGAAATCTTTGAGATCAGGAAGCTGTTTCAGGACATTTGAGGACTCCATTGCTGTAGCACAAAAGCACCCACAGACACCATGTAAATGAATGCATGGCTGTGCTCCAACAGAACTTTATTTACAGACACTCAAATTTGCATGCCATATAATGTTCAAGTGTCAGAAAATAGTGTTCTGCATTTTTTATTTACTCATTTGAAAATACAGAAATCGTATTTTCTTAGCTCATAGAATATAACAAAAGCAAACAAGACCCGTGCATTGGGGCTGGGGCTGTAACTCAGTGATGGTGCATGTGACTGTGAGGCCCTGGGGTTCATCTTCAGTATCTGGATGTAGCTCAGAGACAGAACACTTCTCTAGTGTACATGAAGACTTGAGTTAGTTCCCCTGAACCACACTATGATGAAAACAACTACACCAACTCTTAAAGGGGCATCTGCACACATGTTAGGTAGTTAATGGTGGGGCTCTGTTAACTGGCAAGAAGGTGTACTTATGAACATGATAGTGTCATTATTAGCTTATTGGAGTTACTCCAAAGGGGGAGGTGACAAGCTGTTGGGACAAAACACCTGGGTTGCAAATGTGACTCGACCTCTGCCTCTGTTCATGACTAGCTGAGAAGAAAGGGGAAGAAATGAATTTGTGTGAGCCTTGGCCTTGTGTAAAATGGAAGGGTTTTGGCAGATCCTATAGGATCCTTCCATGTTATAATTTCCATATGTTTTGAGCTGTCCATCATAACAAAAGAAGATAATGAAACTTTTTGAGAAGTCGCTGGTGCTACTTCCTGACATCAAAGAAACAGTTGATGAGGAAATACCTCAAGCTCCTCTCACCTGGTTGTCTTCAAACATAATGGGAGCAAGATGGGTTGTGGTCGCAATATGACTGCAACACGAAATTTAGACCTAACTTAGAATGGGTGATTGTTTACTGGATATGTCAAAGGGAACATTGCTGTTCCACATAAGAAAAAGTCAACAAGCCATATAGTTGTCTTGGGGAAATACATATCTCCATGGACAGTAGCATTTGATTGCCTTTGGACTAGTTAGTAAAACCCTGTGGGACAAAAGCTATGTGGAAAAATATATTCAAAAGGCAAACATTTCCTGAGGATTTTCTCTTTATTCTCCATTATCAACTCTAGTTAAAGCAAACCTCTTCACCTTCACTGGACACATCTTAATAAGTTGCACATTCTTAATGATTTCATACTCCCTAGATGTCTTGTCTCAGTCTAACAAGGTAGAACACGCATAATCCAGATGTGAGGGAAACGGAGACACTGCAGCTGGCAGACATTGCTCTCTGGCTTGTGCAAGGCTCAAAAGTACTAGCTGAAACCCATGAGGGAAAAGAACACCAGGAAAAGCATCTGTTTTCAAGTTCGTTGCTTGGGGTGGGGGAGACAGGGGAAGCCAGTTGTTTATAGAACAATTTATGGTTACAATTTCAGTGGTTGATTGCTTGATTCCTTCATCCAGTTCCTAATCACAGATCAAACACAGGTTCCAATAATGAAATAATTTTAGGCATGATTATAAACAGTCTCCTACTGAGGGCTTTTGCTTAGAAACAAGGAGCTTTTACCACACACCCCCAACACACACACTCGTCACCCCCCTTACTCAGTGAAGCAGCCATCAGAAGGAGTGATGGGATTTCAGTTCATCTACCTCTGGGGAATAGCACTGTCTACTCATTCTCACTAAGGTCTCTTTCCTTTGTATGGGCAGTGTGGTTGGTTCTAGGCAGAATAGGGCATAAGTACCAAAGGAGACACCTTTCCCCTTCTGTGATCACTAACCGAGCCAGTATTATATTCTCTCTTTGACAACAAACTGAGATACTTATCTTTGTTTCATCATATTAGATAGCTCATTATTGCCTTCCAAATCAGGTCTACATCTCTTCATGCCTTCTTAGGCAATCCACGTTGGAGCTCAGATTTACATATTTTCTAAGTACCATACCAGCAGCTCTCTGAGATCTTCCATACTTGTTCTTGCCTCTGGAAACTGACAAAGCTGCTTCCTCTAAGCAGACCACACTTCCCCATCTTGTCAGGGCAAACTCTCACTTTTCTTTGAAAACTTGCAGTTGCCTTTTCTGTTGCTAGTCTTCTTTACAGGCCCGGGCAACATAAGTCCCTTCTAATTGACTCCGTTTTGTTCAGACTGGATTATATCACATTAAAAGCATACTACACATCTGCACTTTTATCTCTCTATTTCATATCCTAGCAACTGTGGGCTTTTGGGAAGGTCTGTGGATCATGTTTCACCTTCACATATGCTCCTCTCCCATGATGCCCAGCTTAATCAATACTTGGCAAGACTGAGCCTGATTGGCATATTAGTTAAGTATATACTTACATAAAATACATAGCACAGAAAAAAAAAAACTCCTCGTTTTGTAGGATAGAAATGACTTTGTTTATTCCTCATAGTGTAGCTACCTATTCTCAGTAGTCACACTAATGATACTATGTTTCCTTCTACTCAAGCAAAGATCTCACATGATAAATGGGGCAGGTGGGACAGCATCTTCAGATTGTAACCAGTGTAACAGGATACATATTACAGTCCTGTTTCGGGAAATGGAGAGCTTAAAATATATTACTGGACAGTTGCAGGCAGAGCTGCTTTAAGAACCATGTTGGGTATGGGTGCAGAATCCTGCCAAGATTTCCCAGAAATTGGCTTAGGGGCCTCCATTGCAGAAGGGACCTTTACACAATTCTTGGACAGCAAAAGAAAGCAGAATTTACCACTGAGGTCAGTAGGTTCTTGAATAAATAGATACAAAGAAGGCCAACCTCTTCTGTAGCTGGTGGCTAGGGTAAGAGTGCAGAGGGCAGAGGCGAACAGGAGGAAGAGCAAATGAGACTGCTATGCCTGCATATGCTTTCAAATAAGAGAGAAGATGAAGTAAAGGGGAAACTCTGGGACATTATTGGAGACTTCATAGTATTTGTGCTTTTCACTAGTGGTTGTTAACTGTCTGAATCACCTAGTAAATAGCTAGTCATTAAGAGTTTGCTTGATATCTCAGATATTTTGTACATTTAAATGACACTTCCAGTGTCTAAAAGGGGAATTTTAAAAGTGGGGCACTTAATAGACCAGCAGACACTCTGAAGTTTTCTATCTCCCTAAGAGGATGAGGATGGTTTCATTCAGCCTTGCCTTCTAACTTGGACATAGTATAAACCTCCAAACTGCTTATTTAATACTGTGACATAAACCAGTACTCAAGAACGAAAGAAATCAAAGATCCCTGTAAAAACACTGAGACATCAATCACAATGTATTTGTATATAACCAAATGTCTACAAACAAGATACTTGTCCTCATTATTTAAACACTGTCTACTGAGTGCCTGGCACAGGGAGGGATGACACAAGGTCAATGAGGCATCAATAGCAGACTCATGAAGCACAGACTAGTAAGGGATCTAGACAATTAGGAAAACAACCTGGACCCGCTTCTGCCAACTGACTGCAACTTCTCTCTTAAAGGTCATCAGTGACCTCCTACTATCCAGGGCCAGGAAATTTCATTTTAAAAGGTGGTGTCGTTGGTTATGAGCCGAATGGGACATTAAGGAATACATTGGATACGCTGGCCAAGAGTTTTTTAGGAAGAGAAAGGATGAAGTACAAGTTCCTGATGTTGCAGAAGTTAACAGAGACTCATAACTGTCAGCATGTGGTGAATAAGAGACATGGGGGTGCTCAGCCTTAATGGAATATCTATCACATACCCTGAAGGCTCAGGGACCTATGTAGAAGAGGAGGAAATATTGAAAGAGCCAGAGGTAGTAGATGACTACAAGAGAACAGTTTCTCCAGACACAAAATGGAAGATACACATATGAACTCACAGGCATTGTGACAGAACACACAAGACTTGCACAAGTTCAAGCCAGACCAAATCCAAGCATGAAGCCCCACCCCTAGCTGAGGAATTATTTGGGTTTGATTGCTGTTGGGAGAGGAAGAGACAATTTTCTGCAATGGTGTGATACCTAGTATATTATCATGGGGTTGTCACTGGGGTGACTAGGTAGATGAAAGACTGCAGGGCTGGGCTGGCTCACATTTGTAATCTTCAGGGGAAGCCCACAGCCAGGAGTAGTTGGCTAACACATTGGACTTGATGGAGTGGGGTTGGATTAGTAGAGAGGGTAGGATATGGGTGGTTATGGGAGGAGTTTGGAGGGTGAATGTTGAAAATAGATTGCATGAAATTATAAGAGAATTGATGAAAATACTGCATAAAAAGAGGAAAAGTGAGGAGACCAGCATTATTAGAGAGACATGGGCATGGCTGAGTGACAAAATAAGAAGTCAGAGGGGGGCAGGAACAAGGGGCAGACTATGCAGGCTCTTGTAGTGTTGCAGTCCAAATGAGGTAAGGAGCCATTGGGATGCAGGCCAAAGGCATGACATGCAATGAACTGACAGTTGAGAGAGATCAGCATGGAGGTGTGACTAAGCAGATGGAAGAGTTGGAGGAGGGTGTGGCTCACATTTGTAATCCCAGTATCTGGCAGGCTGATGCAGGGGACTGCCACAAGTCCTAAGCCAGAGTGGATTGCATAGCAAGACTTGGTCACAAAACAATAACAAATAAGACTGTAGGAGGTCAATTGTAGATCTGAAAGACTGGCTAGTAGATTGATAAAAATCCATGTAAGAAATTCAAGCACATAGTGTTGATAAGGGGCAGTCAGACTCCTAATACATAATGAAAGGCAGAGTAGACTGGATGTGCTAATGGCATGGCCATGTGGCCTAAGAGACAAAAACTAACATGAATGGGACTATTTCCACTTGAACAATGGGAAAGTCAGAATCATCATTTACTAAGGTAGGAAATACCTTAAGACATCCTAGTTCTAATAAGTCTGAGATACCAAGGGAACTTGCCAGTGGAATTGAGGAATATGATGTTGGTTAATAGCAGTCTAGAGAGCTCAAAGGAGAGGAGAGCCTGGAGATGTACATGAACACAAAAGTTTCAGCATCCTCTATTACCCCTTGGCTGCAACCATCCTCAAATATTGAGAAGCAGGCTGGATGTGTCTCAAACAAGCTTTTCCTTCTCCTCTTTCCATACCATGCTATCTTGGCATTTGTTCTTAGAACCTTTGGTCTTCAAAAGCAGGGGTTCCATATAAGGAGGTATTATAGTAATGGACATAATGCAGATTCTGTTACACTAATGACATATCTTTCACTGGAAGAGGTTATTTTCAGTAGAATTATTCTTTATATGCTCTTCCTTACTTGTTAGTATTGAAATGTGAAAATCTGGACATATTCATAATGGTATACCTCACAGACACAGAGAGACCAGTGCCTAACCACTTCTGGTAGAGACAGACCTACTTACTATCAGTTCATATGTCCTCTGATTAAACTGTTGGGGTATCCTTGGTGCATTGTTTTGGGTGAGATATGACAAATTGTAGTAATCAAAACAAAAAAAGATTATTTTATTTCTTGCAAGGCCAAATTAAGGCAAAATAAACCAGATCCTAAAACCTGATCGGAAAAGCCTTATCATTTTGCTTCACTCACTGAGTACATCGTTAGCTTCTTACTGAAGTGATTCTCTGGCTGGAATATCAGCTTGCACTAATTATTGTCAGCAGTTCTATGACTCTGTAAATGAGATCCACACAAGTTTAAAAGTGCTAAAGTAACTATGAAAGCCAGGAAACACATTCTGCTTTAAATTATCCATAGAACTTTAAAGGCAGGTATCCAGACAGAAAGTGCATGAGAATAAACTTTGGAGTCATCAGCTTTCCTACACTCTCAAGTGTTCAAACAGAAGGCCTTTATTTTCCTCTTGAAAGTGGGGAGGAGGGGTCCTACTAGAGGGCAGAATCCAGTATAATGATCTTATATACAAAGCTTGACAAATGACTTCTTCCTTCTCCCACCTGAGTATCAAAGCTAATTTGTAGATCTTCAGTCACCCATACTTCTGAGCCAATGAAGAAAGGAGTGGCATCCAGGCCACCTAGAAGGCCTTACCACCATCCCCTAGCACTATGGTGGGTACCTGACAACATAAAGCAGTCAATTACTCAATTCACCATGGCAATACCAAAGGTGATGGGCTAGTTTTGTGGATCTATCTGGAGCACTTTAAGATCTACTGGTGCAATATTTTTTAGTCTTGTCCTATTATTTTCTGTCAAACTAGCCTATACACATACACAGCTTCTGTCTGATTGCAAAGCTGCCTGTGCATATTTTCTCCCGATTACTCCTTCTTGACTCTGTGTATATTATCTCCCTATTAATCCTTTATGTAGCACTCACAAAAAGTACTAAGGGATCTGTAAATTCTCTTGTCCTTTTCTAGCATATCCCCTCAGTTTATAGATGGATAAACTGAGCCTTGGAGACAAATGATCTGACAAATGTTTCTCTGAATTTAAGGACAAGAGTTGGACTATAATCAAGATTGGCTTAGTTTTCAATTATTGGTCTTTGTTTATGCCTAGCTCCAGCCTCTTGGTATTTTGTTTATCTCTCTTTATCTGCATTTCCACACACCTTCTCAAGCACACACCTATTCGCCAGGCACAGTAGGTTGCTCACAGTGATCATACCCATATAATAGGAAACTTAGTAGAGCCTCGTTATTTTACGGCATTGCCTAAGCTTCAGGCCTTGGTCATGTTTTGATACAATCTCTTTTTACTAAAAATGTCACAATAAGCATCTTTATTACTCCACAGATGTTACTTTCTCCTCTGGGATTATTAGAAAATATTTCGGGCATAGTTTCTTAATTTAATTTTTATGATACCTCTTCTACTCTCTGGTTAACCCCAACCTTAGAGTATTTGAAATCCTGCACATATTTCCCCATGGCAAATCATGAATCCAATTTTAATTTAATCCATAACTTCCAATGTAACTTGTTGACAGTATGAAAGAGAGGAAGAAAGGGCAAAGGACATTGCTTACTTTCTCAACCTTATTTCCTAAAGCAGCACTATAATCTAGTGCATGTTATAGTCAACTAGGAGAACTTTTGGTGAAAAGAGAGGACACTCTGTGGAAGATTGTGTCATTCCTGTAGAATATGACTCACTACTTCCTGCTTTCTTTGCATTTATGTGAGAAGGAAAATGAGAGTATCAGTTGTGATACATATCCTTTTCAATGTGCTGTTGGATTTAGACTATAAGCTCCCAGAAGACAAGGCTACCTAAATTTTCTGTTCAGAGCCTATTAAGAATCTTATGGCTAACAGACAATGAATCTTTTCTATTGACTCAGCAATAGAGCTGATGCTTCAAACAGAAAAAGAAAGGAGGAAAAGAGAAGAAATTAAGGCTAGCTCCTCAAAACAGTTGGTCAAACGAGAACAATTCTGGCCTAGTCAGGCGCAGCATTCCAATCCCACATCCTGTAACAGCTATATACCTTGAAGCTAGATAATTTTTCTCAAAGCCTTTAAAAAGTGGCATATGTATGCATCCATGTATGTATGTAAATTGTTCCAAAACTGCAAAACAATCTAAATGCGAAGTAAAGAAAATGAGCGTAACAGTTCTCATGCCAACTGCAGCAAATCATTTCAGTTCTCTGGTAACTTCTGACCCAACCTCAAATTAATGCAGATCTTCTGAGGCAAGAGGGATGTACCTTTCTATTAGCAGACACATATTAGTGTCTCCTACAACATTGGTCTTTTCTTCCAAGGTCAACTCTAAGTTAAAGGATGGCGTTAGCTCTCTGTAATTGACCTCTGTTCCCGCAGCGACTTGTAGAGTTCTTAGTAAAGGAAGTAGCTGCTCATGTCATGACTTCCAAAATCAGGGAAATAAAATCATACTAAGATATAATTAAATTTCTATCATTGCCTTCTTCTCATTTTCTAATATCAATTTTACTAACTGTACTTTACTGAGGATAGTTCTAGAATAAACGGAGTCACTAAAAGAAAGTGGTAGAGACCATTTACATTAGCCATGAAAGAGAACTCAATGAACTTGGAGTTCTTCTACCATTCACCTTATCCTTGCTTATAACGATATTTTCCTTATCTTGTTAAACTTCTTTGAAGTACTATATTAACATTCTACAGATTTACTCGATACAAAACAGCATAAATGAAAATTTACTTCATTATACTAATAAAGGAAAAAGGACTCAATTCTGAGCTGTCAAATAAAATTTTACATGTTAACAGCTATCACATGGTTTAAACATCTCTATGTTGACTTTACATATCAACGTAACAGTTAAAGTATGTTGTCAATAAGAACAAGGGTTGACTAGAAGCAGAAAGAAGGAGAGGAATGGAGACAGTGCTGTTGACAGTTGTGGACATCTACAATATTACCAAGGGACGGTACTACTTGAGTCATTTTACGACATTTAAAAAAGATGGAAATAGAGATTGGAGAGAGAGATGGATCAATAGTTAAGAGCACTTCCTGCACTTTCAGGTGGTGGGAGTTCAATTTCCAGCACCCAAGCCATGTGGCTCATAGCTACTCATAACTCCAGCTCCAGAGACTCCAATGCCCCCTTCTGGCTAATGCAGGTAACTGTACACACATAGCATGCAGAGAGAGAGAGAGAGAGAGAGAGAGAGAGAGAGAGAGAGAGAGAGAGAGAGAAGAGAGAGAGAGAGAGAGAGAGAGAGAGAGAGAATATAAAAATAAACTTTAAAAAATATAGAGGTGCATGTCACTAGTTTGTCTAGTGTATATGGCATTAAAAATATATAATCCTCAGCCACAGTATTGGGTAATCACCAAGTTGTGGAGCCCTACTCGGTTTCCCCACATCTATTGAAAGCTGTCATCTGTTTCTCAAAGCTGAAAAGCAGGACCATCCCAGAGTCATCCAGCTTTCATTGTGCACTCCAATTACAAATACAATTCTTGGGTATTCAAAGTAAACCAGAGTTTACATAGGCTGAATTTAAAAATCAGCTCCAGGAGTATTATTTTACTTCCAAATACTTTATGAGCACTGTAAAGGAGACACTGAAGCTGCTCATATAGAAAGTAGTAAATGAGGCTTAAGTCTCCTGGTGCATGGCTTTGCATGACATTCCATGAGTGGGGAGTACTAAATTACATGGCTCTTCAGTAACACATCCTGTGGTTTTTCGCTGAAACTTAAACTACCCAAACCCTCTAATTCTATTTCACTTTCTTATAAGATCCAAGCATCTTTACAATTATACCTAATTATTTTTGAGACTGTTTATTTCATCCTTTGTGAATTTCTCAAGCCTTCTACATTTATGTAACCAGAAACTAATTCCCATTATTTCCAAGAGGTTATCAAATCAAAAGGACATCACAGGGACCACATTTTCCTGCACACATATAAAAGCAGGGTACTGTTTAAAAGGTATTTCGAGTCAGAAAATGGTTCCTACCTAGAGAAATCTACAATGTTCATTTCTCTCCTATATTTTTTATTCCTTTCTGTACATCATCTATAACATTGTCAAATCAAGTCATATGAAAACACGTGAGAAAGATTTGTGTGCCTTTATGTTTTAATATAAAAACAATCAGTAAATGCTATTTAAAGATACCTCTATGCCAATTTAGTATGAGTGACATTCCACAGCTGTACACAGAACAATCTTCTTTTAGGTCTCCTGACAAATGAACAAGAGCTTCCAGAAAAGAGAAGGTAAACTGTGCCCTATGGGCAACAGATATCAAGTTGGAAATTATAGAAATCCCAAGAAGAAAGAACGAAGTGCCGTGAAGTGCCTTTTATGAATGGAATTTAGTGTCCATATTACTTGAACTAGGAAAGTCAAAAAGGTTTTCAAACCACACAAGCCTTGAAGAAATCAGTCCTCTAACAATGTCAGTGCCTAGGTGATGATGCAAGGCTGAGCTGCCTAGAAAACAACAGTGAGCCAATGGAAGAGATGAAACAGGAAGCCCATGGTGCTACCTTTTGGGGGGGGGTGTAGGTACAATTTTAAGATTACAGAGAAGAATAACTTATAAAATAGGAAATACTTCAAAGTCAGAAACAGAACAAAAATTACCTAGTAATTTCTAACTTGTGAGTTCGTCTTCTCCATTTTACATACACACAATATCTCCTGTGCTATGTGCACGCGCGTGTGCGCGCGCGCGCGCGCACACACACACACACACACACACACACACACACACACACAGTTGTATACAAACACCAAAGGCAATCAAACGAGCAAGCACAACAAGCAGCTATAGTTGACTATATGTCAAAGTACAAGACAGGATTCACTTGAACTGGGCGCCTTTCCAGCATCTAATGAATTGCATGTACGTAGATAAGTTATTATCCTAAGGCTTCAGGGAAGTCAGAGAAAGCAAGCTTTCTAACTCTCAGCTCAGGACCTAACAGAACTTGGATTGAGTGCCCAGGGATGTGACACAAAGATCACTACAAGAATACATGCCTTTTTGACACCTGAATCACTGGCCTGCAATACCAATGTGGGACTCCACTTCTAATTCAGTCCCTTATTTCCCTGCTGTTTGGTTCTTTTTGAAGATTCCCCATGGGCAAACTGGAAAGATACTGGATTTCATGTACTCACATTAAAGAAGTTGACAATTATATTTGTGGCTCTGAACCAGAAGCAGTGTTTTAACTTCCTGTGACATTACAAGTACTGTAAAGCTGGCTTTTGCCAGAAAATGTATGTTTAATCTAAGCAGTTCTGATACACTGGGAAATTGGTCCCTACATAGCCACTTTACAAAATTAAACTGAATGTTGGAAGGAGATTTTGGTCCATATCTCTGAAAACAACTAATTGTACCATTCCGAGCTATAAAGACACTCTGGGGTCATGTGCTTTGAACATTGGTTTTATTCATGAAGAAATGAGCTGGGAGGGAAGAAGCAGCAGGCCTAAAGTTGTGATAGTTAAAATCGCAGCTCCAGTTTTCCAGTTCCCACCTGGGGCTCTTCCCAGTCCAGAAACAGGCAAAGGCAAGGCTAGGCATGGCAGCATGTGCTTGCAATTTCAGCTCCTTGGGAGCTGAAAGGAGGAGAATCCTTAAGGTAGAGAAAGCAGCCTGGGCTACATAACAACGACAAAGAGGCGAAGTGAAATGCTTTGTAACCTTTAATGCTTCTGTCTTTCTTCTAACAGGCAAGTATGCCTTGAGTAGCAAAAATACTCCAAGTGATAAAAAGAAGTATCCCTAAGAGACTAGAAGGATCATTCACATTCTGTAATAAGCAAAGGAGGGATATGGCCAAATTCTAATGATGAAAAGGACAAGAAAAGTGTGGAGCAGAAGTGTGACCAGGGACTACGCTGGGCTGTATTTGAGGGCTATGCTGCTAATGAAAGAATGGGCAGAAGCGGGAAATGAGAATTGGTGCTAAAGCCAGGAAAGCATGAGGCAGAGGGAATGAAAGGGTCCGAAGTGTAAAGTCCACAAAAGCAAGGAGCAAATTTCATCTCCCTGACCACTCCCCACTCATCTGATCATTCTCTATCCAATTTCGATTTCCTCCATGGCATTGGCCACTCTCCAGAACTAGCATATTCATATACTTCAGCTTTAATTGCCTCTAGCGCCTGCTTCCATGTATACAAATATTCTGTAAGGAATGTAAGGACAAGGAGTGGGCTCGCCTATCTCAGACCACGTGAAGTGCGCAATACGTATACATTGAATGAACAAATCTAAGAAAGATATAAAAAGTTAGACTGGGCTGATTATATTTGTGAGAAAAAGATATTAAAAGCTAAATTCAGGAATTAGTTTTTACTGTTCTGACATCCAATGAGAATAAGATACTGTCTCTAATTCATCCATGTTTGCAATTCATTCAAGGCAAAGGAAATAAGAACAGGAGAAATTTATACGTAGTGTTACTATGAGAGTTTCTACGGCGTGTAATATCTGAAGAGTACAGTGGAATGCGCTACAGGCAGAAGCTGTGGGATATCCAGAACATCCCCAAGCTGTAACGTTTCAACAAGAGATCGGATCTTGGCATCTGAAAAGGGCCACAAAGTGAACATAGACATAGAGAGCTAGGACAAGAGCACATGGAAGTGAGACCTGCAAACTCATAGCCATGCAGAGCTCTAAAAGGAAACATGATGTACAACTGTGAGGGCAAGGATCTCTACCTATTTGGAACCAAAGCTGGCCTTCATGTACTGCAGAAGACAGGAAGTACCTTGGGACTGCAGAGTAGAGGCACCCTCCCGAAAAAGAGATACTACTCTGTACTAATGATAGCAGTGCTGAGACCATACTTTCCATGGGAGGAGTTTGTTTACGGCCAGGTCTCCTAACGACAGCACATACATTAACCAAGATTTGTCTATCCCCTTGCTCTAATTAAATTTTTGGGTTAGACACAATCATTCATCTGGCCTGAAACACTGATGAGCCCACTTGGAATGTAAAACCCCAAAGCAAGTCAATAGTTACTAAATTTAAAGGAAGTAATCAATTTGTAATTCGAATTTATGTACATCTTTTCTCCACTTTGGATCTGTCTTATTTCCCTTAAGTTTCTCTGGTCATTAAGATCATCAGCAAAGTTACAGTCTCAGTGTATCTGCAAATAACTAAAGGAAAATGTATCAGGCATCTAAGGACAGAGACTTTATAGGTATGGCATTCACAGTCTCATTCCTTCACAGAAATCCTGGCATTTTTTCCATAAATGTTTACAGAATGAATGAGAAAAATCCTTATAACTCTTAAAAAAATGAATGAAAAAAAACTTTATACCTCTTGCAGCTTGCCATGGTAGTTAATGCTTACAATCCCAGAACTCCTAAGACTGAGCCACAGTGATTGCTGTAAGTTCTAGATGGGCTTGGGGCTACAAAAGTGAGTATTCCAGGCCAGCCTGGGCTATAGTTTAGGACCTTGCCTCACAAAAATTAGTTTCACAAATAACATCTCCGACACCCCTGACCCAGCCTATGCGTATGTCTATGCACACAAGTACTCTCAAAATTCCCATATGCTCATTCTTCCCTTTGACATGTGCATTTTAATAGCCAAACACTGAAACAATAACCATTTGTTTCCCAAGAAAGATGATTTTAATTAACATTCCATCCAAACATGCCAATCATTCAGCACCTTAAAAATGAATTCAATTTATATCAGAAAAGCTGTTCCCTTTTCCCTAAAAAGCATATAACTTTTAAGGACTCAGTTGGCATCTCCAGTTCATAAAAATCTTATTTATCCATCATGCTTCCCCTGAAAGCCCGGTTTGTGTCGATTTGCTAACTTAAACCTCCTTTACTTCTGCTTAGGCTAATATCTCACCCTTGCTCCTTTTTGTCAATTCTTAATACTTCTGAAACCTCCATCTGCTTTCCTAAGGGGATGACAATAGCCAGACTACACTTTCAGCCTCCTAGGGTATCCTGCCCTGGAGATTCTCAGCAGGCATTTGGAAATTGGAGTTAGCCCAGAGCTCCGGAGTGAATTAAGGATTGGTGATGTTAGTTTGGGAATCATTAGTGTAGGGGTTAAAGGTGAAACTATGTAAAGAGATGAAATTACCCAGGGAGTCAACATAGCAAGAGAGAAGACGCAGATCAATGACAGGAACTCAGGAGTTGCAACATTTAAAGAGGTGAGGAGGGAGCAAATGTATGTGTACAGTGAATGGTTATATACATGCACTAGTGTACCGTGTGTGTGTGTGTGTGTGTGTGTGTGTGTGTGTGTGTGTGTGTACCAGAAATCCCAACAAAGCAAATTTAATGAATATTACAAACACATCAAGATAAATGGTGATCACTTTTCAGGAAAAGAAGAAATGTTCCGGTGCAGGCATCTCCAGATGTCTACCTGAATGAAGCTAAGAAGCAGCCTTCAAATTCTGACAAATGGTGGTCGTAGATAACTTTTGGGAAAAGCAGTCTTCCTGGTGTGGTTCTGTGGACAGTGTGCAAGACCAGCCAAACATGGATGCATGCAAGATACAGGTGAAGATCCCAAAGCACCAGAAGATTAAGCATTAGTAAAAATTAAGATTGGTACTGGGTATCACAGACAATGACGTTAATAAGCACTCTTGCATATTGACTCTTTCCCGTGTGTCGGGAATCAATGTATAGTATTTCTGTGCATAGCTTAACTTTTTCCTCATCATAGCTCTAAAAAGTCACTACATTTTGCATTAGAGAAAACCAGAGCCAGCAAAGGTTAAATAAATTACCCAAGATCACACAGTTAGCCATGGTAGTGCTAGGATGGTACCCGAGTTCTCTTTGAAACTGAAAGACCCTACTGTCAGCCACTGAAGTTAACACCTCCACACTTATGCTAGCTAGATAGCTATGCTTGGGGAGAAGGGAGCTGAAACTGATGAAGTACCTCTTAGTATTTATCAGGCTCTTTGCATTGAGTATCTCCTTTTACACATACGCCATCAACTTTTAGGCTATATTTAGAGAGAACATATTCAAATAATTCAACTAATTATATTTTGTGTTCTTTAAAAAAAAAGCAACTCGACTGTAAAAACAACCTGTTATCATTCAAATGTACTTGCTACAATAGTTCCCAATGGTTTGAATTGTTTTTAAAATGTGGCATCATTGATTAGGTGGTTGTTTTTAAGATTCAAATTAGTAATAATTTTTAGTTAAAGTTTTTAAGATTCAAAGGCATCAGGTAACTGAGAGAAATTTGGCAGCATGCTCTTAAAAGGCCTGTCCTGGCCTTAAATTTTGACAACTCTTGCATGCAGATGCAGTGGCAATAATGTTCAAGATGGGAGATTGGGCGTAGAATGAAGTGCAGCAGCAGAACTGGTTGCCATGTCAGCATCCTTTTATTCTTTAAAACAGTAGAAAAATAAAGCCAGGGCTGGTCAAAACACTGAGAGATAACTCAATCAGAAGCTTGGGAACTCCATACAAAAGGATACACTGGAAATCCAACTAACTACTTTACCTGTGACCCAACAAAGATCTTAGAAGATCCAATTGGTTATCAGGAAGAAGGAGAGACAGAGTGTGAATGAATGAGTGACAACAACTCTAGCAATTAATGTTTCTCTGTCTATAGAAAACCAAATGAGGTTCTGGTCTAAAGCAATTAGTATCACTGCTAATTGTGCATGTTTGGAGCAATAATACTAGGCATTTGGGGTGGCTCGCACTGATTGTTCCCTTCTTCCTCTGGATTACAAAAATCCATTCAGACAGCCAAATAATAGCAAGTACTTAGGCAAATTGTTAATTATGAGGCAGAGATAATCATAATCTTGTACATTTATGAAACTGAATATACAATGAGGATTACCAAATGAATTGTTGCTTTATTATTTTACCAGTGACTGAAAAATATGCTAGCCCTGCAAACAGTTTTCATACATCATTCATTCAGTCCACCAGAATTCAAAAATGGCCCCATCAATATTTACCAGAGCTGTTTCTTTCCCATCTCACCACCTGCACTTCTCTTTTCTTTCTCACTAAGACTGTGTGTAAGGTTGCTCTGACGACTTCTGCTTCAGCTCAGCAGCACCATGATAAAAATAAGAGTATGGCAGAATGGTGCTACCATGTGACTTTCAAAGCAGAAAAAGAATAAAAACCATCAACACTTCTCCTATAAAAGTAATTACAAGGAAAATAATCCCTATCTTATCGACTATTCTCCTAATAATAATCCACAAAATTTTATTCACATGAGTAAATGAAAGCTCATAGTGGAAATGGGATCTGCTCAAAGTCACTGCTCTAGGCAGTAGTGACGTAATATTCTTGCCATGAGGACACATATCCAATCTGTGATCTTTGAAATACTCTCCCATACTAATGTTTGATGAAGTATTGATGTCTGTCTACACCTTTTATCTCAATGAATTAAAAACTGACTACAGCGTCAAAGGATGACTTTCTTCTTCTCAGTCGTCAGATAGGTCCACAGGATACTAAGATGAATATGGAAGCCAAACTCATGAAAATAAACTGGTCATTTTACAGAGGGTCTATCTAATCTATTTTTTCAAGAGCCTGTGCTAGTGGAAGAATGCTAAGCTCATCACTTTCCTACTCTGATTTATTTAGTCAGGGAGAGGTATAGGTAGGCAGGAAAAGAAAACAGAGGCACTGGTAAATATTTCTAGAGCCAATAAACCTACAATAAGCCAAATACAAAACTGGTGAACACCACAACTTTAGAAAAAAATGCCAAGCAAATAGAGTATGCCATTGGGGGGGAAAAAAAGGCTTATCATTCTCATTAACCTCTTCAGCACTGGTGACAATATGATATAGCCATGGCAACAGTGGGTACTTTCCTGGAGCATTTTCATTGGTCCTTCTTCCCCACAGAAAATAACTTTCTTGTGTTTGGTTAGACTTCTTCTCCAACAGAGCTCATATGACCAAGGCCTACTGCTAATGGGGTTACTCTACCTTTTAACCCCATAGGCACGTTGGTCCAATGGTTCTGTAGGCATGTAACCCCATACGAAATGTTGGTTCAATTGTTCTGTAAGCCAACGTCTATCTTAGGAAGACACAGGCATGCCTAAGCACTGTAAAGACTTGGTTGATGGTGGGGATCTTCTTACCTAGACACTCTTCTATGTTATCCAATTTCAGCTATCTCTCAGGAGTGGTGGAGCAAGCTAAATCTTCATCCCACTTCCAAATGGGATCTGCCATTACACCCAAGACTACATGCTGCTTTAAACTAAAATAAGCCAAGTATCTATGATTTTAAAAAAATTAACTATTTTGCATTGCAATTAAACTGGCAGGCTATTGCAGAGTGTATTTATTTTCCAGCTTTCTCAGGCTCAGATAAACTAAAAATACATTGTTACTTACCTAGTTGCATCTAGAATCTGAAAAATCCTCCACCTGTTAAAGGAACAGTAAAACCAATCGATAGCAAGAGCTTGCCAAGAGAATAATTAAAATAATAAAAATATCCATTTTGCTTGGATATCATATTTTTACAGTTTCCCAAACAGTAAGGAATAGTTCATGGGTAGCTTTCCCATTGTGTTCCCCATTAGCTCATCTCCAGCAAATAGGGACATTCCAAATCACGAGGCTGATAAGAGCATGGCAGCATTGATAACCAATCCTCTGCATTGCTGTTGGCATGAAATGATGGATCTACCACTTGCACTAACTTTATTCTCTTTCTCCAGGGGAAGTGGCAAACTAAGCAAGGAGAAAAACCAAGAAACCCAAACCCAGACCAAGTCTAACCCTGTAGCATGGATGAAATGGAAACAGTTCATTGAAAGTACTGAGGAGAGATTTTTAACATCATTGGAAATATATGAACACGGATAAAAGAGATAAAAAAAAACCTTTTAGACTTTTCATATACTCTTAAATGAGATGAAAATTCAAAGCATGCATGTATACACAGACACAAACAGACAGAACGAAAGACACACACACACACACACACACACACACACACACACACACACACACGCAGTGAAAAATAATTCCTTTCTGTAGTGACTGCCACCCAAACAGATGTCCATCAAAGTAAGTAAATAATAACTCATTTATAAAACTTGCTTAGATCTTTCTCATAAAACAAGTCTTAGGATTCACAAAACATTAATTCTACAGTGTAAAGTTCTTTTAGGTTTTTTTTTACATTTGCATTTATGTGTGTGTGTGTGTGTGTGTGTGTGTGTGTGTGTGTGTGTGTGTATGGAGGTCAGAGGACAATTTGCAAAAGTTGTATGCTCAGGGGATTAAACTCAAGTCTTTAGGCTCAATCACAAGCTTCTTGAGCACTGAGCAATCTCGCATGTGTGAACTTCTCATATGAACAGCATCTCTGAAGTTGTACTAGGGCACTTTGAGACTCAGTGAGCTTCCTGATTTTAATTAGACCATAACAAGGGCCATTATCAATTTTTACACTTTTTTGTGCACAAAAAAAAAAATGTTATAAGGGCCTGTGAGTTTTTATGGGAGAAATGTCTTTTGATATAAAAAATGTTTCATTTTTATATGAAAAATCAGTGCAGGTTTCTGGGGTGAGTTAAGAATATCTTTTAATAGCATAGCCAGTAGCAGAGCCTTGTCTTCATCCTCACTTGGGAAACAGTAGATGAATTTTTAAAAATACTGAGTCCAGGGTATGGTTAGACCTCACTTACCTGCTTCTCAGTTGTTAAGACTGCCAGAGAAACAAGTGTTATGAGAAACCAACATGATATGCCTGTTGAGTTCTGACACTCCATCTTTAAACAAGATACCTCCCACAAATTAGCTTGATATTCAAGCCCAATGTATTCTCTTCCACTCCAGTCACAAAAGGAAGAAATTTAGAGTATACTATTCTGCCTCATGACATAAAATCCTTATACAATGAAGACAGCTTAGGAGCCCTTTTACCACAGTTGGTCTGGTGAACAAAAGAAAATACAACTTTGGATAAAAATACAAACAAAAACCCCTAACAAAAACAGCAATAAGAAAAAATGAAAACAAGACCACGTGTTACTTTTTTTTTTAGCTCCAGTAAATTCCAAAGCAAAATATACAGTAGTTTCAAAAACCATAATTTCCATTATACTATCTTAATGGAAATCCTCAAAATGATGTAAATATTTCCATTGATTTACTGATTTGTATCAGTGCTGGGTTAAAATTTACTTCAATCAGGAGCTATTATCTCTTCAGAGTATCATTTTTTTTTTTATTTCTAGGCAAAGTTCCCTCGTATGTGTTAATTTTTTCCAAGTGATTGCACTGATAGGACTTTAAGGAGCTCACTGTCTTACCTGGGTGTCCAGCCAGCCAGAGGTGCAGTATTCAATGATGATCCATGAAGATGTTACAGGTACACCGATCAAATGGGTGGACAGTCATTGCAAGTGACCGAAGACCATGGGAGAAAGGTTAAAGAGAGAGAGAAAGAGATGCACACTGATTAGAAGAAAAGGAATTAATTTCAAATTTTATTTCATACAAATGTATACATACTCTCTCTTTGGGATGGTTCTCAAATGGAATCCCTTAAAAAGATCCTTTAATCATGAAGTCATTCAAACTGTACTTATTATCCATTATGTGCCAGGAATTGCTATAGGATAGAGCAGTGGGTAAAACAAACAAACAAACAAAAAATCCTTCCGTTCTGCAGGCTCTGCAATCTTGTGGAATATTTTGTGGGCCATATGCTTGAAATAAGAATTTTCCAGAAATATACCACATGTGAAAGCATTTCTCCTGGTTTTATTTATTCTTTTCTTTATGTATGGAGAAAATAACCAATGGCATCACAGTCAACATTTTTAGTAGTAGAACTGCTTTCTGATTAGAAGGAACACTATAAGTTATGGTCTCCTCCCCCTAAAAGCCCTTCCCAAAGGCTGTCATTTTGAAAGGCTGTGAAAACAGGAAGTCTCTCAGTAGCACTGTCAATAATAGCGCAGTCAGTTCCACATCTTAATCCAGTTTTTCTCATTGACTGTTATTGTTTTCTCTAAGAGGTGGCCCAGGTGCCATGCTGAGATGAGACCCATTAGTCCCCAGCAAGCCCCATCCTGGGAAAACAGCAGACCTGGGAAGACAAAGGAGACAGGGATACTGGGCTAAATTCAAGGAGATGGGAATCAACCTTCAAATGTTGGCAACTTTCTAAAAATGGCAAGTTAGTAGGGAAAGTAAAAGAGGGAAGCGAATTCAAAACACATCACTGGAATAATGGGAATGTGAGAGTATCTGAGACTTTGAAATTTTAAAGAGGAATTCACCTTTTCTTTGCAACTATTTCCTACATGTATACAATGTATTTTATTAGATTCCTCCCATTGCTCTTTCTTATCATCCTACCTATCCTGTTGAGCTCCCCCTTCCCCCAGTTACAACCATTCTTACTCTCATGCCATTTATTGTGACCCCCTGAGTTAAATTGGGGTAGATTGCATGAGCATGGATGATGGGGCCTATTTTACAGGAGTTTGGGACACTTAGAAGTGCCGATACCACTGAGGAAAATGACTTCAGATGGGATTCATTTTAACTGGGAATCTCAAACTACAGCATCTACCTTTGGTGTTTATAGTATTAGGTTTACTGCTTGCGGTTTCAGAAATAAAATTAAAGCAATTCACTTTGATATTAAGACCCAAATCAAGACTTTAAGAAGAGCAAAATAGAATAGCAATGTAGGAGCTCTTGCCCAGGAATCAGGATCCCTGGTTTATGGTCTTGATTTGATCTCGGGTGATGATCTTCTCCACTGTTTTTCTTGAGAAGATTCAGGAGATGAAATAGTTCAACAAGCTAGTTTCTTACCCACTCATTACCAAGCCTAATACCTTTACCTTCCATTTTTGAGCTGTGTTAGTTGAAAATATATCAATCTCTAGTTGTTTTTTCAATAGTAGGTCAGAGAGCCAGCACTCCTGCATTCACAAGCAAAGGAGACATAGCCAGGACAACAGTGTCCAAACTGAAATGCGGCCAAAGATCATTCTGTTTGGGAAAACAGCTCTGTGTAAATATACAAAGTGGCTGGTTCTTTGTGATGAAAAATTTACATAAAGATTTGAAAACTACCTGCTCGACTCTCTTGCCTACCAAATGGGACAAGTATAATTGTCTATAATCATAATGACATTCGAGATACATACAAAATATATTGTTATGAGTGATGCTCATTTAGAAGAGAATGTAATCCAGTCTGAGTAGAAACCTGGTGCCTTTTGTAAGCAGGCCAAGGAGTTTGAGTATAAAAAGGTAGTTCTCAAGTGACTAGTAATGATTTGATGCGATTATACACAGAAACCCGGTGCCAGAAGACAAGAATCAGAGTCAACATGCAAAAAACTTTTTTTGTCCAGGAAGAAGACCAGATAAGACAACAGTCCAAAATGATAGTGACTGAGGCAGACCACAGGAATACCTCTCAGGCCTGTCACTGAGTCATCTTTCTCGGGGAACAGAACCAAGTTGTCAAGACCATGCTCAAAAAGACCTCTATGTCAATGGCCATGGTGAGGTGAAATGAACCACATTTATTAGTATAGTGGAGAGATGTGCCCTAATATCTGTGTTATACTGTTTGACCACTTTGTATTATTCTTCAGTCTATGCCAAGTCCACATGAAATCATGCACACTGCATCAGACAGGGTACTTCACGGCTGGGCCGAGAAGACTGCAATCCAGGTCAACCTTCCTAAACTGTGCTTTTTGAGTATCTGTTTTAATTCTTCAAGGTCTAGCCTTTGCCACAACTGCGAAGTCCTCTAAGTTTGTTTTGGTTGTTTCTTTCACAGTAACTCCCTTTCTCTAAGACACTCAAGTTGGTTTCCAAATTTACCTTTGTGTCTTTATATTTTCTGCCAGCCACTCTTCCTATCAGATCCCCAGACAGCACACTAGACCCCCAGGCATCTGTGCATGGCCATGCCCAAGAATTTCCATGACACTGGGAGCACAAGCAAGGAGATACCTAACTTGGGCATATTAAGCCAATTTAAGGAACACTATTGATGACTTAGCATGCTACATCTCTGAGGTTATAGCTGTTGTGAGCTATAAACTTAAAAAGTAATATGGACACATCAGTTCTTTGGGGGTGGCAAATCCTTTCGTTACCACCAGTAATAATAACAAAGAGTCAGCACCTATCTCAAGATGCCTATTACATCATGTCTGAGTCAGAACACAAATGGCTGCTATAAACAAGTGATACAGAAAGATATTTCTGGCATTACCCATTAACCTTGGACATTTTAGATCTGAGGGCCCTATCCACTTGCTCTTCCATACCCTGACTACCATAAGTCTAGATTCAGTCTCTGTGGATCTACCCCTGGAATGAGAGTGTATAAAGAGATGCTCTAAGGACTGCGTGACATCTTTTAGGGACTATTGGAGTCACTCAATCTTTCCCTGATACTGAGATACTTCTGGGGACTGGAATTCAGCACAGAGTACAGTAGTGGTGGAGCCAAGCCCAAGACCTATCTTAATAGTATGTCACTCACACTGTGTCTGCTAGAGTCTGCTTAGAGGTAGCAAGCAAGCATCTTCTCTCAGACACAGTCACACCATACTTCAGAACAACTAGAGACCAAGGCCTGCAAAAGACTGGAAAACAACTACAAAAGACACCAGGGATGTTTCATTCTTTTTCCCTAGTAGCTGTTAATTTATAAACACCCTTTGTATGCTTCTTGCTAACTTACGTTGACTACTTCACTCATTATCAATCCGATTCTTTTATTCCTTTCATTTGAAGAACAATGCCAAATACCTGGGCCCTTTATTGCTGAAGCACCAATCATGTTTTGGAAACAAAGTGAATCTGATGAGAAAAATTGCTGCACAACCCCTTTCAAATAAGAATTTTCTTCTCTGCTGCTGTAAATCAGTCAGTTCTCAGCTGCAGATGCCTGCTCTCAGCTGTTTAGTGTCTGCATTCCTGGCAGACCACCCTCCTTTTTCCTCCCCCACTCTCACGCACCAGAATTTAGTAAAATTCCTCTATTTTGGCATCATAAGAGTGCCCTCTAGTGATGATCCAATTAAGAACCTGGGGACCAAGGAATTCTTAGGTTATGGTGGGAAATGGGTTTGTTCTTAACTTGCCCTTGACCATCTGAAGGAATCTACAGTACCTGTTTATCAATTTAGTCTTTCTCAAAGCAGGGAAATGAGTGTAATAGAGTAAACAAAACCAAATAAAGTGTAGGGACACAGACCTTAGAAAACCTAACATCCTGCTTCTTGAGAAGTATTAGCGTTCATGATGTAGGACCCCTGTATGAGTTATAAAATTAGTATGCAGACACAAACTGACTCATCAGTTGAAATCTAGCAACTATTTTCATACAATCCTTAAGAGTTCTCTGTGGGGAAACATCTGGGGTTATGTGATGGGACCTAGGAGTATGTTTCTCAATTTGTTAACATGAATATTTTTCAGCAGAAAGGAAAGAACCAAGAGTCCCTTAGAAATTAACCCAAGTATAACAGGCCTGCCATCCATTGTAAGAAAGACTCGAAAAAAGTCATTTACAATATGTAATATAATATAAAATTAATATAAGGAAGTACTTGGGGTCATTGCCTCCCATTTTACATCCAGGTTTAAGAGTTTATGGTCTGGAAGATCCACAGTGTATGCTATTTTAGCACCAGTTCAAATCAGCAAAAAGGTTTCCACTGTATCTTTTATAGTCAATGATGCAGGGCACTACAACTTTATTGTATCCATAATATTTTATGTTGACACAGACAAAAAGTGTGGCAAATTGCCAGCATGGAGTATAATTGCTTCATTAATATGTTAGCATGTTTCACCACAGGGACTGTAAAAAGGTCCCTAACAAGTAATCGTTTGGCCAGTGCTAACATGAGGATTGAGATCATTCCCAAGAAATGTTTAGTGAAGTTGGTAACAGGATCAGACTCATGGGATGATGCGTTCTAGATATATGGCACTCCTTTTCATCAGGGGGCTTAGGTTTCTGATGAAGTCAAATCATGATGAGAACAGTGGATCTGATTGGAAACTTCATTCTAGCTGTCGCAAAACGAAGAGTTAATTGTGAACTGAAGTTGAGTGAGCAAGGGTTCTGGCAATTGTGTTTGAACCCCAGCTCCTCATCTTTGGTTACTTCAAATTGTCAGGCTCAGTTTTTTTTTCAACAAAACTGGGAGCCCTTCGTGATCTGCAGCAAATCCCAAGTGACCCATAAAATATCTATTCAATTTAATAATCTTCATGAAAAAGGAAGGAAGGAAGGAGGGAGGGAGGGAGGGAGGGAGGGAGGGAGGGAGGGAGGGAGGGAGGGAAGGAAGCTAGGTAGCTAGCTAGTTAGCTACATCATCTTATTCAGATGTTTTCATCTTATTCAGATGTGATGCATGGGATCAAGTAAATGAAACATTTGGGTAATGGTCTTCATCATTATTTAAAAGCAACTGTGACAAGGACTTTGATATGCCACTGTTCTTCTTGCCTCCACTTACCCAGCTAGTGCCTTCTGCAGAAGTTGGGAGCTGAGAAATCATGTCTTTATTCACATTTAGGAAGGTGAGAGAATGAAGTAGAAGCTGAGTGAGGCTATAAAACCTAAAAGCCTTGCCTCAGTGATGTACTTCCTCCAATGAGAAAAACAAATAAACAAAAAACACATTTCTGGGGTTGTTCTCTAAACTACAAAAACAAAACAAAAACCTTTAAAGGTACCATAACCTCCTCAAACAGCACCACCAACCACAGACCAAGTGTTTGAATACATGAGCTTATGTGTGGACATCATGTCTGATTAAACACACAACACCTGCCAAACAGAAATTACTATTTTATTTTGCTGCCTGCTGCCATGCCTCCCATGTCATTATGGACTCACCCTCTGGGACCATAGGCCCAAATAATCTTTTTTTCTGTAAGTTGCTTTTGATCATGATATTTTATCACACTAATCAAATACATAAATAAATGAATAAATGAATGAATAAGTGAGTGAGTGAAGGAATGGATAGATAGATAGATAGATAGATAGATAGATAGATAGATAGATAGATAGATAGATAGATAAATCATAGAGCTGGTATAGTGCTTCTAGTCAGATTTTCCCTGCATTATCTATGGGAGCATTTCTTTTGAATGATTAATAAAAGTTCTGTGGACTGTAGGCAGAATCAGGACCAAAAATACTCAGTGTCTTTGTCCTCCAAAATATTGGGCACAAAATACCAAAGTACAGGGAACATTAGAAGAGTCTGCCAGAGAAATACATGTTTTCCAGAACTACTGGGACTTATCCCTGGATGGCAAATAATAACATCCATACCATTAACTAACATGTAACTAGTACTTACTCTATGCAGACACTATATGCTTTCACCCAGACAAGGAGTCTAAACTTACTATGCAGATAAGAAAACCACACGATGGGATGTGGAGATGGTGCAGGGGGGAAATGCGCTTGTTCAGCCAGCCTGACAACCTGAGTTTGATCCCCAGGACCTATCTCAGGAAAAAGAAAATCAACTCTCTCAAGCTTTCCTCTGACCTTGGCATGCACAAATACAAACAAACAAACAGTAAATAAATAGATGCAATTAAAAACATAATTCAAAGAGAAACGAAAAATGCAGCTCAGAGAGACTAGCACAGTAAGTGGTAGAGTCTGCATTCAAATTCAGAATCCTAGGATGCCTGTCCCCAAGCTCATTAGCCATTAAGTTGTTCTAACTGAAATTGACTTTACCTTCTCTGTAATGCTGTAAGGTAGACACCATTGTCATTTCACAGTGAAGACAGACGGACCTCAGAATGCAACTTACTCTAGGTCATATAGCGAGTGAAGCCACTAGGACAGAAATATTTAGTCTGCCAGCCCCAAATATCAGGCCTTACACATTAGACTCTGTGTTTGTCTCAATGTTGCCCTGATATTGAAAGGGTCATTGTATATAATCATGCTAGGCATAGAACACTTCCACTGAGAGCTGAGGATAGCACACTCCAAAGTACTTCCATGTTTCTCAAGGACTGTTTTTCATTTTGAATTCCAAGGTAGAGTGCAAACCACTTGAACACAAGGAGACTAGATGAGAACTCAGTGTAAATCTTCCCCAGAGCTGTATTGTGCCTTAAACATAAATCAAGTGGCTGTGGGTGGGCCAGGTACCTTCAGGGAAAGGGAATTGGCAGGCAGATCAGGTCTCTCTGGAACAGTGAATAGAGCTGTGTTGCTGGAGGGCTTCTCTCCAGGTTCCCCAAGCCCCGCAGTCCCACAATCCACTTATAAAATAATCACTCAGACGCTTATATCACTTATAAACTGTATGGCCATGGCAGGCTTCTTGCTAACTGTTCTTTTATCTTAAATTAACCCATTTTTATAAATCTATAGCTTGCCACGTGGCTGGTGGCTTACCGGCGTCTCTACATGCTCTTCTCCTGGCGGTGGCTGCAGTGTCTCCCCTCCTTCTTCCTGTTTCCCCAATTCTCCTCTCTCTTTGTCCCGCCTATACTTCCTGCCTGGTCACTGGCCATCAGTGTTTATTTATATAGAGTGATATCCACAGCAAGCTGCCTTTTTTCTATTGTTCCTATATTTTTATCAATACAAAAATATGATTATAGTGGAGAGCCTGAATCCAGAAATGTAGGGCAAGGATACCAATGTACAGAGGGAATGGACTGGAAGAAGAGTATGCGCCTTATTCTAAAAAGCCCTGTGTGATTACAGTGGGAAAAGGGTGAGTGGATGCCTTGAGAAATAATAGGTGTTGGTATTAAACGGCGGAGTCCATCCACTAGCATGTCAAACCAGGCCATGAACAACTTGACAGCAACTTAATGTTAAACTTACTAAAACAGGAAGGTATCCTTAAGAGACCATCAAACCCAAACTCTTCATTTATCGCCTCTGAGAGAGAGAAATATCTATAGAGGTTCAAAGAGTTCAGCATGGGCCCCCAAACAGTCTCCTAGCCCTTATGACTTTTAGCTGAGGAGTTTAAAAAGCACAAATATTTTCTCTTAAAAAGACAAGAAAAAACTCCAGGAGTCCCTGCAAGAGGTA